>NW_027117290.1:0-360000 GCF_038021145.1 Phyllosticta citriasiana | reverse complement strand
TGCACGACAGCCGCTCGAGAACAACCGTTGGCGCATCCCAAAGTCACGTTATGCATCCAATTCGACGTACATCTCGCAGGACCCGCGCTTGCGCAAGGAGTATCTGGACCCGGACCTGGTCTTTGACCCTGCGCTCAAGGCGCGCCTGATGGAGGGGGGCATGGACGACCTGCTGGCGACGCACTTTGCGCACCTGTTCATCCGGGACCCAATCGTCGTCTTTGCCGAGGACCTGCAGGAGCTGGACCTGAACAAGGTCGACCACTTTGAGAACCTGCAGAGCACCAACTGGCAGCACATGCGGTTCAAGCCGCCACCGCCGGGCAACGACATGGGCTGGCGGGTCGAATTCCGGCCCATGGAGATCCAGCTGACCGACTTTGAAAACGCCGCCTTTTCCATCTTCATCGTGCTCATCACGCGCGCCATCCTGTCGTTCGATCTCAACTTCTACGTGCCCATCGCGCGCGTGGCCGAGAACATGGAGACGGCGCACGCCCGCGACGCCGTCAACACGCGCAACTTCTGGTTCCGCAAGGACCCGTTCTCGCCGCGGCCGACAGCCGCAGCCGCAACAACCGGCAACGGAGGACGCAGCAGCGGCGGCACCAACACGCCTGCAGGCGCTGACTCGACGACGCCGCCATCGCCGCCGCCCCTCGGTGCCGTTGGGGACGAATACGCGGCCATGAGCGTCGACGAAATCGTCAACGGATCGGCGTCGACGGCGGGTTTCCCGGGGCTCATCCCGCTCGTGGAATCGTACCTCGACAGCATGAACGTCGACGTCGAGACGCGCTGCGAGCTGGCGCGGTACCTGGACCTGATCCGGCGGCGCGCCGACGGGTCGCTGTGGACGGCGGCGCGCTGGATCCGGCATTTCGTCCAGCAGCACCCGGCGTATGCCCAGGATAGCGTCGTTGATGATGACCTGCAGTTTGATCTGGTCAAGGCGGTTGAGCGCGTCACGACGAGCGATGGCCGTGATGAGGGGGCGAGACAGATGTTTGGGGAGAGGAGGTGAGGTAAGGTAAGGTAAGGGTAGATGGCGGCTCAAAGCATCCATTGCGTGCATGCATTGCGTGTTAGAACAATCGATCAACAGGACAGACAGATAGATAGATGAATGAATTGACGAATTGGCGGCCATTTTGTGCGAATTTAACTTCAGTCTTGACAGCAGCCACCAGCCCGCGCGTACCTAGTCGCCTTTACCATGTCGGTTCCTTGCATAGGCTTATGTGTGTGTGTGTGTGTGTGTATGTAGCTAGCTAGCATAAGGTGCATCCACACCTCAGGTAGCACACATGGGTACGGGTAGTACACATTAAATACATGGTCTGGTCTATCAGTCTGCTATTTACTTACTATACCAATGCATGCATGCCCGCATACATCACACATACCCATATACACGCTTCCATTTCAACCGTGAAGGTAAGTAGGCACCTAGACCGGTCTTCTCACATGTACACATGTGCACAGATACATAGATACATCCGTCATCAATACTCTTAATTAAGCTGAATGCCTAGGCAACTCGCAATCACTCAAGCTAGGCACCTGCGTAGCTACCAAGGTGTGACACTAGGTAAAGAGGCAGCCGCTGGCCGCCTGTCGGATCTCGTAGCTCGCCTGTGTTGTTTATGAGGGTGTCAGTCAGGAACATGATACATGTGGTTTTATGCATAAGACTGACTGGATTGTAGCTACCTAGGTACGGTAGCTCTTCCACCCGTCCGTCTTATGTTGCTAATGCTGCTGCTGCCGCTGCTGCTATTTTCTTACTTAAGCACCCGCACATACATACACATAACACAGACCGCTCACATCACAAGAATAAAAAGAGCGGGATAGATAGACGCTCTAGCTAGGTATGCAAGCATACATGCACGCATTGCTTTCCATCTCGTCTCCCCACCCAAACATCCCCTCCCCTTCCTCTCCTCTCCATCACCTACCAACACCCTATCTACCTCAGTCTCTAGTTACTCCTCACATACCCCTTCTCCCGCTTCAACTCCTCCATCTTCGCAACGCGCTTCTTGAACTCATCGTACTGGCATTTCTCATACGAGTGGCGTTCATTCTGGCAAACCCAATCGTTAGCTCAAACACCTCCAGAAACCTGCCCTCCCCTAGGTTTTGGTTGGGGGGTTGGGTGGTAAACTCACCTCACACTTCCACGGCAGATAATACTCGTCGACGCGGCACTTGTTGAGGGGGATGAGCAGGTGGGCGCAGCTGTCGCGGTAGGCGAGGGGGATTTTGGCGGCCGCCATTTCTTCGCGGGTTGCCGTCGTGCCTGCGTCGTTGCATCCGTTGAGTCAGTCGGGTTGCGCTGTGCGAGGGATGGGGGATGATGGTTGGTTGGGGTGGGTATCTGGTCTTGATGCTGCTCTCCCTCTCTTCTTCCCATTGCAGCCAACTACCTGTGCTCATCCATTGAGGGCGCTGTGGTAGTGCAGTCCCCACGCACGCATGCATGCATACCCTCCCTCTCTCCTTAGCTAATTGTGCGATCCCATAATCCCTTAATGCCCTTGAACAATCAAACAGGTGACGACCAATGCATGTAGATAAACCAATAAATGACTAACTCACCAGCACCACCCAATCCGACAGCGTCCTTGATCTTCTCCGTGATCGTCATGACTGCCGCGCTTCGTTGTCCGTACTATCGTTCGCTCGGTCGGTCGTTTGTTTGTTTGTTCGTGTGTTCCTTCGTTGCAACTAATGCGTTCGTCGTCGCTGTCGTCGGGGGCAGCGGTCGTGCAGGCGTAGCCGTAGCCGTAGGTAGCCGCAGCCGTCTCAATGGAATGGAGTCGTCGTGGTGGAGAGGTGTGGTAGTGGTGGTGGTGGTCTGAGCGGCCGTGCGGCGGGAGCCTCTAGTGCGGAGATTCGGCCGGCCGTTTGTCAATCGTGGAGTTAGGTAGGCACGGAGGTCGGGTGGTGGTTGCAGTCCGGTGGAGCACCGGCACTACTGGTTCTGGAGAGGACGGGTATGTGACGAATGGGGCGGCGCGGTCCGTTTGGGCGGTGAGGCCGGAGCTGCCAGGGGCTGGCCAATCATATGCGAGGATTAGAAACGCAGTGCAGTACAACATCAAAACAAGGAAGAATCATGCAAACACTTGCACGGAGTTTTCCTTTCAAAATGACTCGATCCGTCGTCGTCATCTTCTTGTTCGTCTCCTTCTTCTTAACATCTAGCTAGCTAGTTCGCTGAGAGCGGGTCGAGAAAAAACCACCAGCCAACGAAGCAGCGACAAACCAACAACACCAAAAATATGTATCGATGCATCATGACTACCAACGTCTTCTTCACACGGATGGCAAACTGAGATCAGAACCAGTGCGCCGTCACGTCCAAGCCTCATTGACACACGAACCCAATCCACGTGTCAATCCATCCATCAGACAACAAGGAGCAGCAGCAGCAGCAGCAGCAGCAGCGGGGCCACAGCAGTCAATCAATCAATCACAGACCCACACAACACCAGCAGCATCAAGTGCCAAATCATAGAATATGAACTTTTTACCATTTGAAGCTCGAAAGAAAGAAATAAAAAACTTGTTTGTTTGGGCTGCAGCCACGACCAAGCTCAAGCTCGAGCTCGACGATAGCCAACATTAACCCGCCCGCCCCATCATCACATATCCGACCGACCGACCAACCGTCCGACCTATCCGACCGACCACCCATTGATCACCAGAGACGCCTCAAAGAAGAAGAGAGAATAAAAAGAACGCCAAACAGAAGGCCATTACGAAGACGACGACGACAGCAGCAGCAGCAGCAGCAGCAGCAGACGAGAGAGAAGAATATCAAAAAGAAATCCACACTTCTCCTTCCCTTCCCTTCACAACGCCCACCCTATTGACTGACTGACTGACTGACGAGACGAGACGAAAGTCGTAAAAGAGAAAAGAATAGAACAGAAATTTCAGAGAGCTGCAGCGAGGCCTCGTGGGGTCGTTGACATGAGAAGCCATCATCGCGCGCCGCCATCCGTTGGGAGAGAAAAAGGGAGGGCAAACGGCTGTCTGTCTGTCGCCTGTATCAATAGCGCCACCCACCACCCGAAAGAGCAAGAAGACGTTATCACATCTCTGTCCGGTGCTCACCCGCCCAACCTCACCCGCAACCCAGTCCGATGCGGACAGCGCCAGTAGCCAAGTGTACAACGGAGCAAGAAGCCTCCCTAGAGAGAACCAGCAAAATAGCCATCCATCCCATCAACAAAACATCCTCGTCCCCTCCATTTGCCGAGATGGCTCCAAAAAAACGACATGTCAACTTTGCACACACAAACCCCGGGGTAGCCCTCCACACAGAGGCAATGGTCGTCAGTCATCCCTTTGCGTGACGTATCAAGGCAGGCAGGCAGGCAGGTAGGTACGTGTTGCCGTCGCAACAACAACAACAACAACAACAACAAAGCAGGATTTCAACAAAACGAGAACGCTCATCGAAAGCCGGATCGCTGCGATAGCAACCCAATGCGAGAAGAGGAGGAAGAAGAAGAAGAAGAAAGACGAGACTCTCGCGAACGGTGACGAGAAACAGGACGATGAAGAAAAGGACCGCTGTCGTAAAAGTCGTGGTTTTGGTGCCGTTGATGACGTTGTTGCTGTTGCTGTTGCTGTGGTCGTGCTGTACAAAGACATAAACAACCTTCCGGATGGTGGTTATGACGGTGGGACGAAGATCCGTGAAAAGTAGGAGAGGAACCGAACCGCAACTCGCCGCCCTTGGACCTCCAAATCCACGCATGTCGTAAACGCCAACGCCTGATGCGCAATGGTCTCTAGAGGACGAGCTTTCGTCAATAAGAATTCTCGTCTCAAGATGCCATTGCGGATCAGACATGTTTGGCCCTTGCCGTGCTTGCGCTGCCCACACTCCCGACCCTGCCGCTGGTCTTTCTCACACCACTAGTCTTCCCGTCAGTGCTTCGTCTGGCCGGGCTCCCTCTGGTCTTGGAAACACTGATTGCGCCAGCGCCGCTAACAGCCTTGCCTGAGGGGGTCTTTGGTTTTCCAACGCGGTTCTCCACGTCACTCTCGCCCCCATTCCACGTGGTAGTCGTCGTGGACATGGTCGTTGTCGTGCAGCTGACAGCTCGTCTCTTGCTGTTGCTAGTCGGAGTCTTGGAGTTTGGGGAGCGGGAGGCAGCGCGCTTGGCCAGCATGCGAAGCTGGTATTCCTCATCCGACTCAGGCTCGACGGCAGACGCGCGGCGCACATTGATGACTTCAGAGTCTGGCATAATGTAAGGCTCGTTTTCATGTCCGCGACACGGCGATTGGTGTCGACTTGTAGGCCCGTAAATCTTGCTAGTCTTGCGGGGCTGGCCTGGAGTAGGAGCGGGGAGGTTGTCGTCATGAACTGCGGTACCCAGGGATGCAGACGCTACGCGGTGGTCGTTGGTGTTGATCTCGCCCAGCGCCGCACGCTTCTGACTGCCGTTGGGAGGCGTAAAAGTCTGTCCGTTGCTGGCCAAGCGCTGTCTATACGACTTGGTGGGCGTGGCAGGCTGGAGTGCTGCCAACTTCTCCTTCATGCTGTCCTCGAACCACCATTCTCTGAAAGTTCCCTGGTTGAGATGAAGCCAGTGTTGCTGAGGGCCGACAACCATTCCAGGCCGCATGAATCGCATAAAGGCAATGATCTCGTTGGCAGTGAAGCCATGTCTGTAAATCAGGTAGGCACCAATCAGACATCCCGTGCGCCCCAGGCCAGCCTTGCAGTGCACAGCGATGCCCTTCTTCCGCACAGTAATCATCTCGTGGGCCAAGTTGACAAAGTTGCGGACGAGGTTGAGAGGAGGGCAAGTTCCGTCATCAAAAATCATGTCCAGGTGCTGAATGCCCAGCGCCGTAAAGTAAGTTGGCGAGTAGAGCTCTGAGTTGAGGCGGACGACGAGTCCAATGTTGCGCGTTGAGAAGTGGGCCAGGACGTTCTTGAACGGGGTAGGAATGTCGGCCTGTTCAAGTTCTGCAATCGTCTTTGGCACCTTGGCGTAGAGCGGGTCCGAGGTAGGAATCACCTTGGCTGGCAAGTGCTGAGGTGATGCAAAGGCGAGAAAGTTGGGCGAGACCCAGTTGAAGTCGCCCATGTCCACGCGCTCAAACTTTTCATACTCCTCGAGGCTGAAATCCCGCAGGCTGCAGATGCCTTCCTCCTTTGCTTTCCATACACCGTAAACGACGTCCTGAATGTTGATGATGTAGTCTGCCTGGCTGTAACCGGCGTCTCTGAATGGCATGCACGGCGGATCCATCTGGGCTATGGGCGCGAGGGCAAGGTGTGGCGGCCAGTTTTGGATCAGCACCATGTAGCAAGCAAGCAAGCAAGCGGCATTTGCGCGACCTAGAAGGTTGGGTCAGTGATAATATTGGGGAGAGCGGATGTAGTGCATACTCCTCGAGTCGGCATGGCACCAGAATACGACGGGCCTGTCTTCGTTCTTGGGGGCCGCAAGCACTTCGTGGAGCAGCACGGCGAAGCGGTAGAGGTGGCCTATGTGCAGTGGGCCAAAGTCGGCGTGAAAGGCATTGTAGAGCAGGCGGCGGTCGACGGAAAAGTAGACGGGAGGAGGGGACAAGTTGGGCTTCGAGGCAGCAGTGCTCTGTTGAGCTCTAGAGGAGCGCTTGCTGGGAGACTTGCGGTCCTTGGGCTGCGGATAGGGAAACGGCGTGTGCGCGTTGGGCGGGTGAGAATACGACGCCAGATACAGACGATCCTGGATGTACTCGATAACCTGGCCGTAGCTCTGGGCGCTATTGCGGTGGTCCTCCTCAATTGAGGCGTGCGAAGGCATGGCGGGCGATGCGCGCGGTCAGTCGGATGGATCGCGGCAGAGGGAAAGGGGGCGGCGCGATGATGGGACGGAAGAAGACGGCGGAGCGCGTGTGGGTGGGCGTGAGGGTAAAGAAATAGTGGTGGAGAGCAGCTGGTGCTGTAGCGATGGCGAGTGGGAGTCCAATGTTTTGGCGTCGTCCGAATTGGGGATGGCCTGGTTTGCGGTTGCCCGGGCAAGAATCGCTCGCTTAGTCAATTGTTTTGAGCGCCACGGCGGCGTAACGACGCATCGCCACTGGTCAGCACTCCCGTTACAGCGGTCAATGCGCTGATCCCCGCAGATGCCGTGCACGGGCCCCGACATTGTTTTCCACAACAACCGCCAACACTTCCCCGTCGCTACGCCAGTCAACCTCCATCACCGTCATCGCCCCGCGTCATTCGTCCCCATCTCAGCCTCGTGTCCCTCTGGCTCGTGCCACCTTTCGCCTCTCTACTGTCGTGTCAGCCTGTGCCACCGTGCTGCTGCACCGCAGACACGCCTTTCAATTTTCACCGCTGGCCGGTCATTTCCCAATCAGGCAATCTCGCTTGCTTGGGTTCCTGTCCAACCGCCATGTTGATCCGCCGTGGCAGACAAGAGGGCTGGCTCACTCTCCCCATAACCGCGCTGAAGCCATGGGCTGATCTCAACGGCGTTGGCTTCAACAACGTGTCTGTTGGGCCTCTACCCGGGCTCGAGCATCGAGGTTCCGCTGTTGTAGCCGAGCGGTACTTGCTCGGAGACAACAACGACCCGCTCATGACCATTCCGCGCGATCTCATACTCTCCCTCGAGGGTGTGCGCTTGCACGCAAAGTCGGATAAACACTTGCGCCAGCTGCTCGAAGTCTTGGGCGACTTTGCCATGGTAAGCTTCACCAATCGTCGTTGAAGATGCGTCCGGGCGGCTACAAGTCTTGGCCTGCTGCCCTTGTTACGCGGGATGAAATCAGACGTCTTTCAGCACAGCTGCTGCAGGGACCCGCATGTCTTGTAAAGTGCAGCCTGCCTATTCCAATCCCTATTCCAAAGCGCCGAGCCTTGGAGTGAAAACCCCAATGCAGCAGCTCTGGTGTATCATGTTACCGTCTTGTCGTGCCCACCGGGGACGTTGCCGCTTGGAAAGCTGTTGTCGTGTGAGATGACGGACAAGTGAGAGGTTGAGGACAGCACCAAGTTCTCACTTCACGCAGTCCCGTTGTCTTTTCACAAAGTAGGTAGGGCACCGATCCCTTGATCCCAGGTCAACATGACCCAGCCGCTGGCAGGCGTCTGATTTCATCTTGCGTAACAGACTGCAGATTTGTTTTTGGCTCTGGGGAAATCTTGCGCGGCGGGGTTTGCAGATAGTATTCAAGCTCACGTTCCCAGACTGCCAGGATTTCCATTCTTGTCTTTCTTCTCTATCAGTCTTCTATCTCGCGTCCAGACACCAAGATTGGTGTCAAAAATCCAATGACTGAGTATGGGGAACTAAACAGACCATGTTGAGAGGCACTAACTTTCTCAGATATGTCAAGTTTCTCCCTCAAGAGCTTCTCCCTACCTTTTGGACCGAGGAAGAACGCACCTTGTTGATCGGTACGACGCTCAAACCAGCAGTCGAAGCCAAGTTGAAGAGCTTAAACAAGGAGTACGAGAAGCTCCACAAGTTGACAGAGAGCGTTGCCTGGTGCAATGATGATTGGTGGTACGACGACACTTATGGTCTTACCTTTGACGACTGGCTTCAAGTCGATGCCATGTATCGATCTCGTGCGCTCGAGTTTCCAGGCTTCGGAGACAGCATGGTACCGTGTATCGACATGGCCAACCACGCCAGTGGTGATGACACGGCCGCTCTCTACGAGGTGGGCCCTAAAGGAAATGCCGTCCTCCTTCTGCGAGAGGGCAAGACGGTGAACAAGGGAGAGGAGGTTACAATCACGTAATGAAGACTTGACTCTGTCATCAGACAATGCTGACAACTGAACAGCTACGGCGATAAAAAAGGAGCTTGCGAGATGCTCTTCTCTTATGGCTTCATTGAGGACAGCATGATCTCTGCCACGGAGCTTTTTCTCGATTTAGAAATTCCCCAAGACGACCCACTCAAGATTGCCAAGATGCACATCAACAAAGCCGCACCGGGCGTCAAAATCTTTGACAGTGAAGAGCCGAATGTGTCTAGCGAAGGCACAACCTGGATGAGCGAATTCATCTGGCTCGTAATTGTCAACGAAGAAGACGGGCTAGAGTTTCAAGTCTTGCAGACCAACGACGGCGGCAGAGAGCTTCAAGTTTTTTGGAAAGAGGAGAAGCTCGAAGAGCCACACAAAGTCAAAGAGCTGCTCGAAACCAATCCTTTGTGGCCAGTCTTTCAGCTCCGAGCCGTAGCGTTGATACAGGACAGAGTTGAGTCACAGCTTCGAGTTTTGCATAGCACTGAGAACGATGTCAGGGGTGTGGATAAAGATGGCGAGTTGGTGAGACAAGGGGTCTGGAACCTGGCCATGAGGTTCAGGGATCTGGAAAGAGATCTGCTGGAGCGGTCGTACGGGGATCTCGAGGAAGAAAAGGAAAAGCTTCTGGCCACAGAGACGGTGCAGCGATATCTCGCCGAACAGCAAGACGAGGACTTTTCATAAAGATTCAACATTTTGACGGCCAATTGACAGCATTCAGCACCTTCGCTTGTACAAATTTGATAAAATCAAAGAATCCTTCAGGAAGTGAAAGCCAGCACATTCCGCATAATGCCAAGGTACCCAAGCAGCCCAAGCTAGTTCCCCACGCACAACCTTGCCGTCGATCACCCCGGCAGAGTCTCTTCGTGTGGTCCAGCTTTCCCCAGAATCGCGATCCGGAAACGAGGTCATGTCAGCCAAAAGGCATGCTCCGGCTGTTTCCGAGTACAGCACTTGATGCATTGTACGAGTCAACGACGGTGCTGGGAGTCGGGAAAAGCGGATCCGAGGGTTGGTAATATCAGACGACACGAGCTTCTAGAATGAAATTCACGTCGAGCAAAGGCCCTCTGAGCTGACAGATTGATGGTGTTGAGCGGGCGCCACTGGGGTCTAGTTCTCTGTCGTCCAACATTGCGGTACGAGGGTACCACGGTTGAGATTATGGCTGAGCGCCATTGCCGGCTAGTCAGGCTATTTCTCGAGTGCATGTCCACCTGTCAGCCAGAAAAATAGCTCTTGCATGTCGCGTGTCTGCCGTAGGTGACTCCCGAGAAAAGCCAGAGCAAAAGCCTTGGGAGCTTTGCTTTTGGGTATGATGTGCGAGTCAGCCCTGGGGTATCCCGTCTGGCAGCTTGCAAGATTCCAGGCACGCAGGTCCAGCATCATTCCATTCCCCGCGTGACCCTCTCTGGGGTGCAGAGTGCATGTGGGTGCTGGCGGCGACGCAGGGCACACTCAGCGTCGTCGGTGTTGAGGCCGAGCAGCACGAATTATCCGTGTAACAGCCGCCCATGATGCCATGCCACGCCTGCTGATCGTGCGGCCTGAGATGGGACGAATAAGTAAGTAATGGATGGCTTGTTGAAACGAAAAGAGCCCGGGAGGCCTCAAGCAAACACGCAGGGGTTGATTGGCTTGCGCGCGGCTCCTCCCCGCAATGCCCCAGACTTCTTGCGCGGCGTTATTCTTCTTTCCCCCTCCGACACCTCTTCCACCATACCTACTGATCCAACCCGTACAATTCCATCCCCTCCCGATCCCTCACGTCTGACGTCCTTCTTATCGACCAGCCTCCGCTGTCTGCCGCCCGTCTCGTCGTCGTTCCTGCAAGCCTGCGACTCCGCCGTATGCCTGTCGGATTTTGGCCCAAGCCCGCCGACTCACGACCGCTTCGCCATCTATGACAGAGGGCTTGCGCGCCCTCCCCCGCCTCCGTCATGCCTGGAATACTTCCCATGAAGGTCATCAAGGTCGGAACCACCTCCCAGGCCCGCATAGCACAGGCCTGCGATCGTTGCCGGAGTAAAAAGATTCGCTGCGATGGCGTGCGTCCCAGCTGCACCCAATGCCTCAACGTCGGCTTCGAGTGCCGAACCAGTGACAAGCTGAGCCGCCGAGCTTTCCCCCGCGGATATACCGAGTCGCTCGAGGAGCGCGTGCGCCAGCTCGAGTCTGAAGTGCGCGAGTTGAAGGAGCTGCTGGACGGGAAGGACGAGAAGATTGATGTGCTTTCGCGGATACACTCAAAATCGCCCCACGGCCTCAATAGGAGACCAACGCCGTCCATCACTCCCCAAATCAAGTCGCCGAGTGAGGAATCGCTGGATAAGGATGATCTTTTCAAAGTCGCGCAGTCGCCGCTGCTGCTCGATGAGGGTTCCGCCAACTCGTACTTTGTTGGTCCATCCAGCGGAAGAACTTTGATCGGTATGCTGGCGTGATCCGACTCACAGTCGCCGTCTGACCTTTGCAGATGCCTTCAACCGCCGTGTGCAGGAGACTGGAAAACCATTCCAGGTTGTCTCCCCTGAATCTCTTCTCGAAGCTGATAGTAGGCTCGTGACAGAAAATGAAGCGCCAAATACCCCAAAAGCACCTCCTCGCATGGCGTCTGACAAGGCCATCACCTGCTTCTTTCAAGAGTTTGCTCCCATTTTCCCGGTCATCCACAGGCCGACGTTCCTTAGCTTGTATGAGGAATTTGTGAATGACCCCGAGGCCATGACTGACAAAAAGGCCCTTGCTCAACTCAATCTCGTATTCGGTATTGCTACATTGGCTGGCGAGGTCTGACACCCTTCCTCATTCCCTTGTCGCATACCATTCTAACATGCTTCAAGTCTCTTGATAAGGCGCTCGTGGACTCGTTTGAAATCCAGTGGCAGGCAGCTCTTGATGCCATCCTGCACGACGCTTCAATTTCTACTCTGCAATGCCTCGTCCTCGCCCAACTTTACTGCATTCAGAGAGCAGACTACTCCCGGCTGCTCAAGTATAAGGGGATTGCCATCAGTCTTTCACACCGCCTTGGACTACACCAGTCCCAGAAGCGCTTCGCGCTAGGCGCCCTCACTGGTGAGATACGCAAAAAGGTCTTTTGGACGCTCTACACTCTTGATTGGTAGGTTTTGCCGTTGTCTCATGTTCCATCCAGCTGACTGGCCAAGTTTTACGGCTGCTCAACTAGGTCTGCCAAAGCATTTCAGAGAAGAGGACATTCACTGCGAGTACCCAGTGGACGCCGACGATGAATACATCACCGAGAAAGGCTTTTTGCCCTCGCTGCCCGGCGAGTTCACCAAAGTGTCGAGCGCCCTGGCTCTATTCAGGGCTGTCCGCATCCTTGGCAGAATCCTTGAGGAGAATTACCCCACCTCTCAGTCTCATGATTTATCCTTTCGCAAGATGACGGCACAGTCAGACGAGCTTGATCAGTGGTCCAGCAGCCTTCCTTCCCACCTCAAACTGCAATTCGCTCAGGACAAACCGAGCACAAATATGACGAGCAGCCGATCTCCGATACTTGTAAATTTTCCCCGCAGTGGACCACGTGCAGTGCTAATGGCGTCGACAGTCCCTGTTTTACAATTACATTCGCATTCTCATTTGGCGACCTGTGCTGTGTGCCGATCTGGGCAGTCGGGCCTCTGCTGCCGTCCTTGCCGTTGCAGGTTCATGCAAGCACATTGTGCAAATTGTCCAGCTGCTCGAAGAGAGGAATTTGGGCTTTTCGCTCTGTATCAACAAGAATGGCCTTCTCGTCTCGTCTGGCTTTGGGCTCTTGTTCCAGGCCGTTGAGCTGGACCAGGACTCGAAGCTGTTCAAGGAGAACTTGAGACTGACGACCGTCATTGCTGATCATCTTGACCGATCGCTCTCGCCGGCGGCAGCCCCTTTTGGTGATGTGGTCAAGTCCATGGCTGGCGTCCAGATTGAGCCAAAGGAGCCGGCGCAGCTCTCCCCTGTCGACTCCATCCATGAAGCCTCGTCCTCTTCGGATCCTCTCGGTGCCACTCATAGACATCTAAAAGCAATTGCTTCACGACTGTCTCCAAGCAGATTTTCCCACAACGAGAATCCTGATCGCCGTGCCACAGTGCCAAACATCAACATCAACGGAATCGGTCAACACACCAATCCCAGCGTCCAAAGCCTCAATTCCATCCACTCCGTCGTTTCTGAGCCTGCTCACGCGCACCAAGCCCGTTCGGAACCGACCATGTCGCCGCTTACCCACCGCGCGTCGTTTGGTACCACAACACCCAATCCCCGACTTCGTCGCACGAGCACCAATGTCACTGCGCCAGCAGCCGCACATGGCTCTTCCACCAATCTCGACTTTCTATCTTTCGGAACCGACCCGTCTGCTCATGCATGTTCTGCATCTTCGCACGCAAAAACAGATGTCCAAGCTTCGGACGAATGGGAACGTCTCCTTGGAGGCCTTGACAATGGCGCTACCAACATCTACGACAGCATCTACGGCGGCGCACCAATCGACGCACTATCCGACCTTCCCCCGTCATTGCCGAACCCATCTACCGCCATCGCCAACACTGGTCTCGTTTGGTCGCCGGAGATGTGGCACGTGGGCCTGTCGGATCACGAGCCCCACGCACCGCCACCCCAGAGCGTCCTTAGCTTTTCCGACGAAAGTTTGACGAGCGGCAGTGACGCGTTCGACGTCGACTTTGGCAGCTCGTCGACGGCGACGGGATCCGGAGGTCCCGCTTCTTCCGCCTCGGCCTCCGGCGCTGGCACTGGCAATGGCAATGGCAGCAGACTTGAGCCGCCGCATCCATCATCAGAATCGGGCGCTTCGCCTGGCCGACGTCCATTTCTCTACAGTGGAGGTGAAAGCGGCGGCGGCGCCAGCGGCTCGTCGTACCGCGGCTTGGTGATTCCGTCGGACTATAATGCGCATGGGCACGGCGAGTGCGAGCCCCTGACAGTAATTGACGGCGGCAACTTCGGGTTGTGAGCAAGCGAGCATTCCGGTGTGAGGAAGACGTGCAGCTGTTGGAAAAGGGTGACGGCGCTATCTTGTAAATGAAAGAGCGGAGATGGACATTGCGATGTTGGGCTTGTTTGCTGTTAGTTTGGTGTTTGGAGCGTTTCGCTGGGCTGGCGGCATCTTTGGGCTGGAAATTTGCGTCTTCTTCTTTCCTTCGCTGGACGGGTGATGGCTATGTGCACTTGGCGCGATTACCCCCACCTTTTTTTTTTCAATTTGAAGCCTAGGTATGTAGCTGGTTGGGTGGTTGTGTTGGTTTGTCTGTCTTTCTGTCTATCGCTGCTGTGTATACGCTTGACACGCACGCACGCAAAGCGAAGCGAAGCGCAATCGTTCTCCACATGTTGGCCCCGTCGACGTCAAATGGAATTGGTTTTGTTCTCTGTTATCTGTCTTTCTCTCCGTCTCTCTGTCGTATTTCGCGTGCCTATCTACATGTCTACTTGTCCAGCGAATAGCAGAAGCCCTTTTATCCTGCTGGGCTTCCTTGCTCTTTCTTGCATTTTTGTTCCGATTGGTCTCGTATCGGCGTTGCTATTTTTGTCTACATATTTGTTCTGTGTCACGCTTTGCGGATGTTTTCTGTTGGGGTTTCTGCTTGCCTGCTTGTCTTTATGCGTGGCTGTCCTCTCTCACGCCTTGCTGTAGCTGACACAAAGTGCTGGAGCGTGTGGGTAACTCCTTTTCTTTCATTTTCCTTTTTCTTTTTTCCTTCTCTTTTTCTTTTTATTTTGCTGTGTCAATGAGGCGGGCAATGCTGCTGTCCCAGCTCCTGGCTATCTGCCTATCAGTAAATCATCGTGTTCGCTGTCATTCAGCACGTCTTTTCTGCGCAAGATACCAGATTGAATATCGAGAGAAGCTAGAATAAGGGACGTGAGGCGAGCGAATGGTAAATCAACTCATGACGAGTAAACGCGAGGAGTCAGGTGTCATGGGTTTGATTTTTCTTGTGCATGGATTTTGAGGGTCAGCTTTGGAGGTGTGTAGATGGCAGCTTTCAAACATGTATTTTTTGGGAGCCGCGATGTGGACATTGGTGCCGTGAGTTCATTGGTGTCGTGAGTTCAGGACTCGTGTCTGTTCAGGGGTCCGGCATCACGGGTGGACAGGAGAACTTTTCGATTACTACTTCCTCATCAGGAACGCTTTGATGCGTGTATGACTGGATTAGGGAAGAATTTTGGCGATTGTGAGACTGTGTTAGAAGTAATTGATTTGAAGTTGGAAGATGGTGGCGGTCCAGAGCTGCGAGAGGAGAGTATAACAAAGGCGATGCATGAATTCTACATTTCTCAGGAGGAGCAATGGTCAGAAGAGACTTCTTTCCTATCTCTGCTTGTTGAAATGCCTGCTTGGGAGGTTGGAGCAGGAAAAATGGGACGTGTTTGGGCTTGCCACCTTTGAAGATGGGCGTCGCGTCGTTGGCAGTCACCACATTGGTCTGGTTCCGGAAGCAAGTAAAAGTTGGTATGTTGGCAATGTCTGATCCCTCTGCAAGACCCACCATCATCCACTCACACTCTTAATCGTCTTGAGCTCATACACTCCGAGAGTCCGGACATTTGGAAAAGCATTCATTGTTATCCTCCAACCGGTACCGCTCAAAATCTCGCAGTTGTCCACTCGCATTCTTTGGGGCCTTGGGATCGTACAGTCAGAAAGATATTCTAGTTTGAATCACTCTTCTTCTCCAACCGGTACTCCGAGCTCCACTCGGCTTGTGATCAAACGCTGAATTGTTTCCAGGCTTACTTCAACTATCCTCTACATATCATGTCTGGCCATAGGCACACCGGTTGGAACGACCAAACCTGTGGCAAGTGTGGGAAAACCGCCGACGGGCTCAAGCGTTGCGGCAAGTGTCAAATTCAGAGATACTGCGACCGAGACTGCCAGAAGGAACACTGGATGACGCACAAATTGGTCTGTGGATCGATAGCATCGGCAGAAGACTACAAGCGGAACTACGCCACGTCACGGGATGTGACCAAGAACCTTGATGTTCCTGTCGCAGACCCCTTCACACGCATCGACAAAGGAATCTGGCTGCATGACCGGTCTCAGGGCGACACGTTCAAGCTCCTCATCGATACGTGCCGCATGCGCATGGCCGACGAGCTCACGTTCGAGAAAAAGGCGAACCCAGACAGCGTCTTCAGCGAAGGAGTCACGTCCAGCATTGGCGCCTTCCGGAAGTTTTTGGACATTCTCGAAACCAAGCACCGCGAACTCCTTCCAGACTGGTGGAACGATGAAAAGAGGCAGGAATGCGAGCAGCTTGGCATGGACAGCAATGTCTGGGAAAGCCTGAGCGCGAAGCGCGGAAAGGATGATATCAACACGTACTACAGCGATGAAAATATGTCCATGCAGTTTCGCATGTTCGGCTTTTTCGTTTATGACAGGGGCATTAGCGGCATAGATGCAAAAGACTTTTTGCGGGTTTTGGTGACCCTCGAAAGCGGCCAATTCTACTTTACGGATAGGGGTGAGCGCAAGGAGACTGTTCTTTTTCAACCTCAGTGAGAACTACTGCAGGTCAAGAACGTGGCCGGGGAAATCTGAGAGTTTGACTGGGACTTGCTGCTCACTTTCTGCCAGATCCGCAGAAGTGAACTTCGACTCCAAGGCTGGCAGTGGAATCGTCTATTGGTAGTTTCAATTTGGTCTTTCAAGACGATGGCTGACGGGAATTGATTGACGTGTTGGAATCATGGCTGGCAATGAGGAGACGCTCAACCACGAATTCTGAAAGTGAGAGCAATGGCAGCATTGGCAGACATCAATTCTCCGTTGACTGACGTCTCCCCTGTTCCGAACGTGGCAAAAGTTTGAATCTTGTCAGCAGACAATTACATGAGAGCCTAAACGCGGGACTGTCGCATCCGAAAAAACATCAGTACAAGTCACTGACCCTGCCACCATCACTTTTCCTCCAATATCACAGCAGCCACCAGATGGTCTCGGAACCCTGGAATATACCCCACACATCTCACGCAGGACAGTGTAGTGAAGGCCGACCAAGGCTCTGTAGTAACGTGAAGGCCCCAACCTCATCACATCCCCTTGAGGATATTTCGGAATGGATCACGTCCAGACCCGGACACTTCAAACGACTTTGGACGCGTACCTCGACCCAACTTAACTCGAACGGCCCTCGTCGTGAGCTGCCAGATCGTCACTCCAGTTCCTGCGCGGTAATCACACCAACAGTTGGGTCGTGCGTGTGCGCGGCGCTTGCAGCGAACAATCCAAATGGAAGATGGCATGCCCCGCAGACAGCAGCAGCAGCAGCAATTATGGAGACGGGCACGCATGCAGACAGGCATTCGAGCGTCTAGACGGCCAAGCGTATAGGGCTCGGGCCAGTATCCAGATGGGGGAACTACCCGTTTCTGGACACTGAGAGGCAATGCTCGAACGTGATTGGTGAGCGTGGAGGGCCAACTATTCCGCCTGCCTGGCGAGCCGTGACCGCGTTCTATTGCCGTCTATTGCCGCGTCGTTCCTGGACGAATGTTGGCCTGGCGCACATCTGAGATGGCGTGGTGTGGTGTGGCACGGCGAGGCTGGATGACCTTGGCGTCGTCAGCTGTCCGGCTGGCGGCCCCGGGGAAATAGCGGGTGTGATGGCTGGAATGACAATGACGGATAAGTGTCGAAGGAACATGCGGTTGCGCGGTTGATTGGAAGGAGGCCTTCTGGCCGGATGCGGATGTCATGGGGTTTGGTGGAGGATGGACGAGCCATTCCTCCTCGGCCCAGGCCGCAGCCAGGAAACATGCGCCCAGACATTTTCGTGGAGGCGCGGGATGAATGTCATGGGATGACATGATTCGACTGGTTTGCAAGGCTTGGGCAGAGAAGTCGTGGCGCTGTTGGACCAATGAGGGTGTGGATGAGAATGTGCCTCACATGGACTTCTTTGCAAAGACTGCCAACAGTCCAACTTGGAGGGCGTAAGAATGGAGAATATCAAGATCTAAGTCGATTGGTAGGGCAGAGCTAGGGGAAAATCTAACCATGGAGATTGGTGCTGTCTGAGCCACAGCGTTTTGCGTCGATCTGCTACTGGCTGACTGAATGGCTGACTGCTGATCCTGCCCTGCTTTGCTATGCCATGTCGAAGTCCGTGGTGTGCAGATGGACCGCGGACATGGACATGTAAACAAACGGCTCTGCAGTTGGGGGCGTCAGGGGGCAGTAAAAACACCCCCTTCCCTCACAGTCCCCACGCAATCCTGCGGCGTATGCAAATCATAGTCCGGGGACGGCACATCGCCTCAGACTCTCCACTCCATGTGGGTCCCTTGTCTGGCCCCTCCAACCGCCGCCGCGGCCACACCACCATCACCGTCCGCCGTCATCATCCTGGCTGCTCGTCAGACGGCGCGGTCTTCGTGCCTCTTTCAGGACTTTTGCATTGCCTTGGTCGGCCACCCTTGCTCGACTCCCAGATTCCAGCCACGTCACTGCGATCTGCCATGCGTTCTGAGACACTTATTTCCGATTCTGGCCGCCAGTCATTCTGCCGCGCGAGGCCTTCTACTATTCACGTTCCTGGGAATGATTCGAATGAGAAAACTCCAGGCCTAACGAGCCTCGGCTAAGGCACAGGATTTGTGCAGTTGGCGCTCGTGGCTTTTTGAATCTGTCGAATCTTCTACACTCATGCCGCGACGTGGTTGTCGATGGCTGGACGAATGCTGATGAGTCGCCCAGCGTTTCGTTATACAGTCTGTACCAGATAGTACAACCGGATGAGGTGAAAGATACATGCCAAGGGACGTTCCTCAGTGCCCTTTTTCAGCGCAGGGACTTTTACTTTTGATGAGGCAATAAAGAGTAATCCATTTGTCAAACAAAAAGACCGAGCGATAAGTAGAAATCAACTTACTCGCTCCAGGGCATTGTTCATGCCCGCCAGGGACTGGCTTGCTTGTGAATGGTTGCAATTCTGTTTCGATCGAGACGAACACGATATGGATAGTTGATCCGGACTTGCGCGATTCAGCTGGCAAGTTGAATTTTGATCGGCGCGAACGCCACTCCGCTTGTCCAGACGCCCGTCCAGTAGGATCTGGTGTATTTCTCAGTCCAGGCCATTTTTGACGTCTATGATAGCTTGAACAGCCGTTAGCGCCTTGACAAACGCAGTGGTTGCTGGTTGATTGGTCGAATAGAAGAGTCTTTCGCCAATAAATTTGACCAGTCTCCGTCTGAAGCATTGACAACAGGGCTTGAATAAGACGGCTCAGGTGGTGAAGTTGATCTTTCGATAGAACAATGCTTGCAGAGGAAAAGTGTCAAAGCCGTATACAGTTCTTGCAAGACTCTGAACGGACAGGAGATGATTCATGTGTGAGCAAGTTGTACACCAGGTACTTGTTTGACTGCCATATACTTGGGCTGGTGACAAGATTTGATATCGTAGATGCTCAAAAGATGGTGTTGGGGGCTCAACCTGTAACGACTCGGTTAAAAGGGAAACATCCTTGGCAGGATCGGCATCACGTGTGGGGAGCTTCAACAGCCCGCCAGAGCTTCCCAAGCAACGACGAAGCATCAACAAAACCTCAAACCAAACATGGCCGACGTCGATGACAAGGAAAAAGCCGAGAAGCTCGCTGCGGCCAAGAAGCGCGTACGTGGCTTCCGCTCGAACCACAATCTGCAAGAACAGGACAGATGTTCTTTGCAAGCTCGCAATCGAACTTGCAAGCTAACAGCACGCCCAGTTTGAGCAATTGAAGAAGCAGCAAAAAGGAAAAAAGGGTGGAGGCAAGAAGAAGAAGGATGACGCCCTCGCCGAAGCCGAAGCCGAATCATCCAGCCCGCCAGCGAGCGATCAGCTGGCCGCGGAAGAAGCCTCGGCTGCCGCCGCCGACGACGTCAAACCTACCGATGATGACGCCCAAGAAGTTGTCGCAGAGTCGCCAACAGCCGATAATGACAAGGAGGACAAGAAGACAGATGAGTCTGAAAAGGCTGCGGAGGAGACAGACCAGCAGGCCCACGCTCGCCAGCCTTCCATCTCCGTCCAATCCAAGCTGAGGTCGGACTCGTTCCGGCGAAGCTCCTCGGCGGCGGCCACTGGGTCACCGACAACGAGTGTCAAGTCGCCAACGGCAAACCTGGGGGATGACGTGCAAGATATTTACCGCAAGCAGGTACAGCGCATTGAGGAGCTGGAGAAAGAGAACAAACGGCTGCAGAGCGAGTCGAAGGATGCTGAGGCGCGATGGAAGAAGACGGAAGAAGAATTGGACGAGCTTCGCGAATCCAACAACGAAGTGGCCGAACTCAAGTCCAAGGCCGACCAAGCAGAGGCAAAAGCAGCCGAGTCAGAGAAGCTTGTATGTTGCGAATCCCCGGCATCAATAGGTCAAGGCTAATCGTTCACAGAGGACCGAAATCGCCAGTCTCCAGCGCCAAAACTCGCAGCTACAAAGTCAGACGGCCAAGCACAACCGCCGCGTCTCCAATGCATCCCCGTCACAAGATGACCTTGCAGCGCAACTCGCCTCCAAATCCGCCACGATCCAATCCCTCGAGCTCGAAATCTCCAATCTGCACACACAAATTTCACAAGCCAACACCGCTTCGTCTTCGCAAAGCGATCAAATAGCAGCCCTGACTGACAAGCTTGCGCAATCGGATGCTGCTGCCCAATCGGCCGCGCAAGAACTTGCCGACCTCAAACAAAATCTCGAGAAGGCTAGCGAATCTGCGGCGGCAGAAGGAACGTCACGGTCATCGGCGGAGACGCGGATCGCCCAGCTGGAAGCGGAGCTCAGCGCAGCTCAACGGTCCTTGGCCGACGCAACCAAGAGAGCCGAGACGCTTGAGAAGAAGGTCGAGACTCTGACGACGCTGCACCGGGAGTCGGACGCGCGGACGCAGGCACGCATTCGCGAAGCTGAAAAGGTGGAACGCGAGGCCCGCGAGCTGCGCAGCCGCGTGACCGCGCTCAGCAATGAAAACGCGCGACTCAAGGAAGAGGCGGAGCGGCGCAGCCGGGCGAGCGCGGGGGCCGACGGCGACGACGGCGACGACGCCGGACTCGAGGAGATTGAGGACGAGGAGCGGCGGCGGCTGCGGACCCGGATCCAGGCGCTCGAGGAAGAAAACACCGACTTGCGCCGCGGCATCTGGCGCGACTCGCGCGCAGCGATGCAGCCGCAGATGGACACGGGCGCTGCTGCTGGCGGCTTCGACGAAGTCGACCTCTCGACTGGCACGCCCGTTTCCCCTTCGCGCCGGCCGACAGGGGCCAGCAGCCATCAGCAACAGCATAGCAGCTTGACGGACGTCATTAACAGCGGCATCAGTGCCTTTACAGGTGGTGATCGCCCCCGCCGTCCCTCGTCCAACCACCATCAAGCCGTTCGCAAGCAGAGCCTTGCCGGCGGAAGCAGCCTGCTGGGAGACGACGACTTTGATTTTGATGAGGACGCGTTCCGTGCCGCCCAGGAAGAAGAGGGACGTCGGCGTATTGAGCGCGTCAAGGAGATTAAGCGTGGGCTTGAGGGGTGGCGCGGATGGAGGGTTGATGTTGTTGATGTCAGAGTTGGCATGGGCGGTGTGTTGGATGTTTGAGCGAGAAACACAGGTCGTCTAAGGTGGCGAGTCGATTGGCATGTAATCACGGCGTGATTGAATACGCAAAGCAACTAGAGGCAAGAAGATTGTTCTCTCTGGTCCTTTTTCCCTTTGGTAAGTGTACTTTACGCACTTCGTCTACGTCCGTCAAATATTTAGAACATGCTACTCTAATAATTTTGTGAGGAACACGTAACCTGTAATACAACTGTCCTTTACTCCTCGCCTCGTTTCTGCTTTGATGGTTGAAGAGTCGCCTGACTTTCATTGATATTTTTACGTATACCTTTGCATTTTGCATGTTTTCAGCAATCAAAAACACCATGGCCTTGTCGAGAATTGCCACGTCTCCCTTTTCTATTTCACATACTGCAGCCTACCTCATGGCACAAGTCTTGAAAGTCGGTCGCTAAGAGAGTCAACGGCATAAGGAAAGAGCGAGAAGATCGTGTTCACAAGAGTTGCCAAAATACCAACACCACATGGACAGCGCAAGGTCACCCGGCAAGTACCAGAGAAAGTCTTCACTATGGCTCCAACCAGGCAACCTGCCATCAACCACTACCCATCGCTCGCCTTTCTCTTACACGACTCGACGTACCAACCAACCAACCAACCAGCCAACAGCCTCACAACTCATCTCATACCGCCCATACATATTCTTAACATCATACTATGCCGCACCGAGTGCTACGTGCCGGCCCAATACCACCTTCCCCCTTTCTTTCTTTCTTTCCTTCCTCTTCATCTCCCCACATCATTCCTTTACCCTTCTTCCTTTCGTTCTTCCATGCACACCCACCCCAGCCACCTCCTTTTCTCACGTCCACTTCTAACCCGTCCACCAACCCGTCCATCCATCCATCCATCCATCCATCCATCCATCCACATACATACATACTCACCGAATCAGCCGCCCCACGCGCGTGGCGTGGCGTGGCATGGCAGAACGAGTGAAGCGGGCGAACGATCGAGCAAGCGGGCCAGCCCGTCTGCCGTCGCTGTTGCGTTGCATGCGCGCATGCAACATACTATATACATACATACATGCATACTTACAAAGGGTCAACGTTGCGTTGCGTTTCCGCTCGACGTTGCGGTCAAGATAGGCTGGTGGATGGAGCGACATGGCGTTTTGGGGATTGGCATTGGCATGTCAGACGGACGTGCGGGGCGGACGGAGGCGGGCGGGCGGGCGGATGGGCGGATGGGCGGATGGGTGAATTGGTGGATGGAGAGGTCATGAGGGCGAAGAGAAAAAAAGGTCGGAAGGGAAGAAAAGGAAATGGAGAGTTGATTTTGCTTGTTTGTGCTGTGTATGGCATGTCTACAGTGTTGTATGAGGTGGTGGTAGTGGTGGCGCTAACGCTCGGGCGTACAGGCAGAAGTGAGGGAACGAAAGAACTGATCCAAGGTATAGAGTTTGAAAAAGGGGAGATAACATGTGATTTAGGAAGATGGAAGATCAAGGAGAGAGGGGGAGGAAGCAAGGCCGTCGCAGGCAGCCAGGCAGGCTTCCTGTTTGGGCAATTAAGCACGCGACAATAAATTTGTGTAGTGGTAGAGTGACCAACAAGACGCAAAGTGGTCTTCGATGGAAAGAGTAGGAGGAAAGTGCGTTTGCCTGCGTGCATCTAGTTGAATGGTGTCTTCGTTCATAAAAACTAGGCAGATAAAGATAGAGAGGGCTTGAATTACAGAAGGCAAGAGAAAATTCTACCTCCTACCCCCTTTACCACATCAACTAGCAGCAGCAAGCAAGTAAGCGATAGTGCAGCAGCACACCGCGCCCCATCCATCCATCCTGCCACCAAAGCACAACAGCAGTAGACCACACCTCGCTCCACCAGCGCAATTAACATCAATACACCTACCTACCGACCATCCTCCGCTCCATCTCTCCATCTCTCACTCATTCTCTTCCTACCATGCGTACTCCCATCTCCCACCCCCTCCGCAGCGCCGATGGCATTGCCTACGCGGTCTTCGATCGGACGATATCTCTCCCACCTTGCACTACCCTACCACTCTCCCCTCGCTCACTCATTGATCTCAGGCAGCCAGGCTAGGATCGCGCATCGCAGGGCACATACATTGACGGGCGGGCGGGCGGGCGGACTGCCTTCCTACCTGCCTACCTGTCTGTCTGGGTCTACCCTGGTTTACCCCAGATTTCTTGGGCGGCGGCGCGTGGCCGCGGCCGTGGGGGTGTGTCGGTCTGGAACATTCCTAGAATATATCGTTTAGGGCACGAAGGGAGTTTTTCTTGGGATAGGGTTTAGAGAGAGGGATTGCGTGTAAGAGGGAGTGGCGATGGTTAGCGGTCGAAGGATAGGGGAGGGAGGGGATGGTATGGTATGGTATGGTAAGGGGAGGAAAGGACGAATCACGGTGGGGGGGGGGAGGGGGTTTTGGTGCGGTCCTCTTTCCGCTCATCTTTTTTTGGTTTTATGTATGTATGCCTGTTTGTTCCGTGAATCGATGTGTAGGTAGGTGCCTTACTCACTTGCTTGCATATTGCTCTACACGAAAAAACCTGCCTGCCTGCCTCCTAACCCCCTTTTCTGTATCCAAGCAGACTCCACACCGAATGTACGTATTACCATCGCTCTCCCTTTCCCCCCTGCTTCTCCCCCAACTTTCCCCCCCCCCCCCCCCCCCCCCCCCCCCTCTCTGACAATTACTGTCATAATCATCGATTCTAACCCTCAACCCCCAAAAAAAGATGAACGTCGGCGACCATCCCATCCCAGTCTAGCCCCGCCAAGCCTAGCAATAAATTAAGCGAGGCACCGCAAGCTCTATCCCAGCTCGAAAGTCTGGGGGAAACGGGGATGATGCTAGTGCAAGGTTTTTTGGCTTTTGTGCCGTCTGCTGTGTGTTGCGTTGCGTTAGGTGCGAGATCGACTGACTAATTGATCAAGTGACTGATTGAATGGCTGGCTGGCTGGCTGGCTGGATGGGGAAGGGAGGGAAGGAGAGAGATGGGGGATGATGGCTTGATGGTGAGATAGCTTTGCCTGATTTCGGGGGGTGGGTGTTGGTGAGAGTAATGGATTTGCGCAGGACGGGCGGAAAAGCAACTGACTGACTAACTGCTGTGTGTGCGTAGTGACGCTTCTGCGGCTGGGCTGGTGGACTGCGTACTGTATGCTGAACGACGTATGTTGCTGCGGGTTGGCTGCTAGTGCGGCAATGTACTGTATTATGTGTGTAATATGAGTCTGCATAGCGCAGATAGTAAAGCAAAGCCGATAGGCACGAAAGACAGTGCGTGGTTTGTACATTAACTAGAACACAGACCTACCAACCAAAGAGCCCGGCCCATCCTTTGCGCACTCAGTACTGCACAGCTATCACTCTCAGAGCGGCACAGCACTGTCAGTCAGTCAGTACGGTGGAGGCGGGGCAGGCCCCCAGAGACGCCAAAATCCGGGGCGCCGCCGTAACTTACCAGCAACCAACGCACTCGTGAGCAAGCTCGCAATTCGGCGCCGCCTGGCCTGGCCGTTTCCCACTCAGGCTCTCTTCATTCGCTGCGCAGTAAACAACCTCTGGACGGGAAGACACGTACGCCTAGGCAAGGGCGGCTGGCGCAAAGGGAAGAGTATTGCACACGGTGCGTAGGGGTGCCTTGTCCAGTTGATGGAAAATTTTTCCAAGGCTTGCGTGCATGCTGCTCTGCTCTATTCTCCTGTTTGCTGGTGGCTCTTCTCTCTTCCTGTCGTTTGAGGTGGAGAGGATTGGCAGGACTGATGTCTGCGTCCGGCTGATTAAACTAGGCAATGAGGCAACGAGTCTCTCAAGCGCATAGACACTGGCAGCGTGCGTCGTCGCCACTGCGCTCACTTGTCGATATAGTGGCGCGGTAGGTGAGGTGAGGTAGTCAAGATAGGTGACCCGCGCCATCTGCGCCGTCTGCGCCCTGCTGATACGCCATGCCTATGCCATGACGTCGCGCGCGCTGCGCTCCCGCTCGATGCAGCCCGTCTGTCTGCTTGCCCGCCCGCGCTCCTTGGCCCACTGCCCTTCCTCATTTAGGCCTGTGGATATTTGACACTGCATGCGACGAGAAAGATGCTGAATACATGGAGACGTGGTATAGCGCAATGGTGGAGTCTCAACCATGCCATAGTAGGTGCTGCGCGAATTCCACAAAGAAATGGTACAGAGGACGTGGATAGTGAATAAGAGAGGTTTTGCAAGCTCGCACCGTTGCACAAGACCCTCAGGAAACAAGGAGATGTCTCGAAGTTGAACCTCGGCCTTGTCTTAACCTCTGCCTACCATTCCTTTTTTCGGTGCCTCTGGCTTTGAAATTGCTTTTTGTCGCTTGCTCCCGAACCCAAATCCGTATAGCGGGAGGGAGGGAGCGCTCCAACGTGCGCGCGCACGTGGAGAGACTGCGCGGCAGTCGGACATGGATAGACGGCATCAAGTTGCTCGGGCGAATAGCTGTCGTTCATATGCAAAGAGATAGAGATCAATGGGCTTTTCGCGAGAAGAAATGGCAGAGTGCAACGACGTCCGGTCTTGGAGTGGAGCAGCGAGTGTACAGCGTGTTTGTGTAGTCGCGCTCAACCGAGGCACATGGAACTTGTGCTAGTCAGGCTTCATCTTGAATGTGCGAGTCGGTTCGATGAGGAGCTGAACGAAATAAGGTGCGATGCGAACGGTGCAATCGCTTGATCGGTAGAGCGTGCTGGTTATTCAGCCGTCGGTCGGTCGGAAGACAGGGCAGGCAGGGCGGTCAGGGAGAGGCTGCGGCAGCCAGGTAGCGGGTTTCAAAAGTGACCTCGTGCCATGAAGAGCTGAAAAAGACGTCAAAGGCACAGGACCTGGGTCCGGCCCATGAGCCCAATTGGTTCGCGGCATGGACCAGATCTGGACTGCAAAACGTGCGATCCAGGCTCGACTGGCTGGCTGGCCGGCCGGCTGAATTGAATTGGCGCATCGGCAATAAAAAAAAAGTAGCATTGCTTGTTAGGTTGCTACTACTTACTGTAGCAATATTCATGTAGTGCCGGGTGTGCTGTGGTTGTGGGAAATTCAATCATAACGTCAGAGGTTGACCTCACAGCCTCCGCCCGCCCATTGGCACGCTGAATACTCATCAGATAAGGTCATTGGGCTCCAATGGAATTTCGAGAGGCGTAAAAGTGGCAAACTATGCACGTTGAAGGAGCCGCGCGCCGACCGTTGGTCATGCCCTACGACGACCAAGGAGCCAGGAGACGGGGCCGTGGATGGCTGTTTTTTGGCCTGTTGGTCTCGAGAGCCCAGCTGGCCGGGCAAACCTCACAACCAACGGCTCCCTGTTGTCTGTCTCCCTCGACCAGCGCAGCGCAGCGCAGCAGCCGTGGTCCGCGTGAGGTGGTCTGAGAGCGGTCAAGACGGACGGGCACCCAAGCCACCGTGGTCGCACGGCGTGTGCGAAAGCCATCCTCGTGGCGGGAGTCGTCTCGAACTGCTGACGTTTCGAAGCGGGCCCACTGGGCGGGAAGCGGATTGAATTGTACCACCATCAGCAGACAACCGCTGTTGCTGTTGCTGCTGCTGCTGCTGCTGCTGGTTTCCCATGATATGGGGCAGGCGGAGTTTGGTATGGAAGGGCGCTTCCGTCGTGCCACCTTGAGCCCTTTTTGAGTAGCCTGGAGTACCAGCGTGGTGGGAATTAAGGAAGTCGAGCGTTGTGTTGCCGGGTTGAAGCAGCTCAGGGTGCTGCATCGGTTCACGAATGCTTGGTGGGCAGTCGAAAGTTTGGACCTACAGACATGAAGATGGCCAGTCTGAATTGCAGAAGCGCCTTATCAACGCGCAGAGAGCGTGGGGCTGGTCCTTTTTGGCCATGCTGCGCAGATTGGCAGTGCTCACGATGGCAAAGTTGATAAGCGTGGTGGTTTGCCCACGCACGCACCACATCACTCGTGACGGGCGTGGCGGATTTGGAGGAAACGCAACCACGACATCTGTCGTGCGCATCGAGTGCAAAGCGCCTGAGGGCACACGGGTTGAAAGATTACGTAGAATTGAGACATGGTCCGAAGCGACTTTTCCTAGCGCAGCAGACAGTCGACATGGCCGGGGAGAATCGCTGGAGGCGGGGCGGGCATCTGGCAGGCATAGTGCGGCAACGACTTTGTTGGATAAGCATCGGTAACAATGGGCATTGCAGCGAACGCCCCGGTTCTCCTTTGGACGACGACAGGTTGACGGCGGGCTGGACTACTGGAAATCCATTTGAACAAAATGCCTCGTGATGCGCGGCGCTTGAGGCCTCGAGTCTGGTCGGCTGAAACCGGCTTACGCGCAGCGCAGCAGCATACTCGCACAACTGAAGCATAGAAACGAAGACACGGCAGCAGCGCGCAAGCAGCGTTGCAGGCGACCAATCGGACGGGCGGCTTTGGGATTTTGGGCCTTTTTCCGACCTTTTCTTCGTCCTCCGCGAAATAGAGTTTTTGGGCGTGCAACATAGGTTCGTAAACAATCAATTGCAAGTTTGCAGCGAGGCAACCGTGACGGCCGGCAGCACTCACACCCCGTCCAGTGGCACCTAGGTGGCGGTCGGGATGTGTTTTCCATCATGGCATTGGTTCCTGGCAAGGCGGCGCTGCATTTGGGCGCAACTGGATTTTTTACATGTCGCGGGAAGCTGAGCTGGCCTGAGGCATTGGCGGGCGATTGGGCATTTTGATCGAGTGGAAACGAGGGAAGGTCGAAGCCGAGCAGTCGTCGGGTCATCAGCCTCAAAAATGGACGTGGCTCCGAGTACAGTGGAGCGGAAGAGGTTACCCAGGAGGGAGCGATGCGGCAAGGTGAGTGGGCGTCTCGGCCTCTTGTGCTGACAAACGGCTTCTTCACAGAGGGCCAGTCGGCAACGATACGAGCGTCTCAAACGAGTAGGTGGGGCCTCGAGGTCGAAGGGTGGTTGGCTTGTTACCTGGGCAGGTAGGTAGGTAGGTATGTACATGTACAGGTACGAGAGAGTGGATAAAACTGAACCCACACACACACACACATACATGGCAGCGGCCGCTTCCGCAGAGACATGACGTGATGCAGGTTTCAGCACCCTGACAACGACGCCGATGCCGACGCCGACGACGACGACGGCGACCAACATCAGCAATTGATCATGCAGGCGAGGCTTGCAAGATGGAGAGCTGCATCGAGGAGGTTCCCCGTTGTGTCCTGGTTGGAAGCGGGTCGAGGAGCAGCAGCGCTACTGCACGACTGACTCTTTTCAAAAGGGCGTCGAGTGATGGCGGCAAACCCTGATCTGCGTCTTGCGCATGAACTGCCTGGCTCCAAGGCGAAGCCGTCGACGTCAAGGCACGGCTAGGCCTATTGAGCAAAGCCGGGCCTTGGCCTACAGCGAGGCGGCTTATACTAGACTTGTAGGATGGACGCAGGGAGGCTGGCAACGGGGCTACTGTACTGGACGAGATAGGTATGCAAGGCAAGGCAGGGCAGGCAGTGCAGCGCAGCGCAGTGCAGCAGAGCTCGTGCTGGACCATCTGGCGGTGGATGATGTTGAAGGAAAGCTGTCGGATCCATGCGCCATTTTTCCGGCCGTCGGTCATGTGCGGCGTCGACATGCGTAATGACGGCCCACAGCACAAAGAGTTTTAGACAGGAATGGTGAATTGAAATGCTGGAGAACAGGACCTCGGCCGGAGTCGTACTCGTTTCTCCCGTCAAGGTCGGTCTCGAGGGCTTGGCCAGGCGCCGTTTCTGCAACGTCGCGACTGAGTTCATGTCACGAATCACGGCTCCAGAGGGGGGTAGGGGGGGGGGGGGGGCCACGGTACTCCTAAAGGCCACCCAGGGTCTTTTTCCTGGTGGAAGCTAGAGGATACAACACAGTACCATGTCATTGTGACCGTCTGTCGCTCTCATCGCAATCGAACAAAGGGAGTCTGGATGAGAAGCAGGCAGGCCATGCCGCCCAGCGCGCGCCACCTGGTGCCCCCCGGCGGCCAACTCCGGGGTAAAGTCACAAGGGGCGGAGAGGTGCCAGTTGCAGCAAAAAACCCGGTCTCTGTATTTTTACCCCAGAATCCAACGCTTGGCTTGGCCTGGCCCTTTTGTTCCTCGTCGCCCGCTGCGCCTCCAGCTCGCCCAATTCGTCCCTGTGCGCCTCGAGGCCCGCCATTTGCCTCTCTGCGCCGTCGCCGGCCCCCGTCTCTCCCAGGCACATGGCCGCCCGCCAATCAGTCCTGCGCCCTCGGTGGCTTGCGCTTGCGCCCGGGTGCGGGCTGCTGCATGGGGAATCAATCAATCCATGCTGGGCCCTCGATTCAGCCACGGCCTTGATGTCGGAAAAGTAGCAGCGGTTCCGACGCCGTCGCTCGCCCATCTCGATTGCTGCTGCTGCTGCCGCCGCCGCCGTACCTAGTGTTGGCTGGCTTGCCGTCATGCCATGGTGGCATGGGCGGGAAATAGCTTGCAGAGCTTTTGTGGACCTGGGCTAGGGCCGGGAGCGAAGGGACAGGAACGGCTTGCCTCATGTCAGAAAGGTAGCAACATGTCGTCCAACGCTCCCTGCAACTGGGGCACCACCGGCGAGCGCAAGCACCCGAGGGCGGACGGGCGTGCAGCGCAACCCTGTCGCGGGCTGGCATGATGCATCTCCCGGTGCCAATTGACCAAGTAGACGTGCAGTCCGCGAGTGAGACGTCCATCCCATCACTCTTTCTCAGTCAGTCCCGCGTCAATATTTCGACCTGCCCTTCTGCTCAATAACTTAGCACGTCGGGCCTTGATTGGTGCCGAGCCCGTTCATTACACCATCGAGAATCTGCGCGGGTAGGCCGGAGGTTAAGTGCGAGCAAAAGTCTGTCTGCCAAACCAAAGGCCCACCTGACTACCTTATTCTCTGCTGCTTGGCTCAGACGGCTCGCGCGTACCCGTTGGACCACCCACCTCCAGGCACTATTCCAACAACACCCTCGACGACGACGACGACGACGACGACGACGACGACGACGACGACAACAACGACAACGACAACCACGTCGACCCTTCCTCCGCGCCAGCCCCGCGCTGCTCTGTTTCTCCGACCTTGCCCATTGTCCGCCGCGCGCGAGTCTTGCTGCGTCTCCCAACAGCCCCGCCGTCCCCGTCTCGGCCTTGACAGCTGCCCGCTACCCTTAACTCCGCCTCGCTCGAGTCACGCCGCCTCGACGTCGACCCAGCGTCACTCTTGCACACACACCACCACATCTCGCTCGCGAAGGTATTTCTCTCGCCCCTCTGGCCCTCTGCATTGATCCTCCCACTGACGCCGTCGCCATGTTGCCAGCCGCAGCCCTCGATTTGCCTCGCTCCACCGCCGCGCCCTTGCTCGCCTCTGCGCGAGCCGTCTTCAGCCTGCTCGCTGCCTCGTACTCTTGCTTTCGCCGCCCACACTCTCTTTCAAGCACACCTGGCCGCCCAAGGTATCTCTTGCGGCCTGCACTGCCATTGGATGCTCCCATCCGCACCACCAGCAATTGATCCTTTGACTGGCCGGCCACGCTTCGTCGCTCCACAATAATCACCCCAGTCCTTCTGAGCCACCTGAACATGGCAGCCCCTGGGACCATTGACGGTGCAAACGGCGCCGGCCATGCTCCTCTGGACGTTAAAGGTATGCTGTGCTTGCGCGACGCGCAATGTCTGACATTTGCTCTTGCTGACCCACCATTGCTCCCTCACCAGCTGCCACCCCACCAGGCAACCCCGAAGCTTCGCAGGCTCCTCCCACTGCGTCATTTCCCCCTCCCAAAACCGACAAGCCACGGCCTCATGTCTGCAACACCTGCGGTCGTTCATTTGCGAGACTGGAGCACCTCAAGCGTCACGAGCGTTCCCACACCAAGGAGAAACCGTTCGAGTGCCCCCAATGCTCGAGATGTTTTGCGAGACGGGATCTTCTTCTCAGGCACCAACAGAAATTACATCAGGCTGGAGCTGCGTCGTCAAGGCCGAGAAATGGTCGCCGTGAGAGCACCACCGGCCTGCCCACACATGCAACGAACAAGGTGCGGAAAAGCTCCATTGCCAGCAATGCGAGCGTCGGCCTTGGAGGTGCTCCTCCGGCGAGGCCGAGAGCCAACACCATAAGCCACGTCGATGGTTCCGCCTTGAACAACTTCCTTGCCGCCCAAACCACCACCACGGCCGCCAGAGGGCCAGGCATGCCAATGGGTCACAGCCACCATCCGAGCCTTTCTGGTTTCCCAGGATCTCACAACTTTGAGTTTGGGAGAATGCAGCCCCCGATGGAGCAGAATGGACACACGCCCCATGGACTGCCCAAGATTGACACCCATCTTGGGGTTAGCCTCGGCGGCGGCCTGCGGACCGCTCCGATCCCTGGGATCGACCACGTAATGGATTTGGACAAGCTGTTTGCGGGCTCCACTGTGAATCCGGCACAGCTGCACTTCAGTGGAGCCCTGGGTCCTCAAATGTCTCCCTTTTCTCAATTCCATCCGCTGAGCGCCAACACTGGTTTTGAGGACGAGGACTTTGACTGGATGGCTGGCCTGGACAGCTCATTGAACCTAAACGCTGGCCCTAGCGAGGCCGCCATGGACGAATCTTCGCCGTCGGCAATCAGCACCGCCAGCCAGAGTGGGTTCAGCGAAATCATGGTCGACGGGTCCAACCGTGACGCGTCGTCATCCAGCGTGTGGGGGAACTCACTCAACGCCAGCTCCATGATTGACACCAGCTCGGCCCAAATGGACGCTATGAATGCCGTCTTCCCCGAGTTCATGGACCCGCTCAACACCGTCTCCCCAAAGCAGCTCCAAGATCCACACAATCAACGCGACATTTACTTTTCGTCTCCACCACCGATACATGCCATGAGTCCGACCACTGGGACAAACATTCCGGGCATGCCCAATAACTACTTCCACGGGACGGCGACGTTCAATTCTGATAGCACAAGTATAGCTTCCTCCTCAGTTAACGGCAGTGCTCGACAAAGCTCGGTGACCTCCGTATCAACTGATTCAATCACTGATGCCACTCGCCAGTCCCTCCTCATGAGCCTTTCGCAGGCGATGAATTGCAGTCCCATTCAGCGTAAATACTCGCACCCGGCAATCAGTTCACCCTTGTCGCCTGGCGTCAGCTCCATGTCACAACTCCCCGCGCTACCAAGCACTGGCGATTTGCAACGGTTCGTCAATGCCTACATTCAGTACTTTCATCCGCACCTGCCATTCCTTCACATTGCAACCTTGTCGTTCGATTCCCCTCTGCACTTGGGCAACGCGCGCGCCTCGACATTTGGTCAAGGAGGGACCATTGGTGGTGGAGAGTGCTTGATATTGGCAATGGCCGCCATTGGTGCGCTGTACGAGTTCGAGCCTGCGGCTGGCAAGGAGCTGTTTGAGGCTGCCAAAAAGATGATTCTCTTTTACCTCGAGGAACGGAGAAGAGCCGATCTCGCCGCCGCCGTCAACGGGCTCAACCCGATGCACGACGCATTTAGTCACACAACACCACTGTGGCTCGTGCAGTCCATGCTCCTGAACCTCATCTACGGGCACCAGTGTGGCGACAAGCAAGCAAATGACGTTGCCTACACTCATTGCGCTGCCCTCGTAAGCCTTGCCAAGGCGGCCAACCTGGATCAGCCTATCGAGGATCCATTCACGGGCCTGTCACCGCGTAATAACGGGACGGGCGACCATGACATTCACATGGGTGAGGACGGCATGGGGGCTGAAGCGTGGATGAGTGGGGATGACCACACCCAGTGGATTCGATGGAAAACTCAGGAAGAGCGAAAACGGACCTTGTATGCCGTGTTTGTCTTGTCCAGTCTTACGGTCACAGCCTACAACCACGCGCCTCGAATCCTGAATTCAGAACTTCATCTCGACTTGCCTTGCGAAGAAAACCTGTGGGCGGCCGACAGCGCTCAGTCTTGGGTCGCGATGGGGGGTCCGCAATTTGCGAGCCAAAAAGGCGTTGCCTTTGCAGATGCCCTTGCTCATCTGCTCACGGCAAGCGAAAGGCAGCGCAACGGGGGTTATCGCGACGACGTCCCGGAGAGCATACTGAAGCCGAGCACCTTTGGTTGCTACGTGTTGATCAATGCCCTTCACGTCTACATTTGGGAAACTCGGCAACGGCACAACGGAAGGCAGTGGACAACGGCGGAAACGGAGCAGATGCATAACCAGATTGAGCCTGCACTGAAAGCGTGGCAGAGCGCGTGGAGGGCAAATCCTCACCACAGTTTGGAACGCCCGAATCCCTACGGACCGCTCCCTGCCGACAGCATTCCCCTTCTAGACCTGGCATATGTCCGCCTCTTTGTCAGCCTTGCGAGATCAAAAGAACGGTTTTGGGCTCGTGACTTTGATGCAATGGCCGAGGAACTCGCTCGCGGTGACGAAATCATTCAGCACGCCGAGACTGATTCCGACGGTTCAACAGACTCGAATGCGAATCTTGGCATACCTCAAAAGAAATCGCCCGGCGAAATCTTGGTTGACTTTGTCGAGACGAACGACCTGTCCAGTGGGTTCTCTTCCGCAAAGTCATCCAAGCGGGAACGTCATCTCCGCAAAGCCGCCTTTTACGCTGCTGACTCGCTCTCCATGTCTGACAAGCTGGGCGTTACCTTTGCGGAATTCACGTCTCGGGAGCTTCCCATTCAGTCGGCCATGTGTACTTTTGATTGTGCCCAGGTTTTGGCGGAGTGGATTGCAACAGTACAGGAGCGCGTCGGCCGGTACATAGGCATCCTCGGCAAGACGGAAATCGATCTCACCCAGGTGCCTGCGATTATGCTTCTTGAAGACGAGGACATCAAGCTGCTACAAAAAATTGGTGACATCGTCAGCAATGCTGAAATAAAAATTTCGCTGGATGGCACGAACATTGGATCCCCGACCATGCTCGGCATGCCGTCTTTGGCAAACTTTGGTTTTGGAAGCAAACTGTTGCTCGTGACGGCCTACATGATGGAGCGGTCCGCCGTTTGGCCAGGTCAGTGCTCTTTCCTCGATACCTTGAACAAGTCTAATTTCCAAACAGTGACACACGTCATGGCTCGCGCCCTCGAGTCCCATGCCAACCATGTGCACCAAAGGGCGGAAACCTCCATCACGTCTTGATCTTTTCAACGCCTGCCTTTTGGATTGAAATGCGAATAAACCTCCTTTCCCCTTGCGAACACAACGCCGCCGCCGTCCTCAACGAAATGACAGTGCCAGCTTGACAACATCTATAACGGAATTAATGCGCCCCACGACGACCAACGAAACGCGGAAAATCATGTAATTGAGAAAGTTTGATACCCCCAAGCAAGCTCGGAGGAGGCGCGCGTGCCCGTGTGCGAAGAAAAAAGAAAAAGGCCTTCGACAGCAGCGCACCATTGCTTCATCACCTGACCGGACACACATCAGTGTGCCGCCACCATTTATGAAAGTGTACATGTTGTCACCGCGTAGGAGACGGAGGGAGGAAACGTAGGGGACCGGTCTATCTGGTCACAGGTGTTTTCAGACATTGCCATCACCATATCTCTACGATACAGTACCTGTATCTACCCATATCTTTGCCTTGGGGTTTGCGTCACGGAATGGAGGGGGCGCCCTGATCCTTTTTTTTTGTGTTCCACAAATTTTTCCGTGCGGAGCGAGAGCGAACCAGCAGCTTGCCGTTAGTCGCTCTCACCATTTATTCTTCTACTTCTTTGTTGTTGTCGTCGTCGTCTTCTTTCTACTCTTTCCTTCTTGCATATGTGAGGGTTTTCTTATTCTTTTTTTTTTTTTTTTTTTTTTTTTTCCTTCTTTGCTCAAGGCGTGCTAGGATAGGCTAGGCAAGGCGGATCGAAGGAACATGAAGGTCCTGGCTGGCCAAAGTTGTATGTAGGCAAAGGCGTCCTGTCCTGCCTTGGGCGCGCGTGCAAGCATGCGCTTGTCGCTGCTGCTGCTCGTTTTTGACATAGCCACGTACGTTCGTGTACAGCGAGCGAGCGAGCTAGCGAGCTAAATCACCTGCTTGTGCTTGTTATGGTTCGTAGCGTCTCTCTCGTCTGTCTGCCTGTCTGTCTGCCTGTCTGTCTGCGGCGAGCGAACGAACGGCGAACGAATGAACGGAGTGAATGTCAGAGACAAGTCAAGTCCAGTCAGTCAGCAAAATGCAATCGATCGTCGTGGTAAATACACATACACAGACACTTTGTTCTTCATGTCGTTCAGCTTTTTTTTTTTTTTTTTTTTTTTTTGTGCGGGGTCCAAGTGAATTCGCTAGCTACTGCTGCCGCTGCTGTCATTACTGCTCGGTTGGTCGGTTGGTTTTGCACTGTTGACGGATGCTGGATGCGTTTCTTGTTCTCGTTTTTCTCTCGTCACTTCTCTTTCCCCTATTTCTCTTCCCCCCCAATTCTCCTCTTTCTTTTTTCCCCCCTCACTTTCAACTCAACTCATGTCTGCTCTTCCTTTTCGTCACCACGGCCAATCAAAGAAGCGTCTTAAACCCGCGTCGTCGTCTTTGAGAATGTTCGTTTTTTATGGGTCGCGATGACCTGACATGACCTGACCACACTACATCACACGCATGCATTGCAGGGAAGGAGGTCGTGTGGGTGGTGGTGGTGGTGGTGGAGGGGGAGAAGGAGGAGGAGGGGGAGAAGGAGGAGGAGGAGGAGAAGGAGGCGAAGGAGGTGGTAGTGGTTGCAGAGGTACCGGCAAAAAGAAAGCAATTTTTCCTTGTTCCTCTCTGTCTGTCTCCCAGTTTTGGGAAATAACTACTTTGGTCGTCCTGCTGTGCTTTGCTTTGCTTTGCTTTGTTTTGCTCTACTCTATCTTGACGATTTGCTTTCTTCCTCCCACACCCCCACCTCTTCTGTTGCCTACAGGGCGTGCCCCTGGTCGGTTGGTTGGTGCTAGTCTTGCCATCTATGCTGTCTAATAAACGTCCGTCCTCCGCTTTCTCTGTCGTCCTCGTCTTTTCGCTTCGTCGCTGTCGTCTGTTTTCATTATTACGTTGTGTGGCGCGAGTTGGACGTTACGGACGTTACGGACGTTACGTAGGCGAGTGAGTGAGAGTTAGTGGGCCAGGTTTGTCGGTTTGTTGATTAGTTGGTCGGTCGGTCGATTGAAGATGGTCGTCAGGTCAAACTAACTGGTACTTTGTTTACTGGCTTGGGTGGGCCGTCGGGGGGTTTTTTTTTTTTTTTTTTTTTTTTTTTGGGTATGCGCTGAAAGGAGCGAGGGAGTGAAGGAGAGTTAGAGAGAGGGAGGGGGCGTATCATGACGGCTTCTTCCTATCTGCTGAGGTGGTTGCTGCGTGGATACAGTTGTAGTGATGGATGAGAAAAAAAGGGGGTGTTGGGTTGTTTTGGGTGGATTGATCAACAGCAACAGCTGGGATAGTCTGGTTGATAGGCTGAAAAGTTCAGGCAGGCAGGCAGCCAGGATGGATGGATGGATGGGTACGGGGGGTAGGAGTTGAATAAGTACTATATCATATTTTTTGCGTTTCCTGAAAGACGCCTCTGCTATTGCTGTCATGGTGGCGTTGAATTGTGTCGTGTATGAGTGTCATATCGTACCTATGTAGCCGTTCTTGACTCCTGCATCTTCACCTCTTCTCTCTTCTCTCTTCAATTCAATGGTACATAGGCAGGTAAGGTTGTCAAGGCTTCTTCTTCTGTCATCCATCGGTTTAGTCTGTGAGTCTGTCTGGCTGTCTTTCCAGTTGTCTATGATTCACCCAATCCACACAAGCCACAATTAGTCGATCCTTCATGCCCACCTCCCCGTGACTCTACCCGCCGCCTCTCTCAACACACCTCCCCACCTCCCCACCATACATCCATCCATCCATCCATCCATCCAGTCAATCACCCAGCCCGTTGCTGTCTACTCCGGCAGCGGCGGCAGCAGCTGCAACATACCCTCCCCATCCCCGTCCCGACACTCCATCCACCTTACCTAGCTCCGCCGTGTCCGCGACCAACGACGACGGGCAGGAGGCCAAGTAAAAAACATGAGAGGTGGCGGTCTGCAGCCTAACGACGGCTACACTGGACAACGGAGACGGAAAGGAAAGACGGCAGTTTTTTATTTTATTTTTGGTTTGGTGAGGTGGGTGGGTAGGCAGGCAGGCAGGCAGGCTTTTGTCGTATGTATGTATGCATGTACGTATGTACCTGTAAGTAGAGAGATGTCCGCTACTTTGAGCGCAAGGCAAGGCATCTACAAACGTTGATCGTTGTTGAAGACGACAGAGAGGACTGCCTGCCTGGTGCGGAGGTGCGTTCACACTACGGCGTACGGCTTCTTTCGTTGCTGCTATTACCGATGCAAGAGCAATACACGTCTCCAATCTTTCACATTTAGATGTTTGAGTGCAGTCAGCCCAAAAAGATGGCAAAACCGCAACCAAGGGCCCGCTCCACGCTGCCGGGTCAGGACACCCGCCGCGACGACGAACCTACTAACCCTCCGCCCCTCATCGGATATGGGGTCGACGCAAAAGATGGAGAAGGGAATGACCCCGCGTTGGAGGCGGAGAATAAGGACGGCGCGCGGGGTCGACGGGACAGGACGGGACGGATCGCGGGAAACGAAAATCCCTCTGTCTGCGAGTACGTCGCCGACCTACTTATCTAGCTGTATATATCAATGCAGCGGTGAATCGGCGAGACGAAGGAAACCCTCCAAGTCACTTACACAGTTACATTGACGCTACCACTTTTCCATTGAGCAGCGCTTCGAGACGCGGTAGCCATGGCATCGTCCATCTCGACGCGCGCAATCGTGTGCCGCAAGCCGCTTGGCGACGACGGCGGGGGCTGGCAGATGGAGACGGTGCGGCTGCGCGAGATAGAAGACGACGAGCTGGTGGTGAGGATCATTGCGTCGGGCATCTGTCATACGGACGTGACGTTTGGCAGTCTGCCAGTAGGGACTCCTTTCACTCATTATCCTTCAGTCAAAGGTCACGAGGGTGAGTTCCGAATGGGATGGAAAGCAGGCAGCGACTAACATAGCACAAGGGTCTGGCTATGTCGAGCGCGTTGGTCCCAAAGTCACGGTGGCGCAGCCCGGCGATCCGGTGCTGCTCTCGTTCACCTTCTGCAAGACGTGTGCCATCTGTGAGGCGGGCCATCCAGCCCACTGCGTCGAGTTGACGCCGATGAATTTTCTCGGGTACGACGCGTTCTTCTCAGACGACAACACGGGCCAAACACCAGACCTGCGCGGCGGCTTCTTCTCGCAGTCGAGCTTTGCCAATTGGACCATTGTCAAGCAGCAATCGGTCGTCAATGTCAAGGGCAAGGTGTCTGACGACGACTTGCGGATTCTGGCGCCGCTCGGATGCGGCGTCCAGACAGGGAGCGCGAGCATCGTAAATCTCACGCGCCCCGGGCCGAACGATTCTGTCCTGGTTCTGGGACTCGGCGGCGTAGGGCTGAGCGCAATCATGGTATGAAAATTCTTCTCCTGGCAGCGTCTTCTCGAGATGCTGCTGCAACGCACGTGGCTGAGAGACAACAGGGTGCAAAGTTGCAGGGGTGCACGACGATCATCGGCGTCGACCGCATTGATTTGCGTTTGCGTGTAGCGAAGGAGCTGGGCGCGACGTACACCATCAACACGTCCGCTATGGACGACCTAGACGAGCTTGTCAAGCAAGTCCAAGGGCTGACGGGCGGCTATGGCGCAGCTGTCACCATTGAAGCGACCGGTGCCATGCCCATTATCAGAAAGGGCCTTGCCATGACGCGTTTTGCAGGCAAATACGTGCAGGTTGGCGTCGCGCCCTTTGGCGAAGAAATGAGCTTCGAAGTGTTCCCCAACATGACAAGTGGCAGGCAAATTATCGGGACCGTCGAGGGAGACGCCATCCCTTCAGAGTTTGTACCGAAGATGGTCGAGTGGTTCAAAGGGGGCAAGTTTCCGGTGGAGAAGCTCGTTCGGTTTTACAAGGCGGAGGAGTGGCACGACGCAGTACGTGACATGGAGCTAGGCAAGACTATCAAGGCGGTCATAACGTGGTAGCGTGTTTTGCGGTGGGCCTGAGCTGGTTGGGGACAGCTGTCGTATGTTGGTAGGTAGTGTTGATATGTTGATTCTGTACAAATGCACATCTGAGTCCGGTCAGCGGCGTTGACATTGCGGGACAACATGTCACAATGAGATGACAGGTGGTAGGTTGTTGTGATGACGCACAAGAGGTCGGGAGACGCGTTGAGACGCGTCAAGGTAGCAAAGACTGGGTCCGGGGATCGGATATAGACATGGCGTCGAGGCTGGGGCGGAGCTGGAGGACGAATGGAGTAGGTCGGGGGGCAGACACGGCCGCTTCACGTAAGGATCCGTCGGCTCTGGCTCCGTGGTCGGGCAGTTGATGGCTGCTGGAGCGGCATCGCGCCGATGTTGAGCGGTGGTCAGGGCGGGCGGCTGGAAGCTGGGAGTGGAGGGAGACGTGTGGACGTGTGGACGTGTGGACATGTGGACGTGTAGACGTGTGGACTGTGTGTGTTTTGCTCCTGTCCCCCGACGCGTTCTCGATGACGCTAGCGCGTCGCCAAGCGAGAATCTTGCCATAAAGCCGCCCGCGCTTCCTCACCACTTTACCCATCCGCACTCTCTTCCACTACATCCTCATCCACATCAATTCGTCGTCTCTGCCTCGTATCAGCACCTTGTTCCACTCGCACACAGACGTCTCGCCATGTCTGTTCAGGTCTCCCCCTCTAAGAAGGTTCGCCCACACGTCCTCTCGCCCCATTTCGCCTCCAATTCGACTCGATGCTAATGGCAATCATACAGGCTGCCGCTGCCGTTGAAGCTCTCAACATGAACGACGCGACTCCCAAGAAGCCCGACTTCTCCTCCGAAGACTACGACGACTCGGTCGCGCGTCCTATCGTCGGCATCCCCGACCTCGACGACCTGCCCGAGGACAATGAAGAACACCCCAGCGTGGCGACCACGATCAAGAAGGAGGAATCCCACGAGCCTCTGCTCCAGGAGAACCCGCACCGCTTTGTGCTGTTCCCCATCAAGTATCACGAGGTTTGTGTTTCGACGCGTCGACGCGTAAAGTGGGACGCGCAAACTCGGGCTAACATCGCTACAGATCTGGCAAATGTACAAGAAGGCCGAGGCCTCGTTCTGGACCGCCGAGGAGATTGATCTGTCCAAGGATCTCCACGACTGGAACAAGCGTCTGAACGACGACGAGCGCTTCTTCATCTCCCACGTTCTCGCCTTCTTTGCCGCGTCTGATGGCATTGTCAACGAGAACTTGGTCGAGCGCTTCAGCTCCGAGGTGCAGATTCCCGAGGCTCGCTGCTTCTACGGTTTCCAGATTATGATGGAGAACATCCACTCGGAGACATACTCGCTCTTGATCGACACGTACATCAGCGAGCCCAAGCAGCGCAACTACCTCTTCAACGCCATTGACAATAGTACGTGACATGCACGTAGCGCTCTACTCGTCTTGCTGACGCGTCATAGTTCCCTGCATCAAGAAGAAGGCCGACTGGGCTCTGCGCTGGATCTGCGACAAGAACTCGACCTTTGCATCGCGTCTCATCGCCTTTGCTGCCGTCGAGGGTATCTTCTTCAGCGGCTCCTTCGCGTCCATCTTCTGGCTCAAGAAGCGTGGTCTGATGCCTGGTCTGACATTCTCCAACGAGCTCATCTCTCGCGACGAGGGCATGCACACCGACTTTGCCTGCCTGCTCTTCTCTCACATCAAGTCGAAGCCGACCCCCGAAGCTGTCGAGAAGATCATTGTCGAGGCCGTCGAGATTGAGCAAGAGTTCCTGACTGACGCTCTCCCCGTTGCCCTGCTCGGCATGAACGCTGGCCTCATGTGCCAGTACATTGAGTTTGTTGCCGACCGCCTGCTGGTGGCGCTTGGCAACAAGAAGCACTACAACTCTACCAACCCCTTCGACTTCATGGAGAACATTTCCCTCAACGGCAAGACCAACTTCTTCGAGAAGCGCGTTGGTGACTACCAAAAGGCGGGTGTCATGGAGAAGAGCAACAAGAAGCCCGAGACGTCGAGCGGCGCTCCAGCCACCGTGTCCGGCGACTTTGCCTTTGACGAGGACTTTTAAGCGCCTCGCCACTCTCCCCCAAGCAACGACGTGTACAGCAGGCTTACCCTCCACTTGGATTGTGGCGTTTGTTTTGTTCTGGCGGGCAAGCGTAGCACACGGTGCACGCCGGAGCATTTGATTTATTTCGTGGGACACGGCGTTTTCGGACAAGGGCAGGGGACACGGGCATGATCCATTGGAGTAACAGATTCCGGACGATGAGGCTATAGGCAGATACCAATTGAACAAGACGCGACTGTTTTGAGAAGATGTGCGGTGCGGCTTGCAGCCAAGAGATGGATGATGATGGTGAGGTGTTCGTTCGGATCCATCATCCATCGACCCTCCGTGCATGATGCCAAGCGACGACGTCACCCGCGGCAACCGGCTCAGCCCAGGTCGAGTCTCTGCCAGGTGAGGAGCACGATCATCGCTCTCCGCAGGGCAACCTGGAATTAGCTTTCATTTAACACAAGACAGGAACCATCACCACCCTTGCTGCCTTTCCCAGACCTCACCCTCCAGATGATGCCACTACTCCTCTTTCTCTCCACCTGCCCGTTACGATTCCGTCTGCGCTCGCCCCTCTGAAACACCGTCGACGGTCAATTCGCTTGCGCATCATGACCCTGGGGCCCCAACGCTGCCCCTCAGAGCATCTCCCGCGACCACACAGGCCACGCCCTCACCATGTCCGACGCACTGCCCAAGATCCGTGTTACGGATACGCATAGTCGCGAATACGCCCCATTGAGCGCTGCGCCTGCCGAGTCGCCGCTCGAAAATGGCTTCGACGATGCGGGTCACGTCACTCCTGCAAGCTCGAGTACGAGGGGAGCTCTATTTTGGTAGAGAACCCAGACTAACTCTACCACCAGCACGATCACTCTCGAGCGGAAACATGTCGCAATCAAACATATCAAAGGACCAAGGCTCCACAGGCGCCCGACCATCGAAAGAGCAACCGCCGGCCGACAAAGACGAGGGAATTGCCATGGTCGAATCGCAGGCACCCATAGATCCTCTTTCGCAGGCATGTCGCCATCGTCACCCCACTTTCTCGCTCCCGCCCTCTAATCCGTTCCAATGCAGCAAATATTCAAGCGTACAAACACCCAGACCGATGTTTTGCAAAAGTTTCGCTCCGCGACTGAGGACGCGACCAACGCGACGACCGACAACTCGGCTAGCCCCAAAACCTTCAAAGAAGCCAACAAGAGCGATGCCGTGTCTTTGGCTCCTTCGAAAAAGTAAGATCGTACTGATCTCCCGCCACTTGTTCATAGCGCGCGTCTGTTCGTTTGGGTCCACATTTAAGGCAGAGTCGAGAGTTGGAGCTTTGATTGTTCCTCATTACACTAGTCATGCAAACGTAAGCCGTACTGACGATCTGGTACCGACGCTAACGACTCCCTATTCGTTCGAGCAGGAAAGGAGTGTCATTTCTGAGTCGATTCATCGGCAATAAGAAGAAAGACGCCGCCTTCCAGATTGTCGACGATGACGCTTCGAGCGTATTCCGACCCGAAGGCATGGACGCTGAACTCTTCTCCCAACCCATCGACAACTTCGGATACAGCCCGCGCCATCCGCAACCTCCACGATACATCAAGATACGGGCAAAGTTCAAGAAGGAAAAGGAGTTTGATCGTGTCTTTCTGGCGCAAGAACTACACACAAAACCTCCTGGACAAGAAAAGCAACGGCCACTCACCAGCGGAGGCTCAGGGAGCGGCAATCCCCCGCGACAGGCCTCGGACAATCCAGTGTGGGCCTTGGAGTTTAGTAAAGACGGAAAATATCTCGCTGCGGGCGGCCAGGACAAGGTTGTGCGGGTATGGGCGGTGATCGCAAACCCTGAAGAGCGCGCCGCGCATGAGCAGGCCGAAGAGGTTGGCAATGGGTCTATAGACGGCTCAGGCCTGCACCTCAATGCGCCTGTCTTCCAAAAGAAGACGTTTAGGGAATACAAGGGACACGAATCGACGATATTAGACTTGAGCTGGAGCAAGGTATGTGGAAGCGCCATTTTTCTGAATGCCCTTCATTGACAGCGGCAGAACAACTTTCTCCTCTCCTCTTCCATGGACAAGACAGTCCGCCTCTGGCACATTAGCAGGCCAGATTGCCTCTGTACATTCAAGCACGCAGATTTTGTCCCATCAATCCAGTTTCACCCCAAGGACGACCGATTCTTCCTCGCTGGCTCCCTGGACACGAAACTGAGACTATGGAGCATCCCCGACAAGAGTGTGGCATTCTGGAATCAACTACCGGAAATGATTACGGCGGTCTCTTTTACCCCCGATGGCAAAACAGCTGTCGCCGGAACGCTTAACGGACTGTGCCTGTTTTACGACACCGATGGATTGAAGTACCAGACGCAAATACACGTCAAATCGAACCGCGGAAAGAATTCAAAAGGCAGCAAGATCACGGGGATTCAAATCATGCAAACGGCGCCAGGAGCGACAGCTGGGGAAGTCAAGCTGCTAGTCTCGAGCAATGATTCCAGAATCCGTCTCTACAGTTTCCGAGACAAAGGATTGGAGATCAAGTTCCGAGGACAAGAAAACAACTACAGCCAAATACGAGCCTCGTTCAGTGATGACGCCAAGTATGTGATTTGCGGAAGTGAGGATCACAAAGCCTACATTTGGTCAACGGGCCCCACCGAAGGCGACAACAGGAATCAGAGACCCGTGGAAATGTTTGAAGCTCATAGCTCAATCGCAACGTGCGCCATTATGGCCCCAACAAAGACGCGGCAACTACTCAGTGGCTCTGAAGATCCCGTATACGACCTTTGTAATCCTCCACCCGTGACTCTGGTCAGCCGCACCGAATCCGTGTCTTCAAAGCCAAACTCGGAAAATGGAAGCGTTCAGGGAACTCCAAAGGCCAGCAATTTCAAAAGGGCGCAGGAAACGCCTGCATACATTGCGAGATCAGTGCACGCTGACGGTCAAATCATTGTGACGGCGGACTACACGGGATGCATCAAAGTGTTCCGTCAAGACTGCGCCTTCATCAAGAGGAAGAATGCTCACGACAACTGGGATGCTGGCTCGGTCTTTTCCCGAAAGACTGTCGGGTCGGGCAAAAGCATGGGAATTAGCATTGGGGTACGAAGAAGCAACTCGACCAAAACGCAGTCGAGCAATCGCAACAGGCGCGACTCGACAGCGACGACAGATACGCAACCGTCGTCGGATCGCATACTTTCGTGGCGCCAAAATATAGCCGGCAGCGGCGCCAGCAGCATCAGGAATGGCAAGACGGGCGGCGGGCGAAGCGCCTCTCCCAATCGCTTCAGTATCGCGTCTGCGCGATCATCGCACGCTCGCATCGACAACGGCACGCCGCCGCCCCTGCCGAACCACCTACACGACAGCAGGCCCACAAAGAAACGCTCGGATTCCAACCTGCGTCCCCAAACTTCGGGCGGCGCTCTGGGTTCGCATGCTTCGCCGCAATCGCCTCAACCGCCGCTCCCCGTTGCCCCTCGCTCGCAGCGCTCGTCGACGAATTCGCAGGGCGATGCAGCGCGCGAGCTCAACGGCCACCATCATCATCACCAGCAACCTTCGACACCGCCGCCGCCGCTGGATCCCAGCGCCAGCTTCGTCAGCCAGCTTAGCAGCGAGGCGGACAGCAGCGTCGAGGGAGAGGGCGCTGACGCCGTCGTCGTCTGTCGCGGGTGCGGGTGCAAGAAGTTCAACGCGACGACGTCAGATGCGGGACATCGGCTCGTGTGCGCGCGGTGTGGCGCTGGTGCTACATCAGCCTGATAACTGAGCGTGGGGTGGCGGTTAGGTTGAGGCGGTTCGTAGCCGGGTAGCAAGAGATGGACGGGTGTAGGTTGTTGGCTAGCAGTCAGGTTACTGAACACCGCCGCCGATGCCGAATGCTCAATGAAACTGGCCACGCCTGTGTACTCGTTTTTACCCACGATGTCGACATGAAGACGTCGGCGTCGCCAAATGGCCAAGGAACTGGCTAAGCTGGCTAGTCGGTAGGCAGGTAGATGCCTGTGAATCAACACTTCTAGCTGCCCCTGTTCACGCTTCTATACTCCACTGGCATGATGCTTCTGTGAATGACTTCATGCATGTTTTCAAACCGTTCGGTCATGGTTGTTCGATATGAACAGGTGGCTCGTCATCGCTCCGTCTACTCAGACCGGGCCCGGGCCCGGGGACTTGCTTCAGCGTACACAGGTGTGCTAAAGTGGAAGGACGAACGGAAAAGGAGCAGAGCTCGGAGAAATGGTGCCGCTAGATTGTATGAGATAGGATTAAATGAGAGAACCCCCCCCCCCCCCCCCCCCGACACCAGAATGGGAAACGAGAAGTGGAAAACGGGAAACGGGAAACGAAAATGAACAGGAGGAGTTGACGTCGTCATCGAAGAGAGTGAGCGCAGACAACGGTGAAGCTAAGAGTAAGCGACGGACGGCGAAACTACGCTGGCTTTGGCTGGGGCTAGAGCTTGTGTGTAGCAGTAATGGAGGTAGATGATAGTGGAGAGAAAGATGCATGTGGAGAGGATTATAAGTGCAGGAAGGAAAGGGAAAGAAGAAAAAGGGAAAGGGGGGAAATTTCTCCTTTCTCTCTTGCTTACTATTTACGAACCGAATTCTTCTTCCTCTATCGCGCCCGTCTATCTAGCTAGCTAGCTAGGCAGGCACGAGTTCGCTCTCTGGGCTCTATAGCTTTATCCATGTAGACCGTCGTGTGTGCATAGCGTGAGCGAGGAAGCGAGCAAGCAAGCAAGCAAGCAAGCTCAACATATTAGTAGGTCTATGTCACTGGTACGATATGGTAGAAGAGTAGGTAGTAATAGGGTCTAAGAGTTATTCTACTTTGTCTGCCTGTTTGCCTGCCTGCTCCTGATCCATAAACACACCTATCACGACCCGATCGAACAGAATAAGCTCTTCTATGCGACGCCTCCTGGCTTTTTATCCTATCTTCCTTTGTGTCCACCTCACTAATTGCTGTTCAACCTAGAATCGACGGATCTTATCTTTCATGCACACACACATGATAGCACGTTAGCCATGGCCGATAGCTGGCGAATGCTGTTCCACATCTCTCGATTCGACTGCTGCTACTGCTGCTACTGCTAATTACCCTTCTATCTACGTGAACGAGGGCGGTAGCCAGACGCACTGTATAGCTACTAACCCGAGCAGCCAGCTAGCCTATTAGTAAAGTAAGAAACGAGATGACGTGCCTCAAACTGTAAGTAAATCCATCTAACCATCCGTTTACCCACGCCCATCACCGCAAATAGACACTGCTCCAGTTTAATACATGCACGCACGCACCTCATTGCGCAATCACTGATGGACTAGGCCTCGGCTGCAACACGCGAGAGAGGCTGAAAGGGAATGCAAAGCAAAGCAAGAAAAAGCCTACGCATCATCAGCAGCTGCCATCCGAACGCCGCAACTTAGACTGAGCCAAGAGAAGCCGCAGCACGCAAGAGACGCACAGACTCAACTGGCAGAATGCGCCAAAAGGGGGACGCAAAAAGAGGAGCAAAGGCAAGGAGACCAAGTAGTGGGATTTAGGGTTCGAAACGTGTTTAGTCACGGCTTTTGCTTGCTTGCGCGGCACTGCTTCTTTAACCCCCTTCTCCCTTCCCGCCAGCTGACTGGGAGCATGGGGATAGAATAGACGGACAGGCACAGGGAGCTGGGCCGGGGATGCGGCTAAAGGGAGGGGAGCAAGCAAGCAACCAAGCCTTGTCCCGCTGTATCCTGGTGGTTTGGGAGGCAGGGGTGTAAGGGATCGGGGGGTTTGGCTCGCCATGAGTGCTAAGGGTGGTGGCTGGCTGCTCGAAATGCTTGCTTGATAGAGGGGCTGGTCGCTGGTGAGTACTATATCGAGCGGGTATACGGCGGCTAGATTGAGCAGAAAGAGGAAGTCGATTTAGTACAGAGATTTACGGGTTTATAGTGACGAAAAAAGCACAGGCGAGCCAGCCCGTGGCTCTGGTCAGGCGTGACGAGCGCCCGGTTAGCTGTACCTGCATACGGTGATCCAAGATGCACAGCACATTACCAGAGCTTCTTCAGCGAGACAGATAGCTGGGAAAAGAGCGAGAGCAAACAATTGTGCGACGCGGCGTGGTGGATGGGTGTGTGGGTAAGGTGTGTTCAGTGCGCGGGGCCAGCTAGCCTAGCTTGTCACGGACCCCAAACCTAAATACAACCCTTGTTGCTCTTGGTTCCCAGCCTCTTCGCTGCGACACGCTGGGCACAGAGACCCAGTTGTCCAGCATATGAATGTTGCGCAAATCAATATCGACTGTCGGGCTGGCCCTTGCCCGCATTTACTTATCTATGCTTATACTATCGTCGTTTTGGACGAGGCGGATGGGCTTCATGGGTGACGCATTGTTTTGGTCGTTTTGCGGATGTGACAGGGCTTAGTTCCCGTTTGCTCTGCCGCGATCGCTGTTGTTGATTGCGATGCCAAGTACGACTCTGGCGTAAAAACGGCTGCCAAAGTGCCTTTTCCAGGCAACAAGGCGTCGGAGGGAAAGGACCTTAATGCTCTTTTGCGTGTTTGCGAGGAGGTAGGCAATCATTCATGCTTATTGGACAGAAGACGAATGGGTAAGCCAGATAAACAAGAGCTTGGTAATGTCAAAATGCCTTGCGCCATCAACGGCACCGTGATCCCGCCCCGGGCTTGTTGCGAGCAGAGGTTTAGACAGTGATGCCGCATAGATATATCGAAGAACCCCAAAATTCGTATCGTCGACTGTATCAGTTGTGTGTTTCGCAATCGCAAGATCCAAGAGTCGGAACGATTACTGAACGAAAATCGAGACAGTTTGTTGACCAGGCAGTAAAGTGACGATCAGCGGGTTGCACCTGGTGACTGAGCGAGTCAAGAACTGCGGTCTAGAACTAGACGGAGAGGTTCGGCACGAGAGGCTCGAAAGGACGGGAGAGCGGGAGGGGCCGATCATTACGGTACGAGGTGCGGAGGTGTGGGACGGACGGAATCGCTAGGGGCCGTTGTCGCTCTCGCCCTTGGAACCTTCTGACGGTCCCCCGCCTTGGATGGTGGCTTCCAAAGAGTCGAGCCGGCGAGACATGTCATCCACTGTGGTGGCGAAGAAGGCGTGTGGTTAGCCAGGATCTTAGTCATGGAGCGCAGTGAAATGAAGTCCACTGCTGTCACAAAATTGGATGTGATGATTGTGGAAGCAATGAAGCTGCCGACAAGGAATAAACAGCATGCGGTGAGGGTACAGGGCTTTCATCCGCATTCTGGATGCCTTTGTTGATTGAGGGCAGCGGTAGGGGTGTGAAAGGGCATCCGCACTTACTCTTTTCAAGCAGCTCTTTCGAAATGCCCTGGAATTTGGTAGACAGCTGGTTCAGCAGCTCATCAACAACTGCTGTGAGCTCAGCAGAGCCGCTTTCAGAGCCCTGCAATCCTTCATTAGCGTGCAGCTTGATATAATAGGGCATAGCGCATAGTACCGAGCTGCTAGGAGTGGTTGTTTCGACGCGATCCGACATGTTGAGGCTGTTAAGGTGTTTATGAGCTATGAGACCCGGGCAGTGGATTCTCGATCGGAAGCCTTGCGAAGTCAGCAATTTGTTGGGCTGTAAGAAAGGTGATTGATGGACACAAGGAAATGTTGAAGAGACGATAGAGTCGGGGGTCGATGGAGATGTCGACAGCGCACGGTCCCACCGAAGGCGGTGAGGGTCAGCCAAGACCCGTTGATCGCGTTTCTCCAAAAATTTCAGATCGCAAAAGCCTTCTCTCCCCCAACATCACACCAGCATCCTGGCCTTCGCCCACTTGATTCGGCTCGCCTCTGTCACCGGTTACCATGGTTAAGCCGAGCGGCAGCAAACTCCTCAACGCCCTCCAGAGGGAAAAGGGCTTCGACTACAAACAGGAAAAGCAGAAGCGCATGCGCAAGGAAGCCGAGAAGAAGAAGCGCAGCAAGAAGCATTCTGAGGAGGAAGATGAGGATGATAGCAGCGAAGACGATGAGGCTGGAGGTGTTGGGGTGAATGGTGCCGCAAAAGAGGGCAAACCTTCAGAGGCAAAGATCGCAACAGAGCACGAACAATTCGAGTCTGAGGAGGAAAGTGACGACGAAGAGGATACATCAAAGGTATGATCTCCGCAGTCTGGCCTCACTGCACTCTATTTGTCTGACACGATTGTGTAGGTCGACCTTTCGAGGCTGGAAAATAGCGACTCGGATTCTAGCGGCGACGAGCTCGAAGAGAATGACGACGAAGAAGACGACGTGCCTTTGTCTGACCTGGAGTCTGTAGCCTCGGATGAGAAGGGCGACATTATTCCCCACCAAAAGCTCACCATCAACAACACCACCGCATTGATGGCTGCCGTCAAGCGAATCGAGATGAAGACCTCCAAGCTTCCATTTTCCGAGCATCAATCCATCACGAGCGCAGAGCCTGTGGAAATCGAAGACACCAACGACGATCTTAACCGAGAACTGGCATTTTACCAACAGGCGCTTGCGGCAGTGAAGGAGGCCCGTGGCCTTTTAAAGAAGGAAGGCGTTCCCTTCTCGCGCCCGAACGACTACTTTGCTGAGATGGTCAAGAGTGATGAGCACATGGGCAAAATCAAGCAAAAGCTGGTTGATGAGGCGGCAAGCAAGAAGGCGGCGGCGGAGGCTCGCAAGCAACGCGACCTCAAGAAATTCGGCAAGGCAGTGCAGGTCGCAAAGCAACAGGAGCGTGACAAGGCCAAGCGGGAAACGCTGGAGAAGATCAACTTGTTGAAGAGAAGTAAGTTGTCTCTGCTCACATTCACAGTAGCGTGGCTGACTCGATTGAAACAGAGCGCCAGGGCGCCGACCTCGAAAATGAAAACGAAAATGACATGTTCGACGTCGCCCTGGAAGATGCCGCCGAAACGGAGAGGAAAGACAAAGCAGCCCGCCGTGCCTCTGGTCCGCCCAACACCAAGAGGGCGAAGAAGGACGCCAAATTTGGTTTCGGAGGCAAGAAGCGCTTTGCCAAAAGCAATGATGCACAGAGTAGCGCCGACATGAAAGGATTCTCGGTGAAGAAGATGAAGGGGCAGGGAGCCGCTGCCAAGAAGAGGCCTGGGAAGGCCAGGAGAAAGGCTGGGAAATAAGTTCATACCACTCAACGTTCGCGGACAAGGCGCTTGAGCAAATCGGTCGGGCGGGAAAAAGCATTCAAAGGCGTTTTCGGCGTTGTCGCTTTCTGACACTGGGATGGCAAAGTCGGCTCGGTAGGTTGTGTCGATTTGTTGGCTGTACACAACTAGCTATTTTGGGAATTACTCCTAACCTGCCTAACAACATGGATAGGCAGCTTTCCAGCTTTGACGGACCTTGAACTATGTGGGCTCCAATCTTCGACAGCTATTTCACATTGTTCGACAGCTATTGAGTTAATTGCGTAGAAAAGTTGTTTATTCCAGTACTACGCCAAGACAGACTCCTCGTTGTCGCTGCGTCATGAAAATGGCTCTCCTTATCGCCATGGTAAACCGATTCAAGTTCCGGCCTCGACAGGCAGTACAAACCCGAGGCGTCCACATTGTTGATCGCAAATACCGCTCGAGGCGTCCTTCCCTTGTCTCTCTAAACCTCCAACCTAATTACAACTATTCACAAGTTAAGAGGCCAGAATGTGAATCGCCTGATCAAAGGCGGCGCGGAACACATCTCTAATGCGCTGGGGTCGCTCAAGAAGAATCCTGCGGGGGCACGCGGAACTGACGTAGATCAAAGTCTTCCCGTTCCGACTGTGTTCCCTCTCCCTGGTTTGGCGGCGGAGAGGGGCTTCGATGTTCGACTTTGACGTGGCTATTTCCAGTTCCTCCCAAGCTCGCAGCGAGCTTTGCAGCAACGTTGCTTGACTCGGCGGAACTGTCTTGCGTCGACCGATCTGATCCCTGATGAGTACTTCCGCTGAAGCGAACGTCTCCCAAGGGTATTTCAGCACCTTTGGCCGCAAACTCTTCCAGTGTTTCTCGACTGGAGACCTCGCGCACTTTGACGTCAGGATGACGTGTCTTGCCTCCTGCCATGCGATCCGCAACGTTGCGCCCTAACGAGACGAACCACAGCGGCTTGTCTCCCGCGTTGTATTTGCCGAAGCTCCAATACTCCCGACGCTCTTCGTCAACGGGCCTAATGTGGCCACACGAGATGAGCCGAATCAGGTACAGCGGGACGTTGATGGCGACATAAATCAACATCCCCGCAATGACTCCGTACGCGGTCGAGTATGACATGGGAATGAAGATGATGGTTACGAACGCTGGTACGGCATCCCCGATGTAGTTCCAATTGACGGCAGTTACCTGTCGTACCATCATGGCTCCAACCAGAATGACCGTAGAACCCGTGGCCCAGGGAGGAATCGACGCGAAGACCGGAGCGAAAAACAAAGTGATGAAGAAACACAGCCCAGCCGTGACCGCGGTAATGCCAGTTCGACCTCCTTCGGCGATACCAGCACCCGACTCGATGTACGCAGTTACTGGAGAGACGCCAAGGAGCGAACCGAAAGCGATACTCACGGCGTCGGTGCAATACGCGAGCGTTGAGCGCGGGAAATCCCCTGTCGAAGCTTCCACAACACCGGAAAAGCGGGCCATGCTGTACAAGGTTGCGGTGCAGTCTATAATGTCGACGTAAAGAAAGGTAAACAGTGCCAGAACAAAGTGTCCAGGTGCGGCACTGACATCCCACTCAAGCGCATTGAGCGTGGTTCGGAGCGGATGAAAGGTGGCGACCTGTTTGAAGAAATCAAACCTCACGTTGCCGTCCGGTGTGTGAGGAAAGTATGTGAATGAAGACGATCGTCTGGCATTGCCAAGGTGTTAGAGGACAGCTTGGAGAGACGTCAATCGCAGGAAAATCCACACTTACGGCCAGGAAATCGCAGACACGACAAGTATGCCAATTATCATGGCTGACTTAATCTTGTACGCCATGAGAACCGCGGTCAAGACACCACCGCAGAAAATAGCAATCCACAGCTAAACCTGGTCAGAACACGACGACACTTGAATCAAACTCAAATTGGTCTTACCGATGGGTTTCGCATCTTGTGGCTCTGACACTCGCCGAGTGCGTTGCGGTATTGCTGAGGACAGCCGCCCAAATCAAGCGGCGTCGATGTCGCTCCCGTTATTGCGCCAATGCCCGCATTATACGACAACCCTATCTCAGCCAGGAAGAGCCCGATACCACAAGCGGCGGCGACCTTTAACGACGTCGGGAGCAACCGAACGAGCCATTGACGCATCCCGAGGAGAGAAAGCAAGACGAAAATGAAACCTTCCGTAAAAACCGCCGTGAGCGCCAGCCCGTACGAGACGGAACCAGTGCCATGGTAGCCAACCACCTGGTAAGCAAAGTAGGCGTTTAAACCCATTCCAGGGGCCAATGCGACGGGCAGGTTGGTGATCAAACCAAAGAAGAAGGAACCAAAGGCGCACACGGCAGTCGTTGCGGTGATCAGGTCGCGGTTGAGAATGAGTAAACAATCCTGGTACTCCGTATTGTTTGCGCATGTCCTATCCCTTGGGTCGTTGCACTTGCAAGCTCCGCCGGAGTCGGTCAAGATGGCCGCGTTGACAGATATGACGTAGGACATGGTGAAGAAGGTGGTTAAACCGGCCCGGACCTCTGTCAAGAAGCGCGTGTTCTTGATTTGCCTACTCTAAACCGTCGGTTAGCAACCATATGCCGAATGTTCCCTCTGCGAGCTCAACTTACGTGCCCGGAGCCATCTAATCGAAAGAAGCGCCCAAAGGCCGATCCCGCTATACTCTTGTCCAACTGTGCGCATTGTCGCCTGATTGAGTCCATGACATTGAAGCATGCAAAAGTTGCGTGTATAGAGTCGTGGAGGTCGACGTACAGCGCATGACAAGACAGCCACGGGTGACTAATAGCTTGACCAAACACCTCCTTTTTCGTGCCCCCAATACCGCACCGCGCGCTAGCAGAGAGAGAGAGAGAGAAAGGGCTGGGCTGCCAGGAGCGGGAAGTAACAGTTAGACCGATCTACCTGAGCGCAAGGGAATCGACAATTCGAAGACCGTAAGGAGCCGGCAGCTACGGGAAGCCATCCTTGCACATATCAGGGGCCGAGAAGAGAGGCGCGAGATCAGAGTGCAAACCACCTCTCACCGGCCCGACGTGGTTCAACCTTGTGGGCTTGGGTTTTCTTGCAGGGACTGCGCCTAAGACACCCCAAGCACGACGGCAGCTCTGGCGGTTATCGCAACCTCAGCTATGGTGCGGAAGAGCTTTATCTCTTGTGGCCGGTCGGCTGCTTGAAGCATCTCGATCACTGTGGACGACGCCCCCGTGCAGTGCCAAAGCGTCGCTTGCAACCAACCTGGAGGACATCAAGACAATGTTGGTAGTCAAAATATGCGCGTACCTGGCGGCAGCGCGGACCCAACGACACCAATGCGGCGCGGAACGTCCAAATGGCACAGTGGTATCGCTCGAGGAAGCGGATGAGAGCGGGCGTGTGAAACGGCCGCGGAGAGTTTGCAGACGGCACTCATGGGACAGTCCTAGCCTTGTCAGGCTCCCACGGCAGCAAACCCCATGGCGCCCCCAAGCGACCCCCAGGTTTCTTTAAAGTTTCCCATGCTGTCCATCCCCGCTTCGTGCCACGCCCACCCAATCTCGGCCGCCCTGTGTCAGTGTCTCTAGCTTCGAAGCTTAGTTGCTAGCCGTCATGTGCGGGCGCCCGCGAATCTTCTCTCAGGCTTCGGTGCCTTGACTCGCCAGTTCTGCCGCGTTGGACTTGTCCCGCTTCCGCTCCGTCTTAGAACTGCACGTCAGCGTGTTAGATCACTTTTCCTCTCGCACTACGCCAGTCCGTCTCTCGCTCGTCGGGAGATTCTCCTCCATTCGCGAGGTGTCTGAGCCATCCACATGGTAACTGCTACTTCGATGTTTTCCGCAGACCTTTCGTGGACACACGAAACCGCCGAGACGGTGGGCCAGGCGCGGGAGAGGAAACTGAGGGACCGCGAAAAGAACACCTCTGCCTCAAGCCTTCAGATTGACAGCAGCGCCTCGTCCTGGTCTCTTCCGACTCGCAAAAAATCCGTCAAGTCGACCCAGCCGCGAAAGTCCCCGAAGTTGTCCAAGTCGTTGAATCGGCTCGAGGCAGGACATGCAAAGTCTGGGTATAAGCTGTCAGGCAAGACTTCACTTGCGCCTCCCGGTGCAGTCCCGGCGAATTCGAGCGAGAGCATACCCAAATCGTGCTATACGAGTTCTTCCGGTACGTCCGTTTGGTCGCAAGCATAGTGGATGGTCATGTTGAGATAAGCAGTGTCGACAGTCAAGGCCAATGGCCACGATCCGGACGAGGCGTCCCAGAAGGACAAGAAAGTCGTTGGCAAGGTCCAGGTGCACGAGGTGCAGTCACTGAGCGAGAATTCCTTTGTGACGCGCACAACGACTCGAGTAGTACGCAGAATTCTTGATATTTCTATCTTCTTCTTCTTCTTCTTCTTACATTTTCCTACAGGTCTGGGGTCCTTGCAATGGCGCGAGTACTGATGAGGATCAGACATCTCCGTCGCTACACGGCCGGTGAGTGAATTGCCACTTGCGCCTAATGCGCTTCGCGAGATGATGGTTTTTGCTTTAGACCTCGCATTTTACGAAACAGTCGCATAGGTAAATCCATCAAGTCGGTGATGGTTAACGTTTCCAGGTCCACGAGCTCTACATCTCTTTCAGCTTCAGTTTCCTCCCACATTTACGCTGACAACGACATCGACTCGTCCGTCGATCAGGGCGCCGCTGAGAAGGCTACCCCTGCATGCAACTGGCAGGCGCCTTCGGATTGGGACATTGCCTCGAACAAGTCTCACAGCAGCCGAGTCTCTTCGGATGCCACGCCCACGTTTGACGACATGTTTGTCTGTGAGCCTGACGCCAAGACGCTGTCCGACTTTCAGCGCTTCATTCGCCGGATGGAAAAGGCCGGGCCTGAGATAATCCTGAGCCATTTGAACAAAGATATCGTCCCGGAAGATTTTGACCACCCAGAGAGAGAAGGTGAAATTGAGGTTGAGCGACATTTGTGGGCTCTGACGGCTCTCCAGTTGCAAAACATGGAGAACTCGTTGGTCCCGAACCAAGGAGTTGGTCCTCTGATGGGCCTGCCCACTCTTTTCCGGCAACCCAAGCGCGCTCTTGAGCTCTATAGCAATCTAGGTCCGCACTGCTCCCATTTTCTTGCAACATCAAGACGCTGACATGTGGCAGCCGAGGTGTATCAGCTCTCTGCCGTATACCCCAAGTCGCAAATCTCTTTCCTCACCACAAAGGCGCCTCTCACCTCCATTCCTCTTCCCACAAACGTTCAACCTCTCACCGTTCCCTACGCCGGCCTCCTCCCTCTTCCCTACGTCGCCGCCTCCTTTAATCACATCCGCGCCGCCACGCTGCCTGCCCAGCTCCCCACGTCCCAAATGAAAGCGCTCCTCCGCGACCTCTTTCGCATCCTCGCGCCGGGCGGCATCCTCGAGCTGCGCCTCGTCGAACCGACACCAGTCAACAAGACGCTCGGCCCGCTCTTCCGCGACTGGCTCGAAGACCGGCTCCTCCCGGGCCTCGAGCGCGGAACGCGCTGCCACAAGCCGCTCACCGTGATACCCGAGTGGGTCGCCGATGCCGGGTTCCACATCCTCGAGGGCAACGAGGACATGGTGGCGCACAAGCTGCGTCTGCCAGCCACAGCAATGTCGCAGATGATCGAAGGGTCGTGGTCTCCGTCGACGAAGCTGGACAAGGTCGAGTCTGGTTCAGGAAATCCAAGCAGTAGCAAGAGCAAAGAAACAAGCCCCGTCTCGCTGCGCCACAAGATGCGCCAGGACAACATGCGCGGCGGCAAATCTGGCGAATCCAGCAGCAGCGGCGGCGGCGGCGTCGCCGCCGAGAGCCACAGCAAACGGTTTGGCGTCATTGGCGGCGGCGGGCCCAAGCTGTCGGATAGACCGCCCGGGTTGGAGCCCGTTGTCGAAGAGTCGCCGACCGACGAGGACACCGAGGACGCGACGGCGCGGCTCAAAGGCGAGCTGGCCGCGTTGGTTGCGCGTGGCCTCTGGAAGGATTCTTGGGGTGCCTTTGTGGGGGAGGACACCTGGTGGTGGGACGAGCCGGAAATTGTCAGAGAGTGTTGGGAGTTTGGGACGGAGTTTGAATGCGGGACTATGTTTGCGTTCAAGGAGTGATATTTTCTATCCTTTTCCTCATTTTTCTCCGTTTGCCCCCTTCTGCCATTCCTCCCCCCCCCCTGATGCCGAGATTGCTGCTCATGTTTCCTGGGTGTTCGTTCGCTGGGACGTCGCATTATACCATTTCTTTTCTTGTCCGCCTCGATCTAGTACTCTTTTTGCGTTTTCTCTTCACTGGCTCTCGCCTTTTCCTCCATGTATTCCCCGGCTTCTCTGCAGGTATGGTGTGGTCTGAATTTTTTCGTTTTCCTCGGAACCTCGATCTCTTATCTCGTTTTGGACATGATGACGGATGGACGGACGGACGGATGGATGGACGCACGCATGCACGCAACGACGAAAGGAATATAATTCACGGCCTTTCCCTTTTGTTCTTCTTCTCCTTCTTCTTGCGACCTTCTGTTGTCTTCGAGATTTACGCCTCTTTCTCCTCCTCCTGTGTCACGGCGCTCGATACGATACGATACGGTATGTAGCTTGGTCTAATCAAAATGTCAAAAGGTTGTGCAAAATGCTCGTCTGCGACACTACAGCAACACTCATTGACTTTGAATTCGACGTCAGAGCACTTGTCACCATGTAGCTTGCTCTCCACCACACCCAGCCACCTGCCCCCGTGCAAACTCCCAACGACTCGACAGCTGCTCGCCAACGTCTCACATCCCATTCGATCCGAGCACTTTCTCGCAATTGGACAAACCTAGGCCAGTCGCGCTATCCGAACACCCATCCACCCCAAACACCTCAACACGCACGCACACATGACACCCCAAACAAGATGAATTCTCTAAACACCACTGAGCCTCACATCGAAAGCAAACACCAGATCAAAAAAAAAGAAGCATTCGCACTCCGCAGCACCGACCAGCGCCAGCACAATAGAGCTATCTTCCGTCGGTAAGTATTGTGCTGTGACACTTGTTTCAACGCCCCCTCGCTTGTCTGCTCGCAGCGCGCACGTCGGTCAAAGCGCCCGGGAGAAGACGCCGAGGCAGAGGCTGAGAGGCTGAGGCTGTGACTGACAGCTTATAATCAGTACACAGCACAGACACACAGCACAGACACACAGACACGCAGGCAGGCAACGAAACAAGAAAACCACGGAGGCATGGGGGTGCTGGGATGTCCTTGTGTGCATTTGTTTGTGTGTGTGTGTGTGGTTTGCAGGGTTTTAACCCAGGGTTGGAGGGACCGAGGGCGTAGGTGCTTGGCTACCTACATACACAAGTGCCTGGGTATATACAAACTCTGTTTGCGGAAGTAAGGGGAAGGGGACTGTCAGAGGGGAGTAGAGGAAGAAAGGGTAGGTAGGGTCTTGGTGCTAATGTTTCTCTTTGTTCTCTGGAAAAGAAGGGTCTTTGGTTGACTGACCTGCTAACCAAATACAGGCCTACTGACCCACTTACCTACCTAGTAGCAACGAAAGAACCGGCAGCGCCGCGGTGAGCGCTTCGGGCATGTATTCGCCGAGACAATTTCAAAAGCGAATGGTCAACTCGCCAAAAAAAATTCATGTCAGAGTCACAAGTCAAGTCTGATCCAAGAATCGTACTTTTTCTGATTCAAAAAATCCTATGCTCGCCCCAGCGGCACACCAACCCAATCCAATCCAATTCCAACCAACGAATGCCCAATCCAACAGAATCTTCTACAACTCGCTCTTCTCGTCGTCATCCTGCTTCTTGAAGAGGCGGAGGATGTTGGTGCGGCTGGTCAAGTCGTCGACCTTCTCGGGGGCAAGCGGGCCCTTCTTGAGCAGGCTCTGCAGACGAGCAAGCTCCTTGTCGACGTAGCCCTGGTTGGCCGCCAGCTTCTCAAACACCTTGACGTAGTAATCCTTGTATTTGCCCTCGGCGTCGGCGGCGACCTTCTTGGCCGCCTCGATGCCCTCGGCCCAGTTGTCCCTGGCCGTGTCGATGACGGCGTTGAAGGCCTCGATGGTGCCGCCGAGCGCCGTGAGGCTGCCGCCGGGCGCGCGCTGGGTGCCGGCCTTCTCGTTCAGGAAGGAGAGAAAGGCGTCCTCGGAGCGGCCGCCAACGTATTCGATAGGGACGGAGCTGCCCTTGGGGAAGAACTTGAGGGTGGGGTAAGACTTGACGCCAAACTCCTCAACGAGGCTCTTCGCCTTGGGGGATTCAGCGTCGACCTTGGCGATGACGACCTCGGGCTCGGTCTTGAAGTCTTGAGCCACCGTCTCCCATATGGGCGCAAGGTTCTTGCAGTCTGCACCAAGTTAGCCAACTCGACCTCGACAGACAAGTTTTTGTGAGAGCACTTACGTCCACACCACGGCGCCGTGAAAGCAACAATGACGTGCTGCTCGCCACCAACCTGCTCCTTGAAGCTCTTGTCGTCCAACTCGACCACCTCGGACGGGGCCTTGCCCTTGGCCTTTGGCCGCACACCCGTCTTCTCCTGGATGAAGGAGCTCAAGCTCTCCAAGTCACGTCCGCCCTTGTAGTCCTCGGGGGTGTCGCTCTTGCCGTCGAACCACTTGAGCGTGGGGAAGCCCTGGACGCCAAACTTCTTGCCCAGCGAGCCGTGCGCGTCGGCGTCGACCTTTGCCACGCTGACCTTGTCCTTTGCGTACTCGAACGCGCCGCCCAGCTCCTCATACACGGGCGCCAGGCTCTTGCAGTGCCCGCACCACGGCGCGAAGAATTCCACCAGCGCCGGCTTGCCCGACTTGAGCACAATGTCGTCAAAGTTGTCCGGGACGAGGTCGAGGACGGCGGCGCTGGCCGATGCGCCGAGCAGGGCAAGCCCGCTGAGGATTGAGAGGCGGACCATCGTGCGTGTGGGTTGTGTTGACGATCCTGGGTTGAATTGGTGGGTGAAGGAGGCGTGGAAGAGGGATGTTTTTGAGCTTTGGAGCTCAGAGCTTGAGGGGCGGCTGTGGAGAGGTGGCCAGGTGCCAGGTGGTTGTCAGCGCGTCCGCCGCCGCCGTTCGATTAGTCAGGCGCTCCGAAGAGGACAGCAAGCAACTTTCCTATTTGGGAAGTTAGATCGGAGCTCCACTTGTTCTCACGTGCTCAGTCCCTGCGGCTCGATTGAGTAAAAAAATGCACGTCTTTTGAAAAGACAATGGCAGAGATTTTGCTTCCGTGAAAATGGTATACCGTTGAAGCCCCTTCGTAAAAACGACCTCCCAAACCCTGTAGACCCCTTTTAATCCAGACGCCTTCTAAATCTACTGACAAGCGACGTCTTCTGCTCTTTACCGTCTTCCGACTTGACGCCGCCAGCCATGACTTCCTCATCATATCGCTCGCTGGCTCTATCTCCTTCAGCAAGACTCATGTCATTAATCTCGTCCCCAACTTCCATCCACACGTCGCTCGTTGCTGGAATGGGGCTGGCTTTGCAAAGCAACCAGTAGACCCCGCTGCTGACAATAAAGCCAGTAAAGTAGTTGAGGTTGTAAATGTAGGTTGCGCCGGCTGGCACTGTGCGACCGACGGCGCCGGCGAAACCTACGACGTTGATGAGGATGCCGCAAATATATGCCGCGTAGCCGCGCCAGTGGAAGCCCGCCGTGAAGAAATAGGGTCCAGCCTCACGGCTCGAGTACAGCTGCTTGACGTCGTAGTAGCCCTTGCGAACGAGGTAGTAATCAGTAATCATGACGCCGGCTATCGAGGACAGGAAGACCGAATAGGCGGACAGGTACGTGGTAAAGTTGTTGCTGGTGTTGACCAAGTTCCAGGGGCACATGCAGAGGCCAACGAGCGCGCAAACGTAGCCACCGCGACGGATGTTGATGTATCGCGGAAGGAGCGCCGTCATGTCAGTGCCGGCTGACACCGAGTTGGCGGCAATGTTGGTGCCAAGCTGCGCGAGGGAGAAGGCGGCGGCAACAACGAAGACGCCAAAGCGGTTGGCGTGCGTGTTCTCCCGGTCCAGCACCATGGTCAAAAGATCAAGAGGGTTCCACACCGGGTCCGAGTCGGGGTAGATTACTTTGGCCGAAGAAGAGACGATGATGCCAATGAAGGAGGTGATTGCAAATCCAATTGGGATGGTGAACAGCTGCGACCAAAGCGCGCTGCGCGGGTTCTTTGCAAATCTTGAAAAGTCGGGATCGTTGACGATGAGCGTGCTAAAGTTGGCAATAGAGCTCATGATGCCTTTGACGATTTCCCAGGCGAGGGCGCTGCCCTTGAGAGCTGCCGGTTGGTGGACAATGGGTCCAATGCCGCCAGCTTTGACGATGAACCAAATGAAGAAAGCGACTGCCGCCACCGGGACGACGTAGGCCTTGACGGTGAAGAGGTGACGGATCTTGTGGACCGGGAACCAAATGGCAGGAAGGCTAAAAAGCCAGAAGAAGAAGAAGCTCACGAACATGACGGTCGACGTGCCGGAGCTTTCAATGCCATTGTGGACAGCATTCTGCGAGGTGTCAGCAAGAATAATCCGAGATGTGTGGGAGTACACTTACTTCTCTCCAGTTGTTCCAAATAGATCGAATCATTAGTTGCACACATTGGCCGCCAATCCACGCCTGGACGCCATACCAGATGCAAGCCATTGCAGCACGGTTGAACACAGGCCACAGCGAACCCCAGATGCCAAAGGAGGCCCTGTTGACAACCGGGAAGCCAATGTGGTAAGTGGCGCCAATCCGACCAGTCGCGCAAATAAAACAGGCGGCAATGGCGTAGCCAATCCAAACACAGATCCAAGCCTGCCACCAAGAACAACCATTGGAAATGGTCGACGACGCAATCATCCAAGTGTTAATGTTGAACGAATCAGCTGAGAGGGCATGTCAGCATGCATCATGGCAGCAGGGCGTGGCGGAAAAGATAACATACCAACCCAAAATCCAACAAAGTTCCACGAGCGCCATTGCCGACGCTCTGGCTCGACGGGCTTGAGATCATGATTGGTGAGCAGAATTTGGGTGCTCGTGAGGCCAGGTTCGCTCTCGACGGCAAGCTTGTCGTGATAGTAGGCAAGCTTGGAGCTCTTGACCTTTTCCATGACGGAAGCGAGCGACGGTTCGCTGTAAGTCCCAAGAAGAGAATCAGTCGGCGACGAGCCAGCAGGCGAGCGTGGCGGCGACTTGACAACGGCAGGTTGGGTTTTGCCAGCGGCCGGCGTCTGACGTGTGGACGAGGTAGATGACGAGGCAGCGGGCGAGGGTATCAAAGGTTCCCTTTCTGGCTCGTCGTCGTCTGGACCTTGGTCGGGCGAGTTGTTAATCGGGAGGCGCGCAAGCGAAATAACAATGGGTGCTGGAGGAGAGACTTGTCGTACCATGGCGGGAGAAGAGACTAGTCATATAATACCGGCGCCCGCGCGACATTGTTGCCGTAGAGTAGATGGTCCCCTCAAAGAGAGCACAAGAAACGGCGGTCGGGAGCGTCCAAAGTGAGCTAGGGGCCGTCCGTGGCCGGGATGTTGACCACTGCGAGAGCAAGATCCTTATCGCAGGCGGCCGTTGGCGTACGGTAATGTCAAAGACTCAATGTCGAATATCTCCACTGAGAATATGGCGACAGTCAGGGCTTGGAGGGACCATGATTCTTATTCTTATGCTGTGCTCGCCTTGACGCGCCAGAATCAGAGACAAGCGGTCGCGCGTGACGAAATGCGTAGTCTCCTGAAAGGACAGGATACAGCGCTGGTCTCTTCTGCCTTATCTTGAAACCATTATACGCTCAACGGCCAGGCTGAGCTAGGCGCGACCCTAGCAAGCATCCCTTTCCTGGCGCATGTGGAATGTACAGTATAGTACTCGGGCCTCCCTAGTTCATATCATGTCGTCTTGTGCACGCCCAGGGCAGGGCTGAGAATTATGTGCCCCAGAAGGATTGTCTGACGTCGCCTTTATCACTTGGCTCCGCTGCTGATAAGCTGCCTGCACCGTGGCCGTCGCTAGTTGACTCGATAGGATCTCGTCAGTGCTCATATAACTTTTCGACCTCGTCGCGCCCGTATCATCTTGCGGTGAAATACTCACCTCTACCCGAACTATTTTGGCGGCTCGGTGTCGTTCGTGGGATCATGATGGAGCCACGATCCCGACCGACGCGTCGAGTCGTCCGTTTTGACTCGGTCACGGGACCACCACGCCCTCGACCAAACAGGCAAGCGGATACGCAGACGACAAAATTCTCCTCCATTGCATACATACATGTCTTCTTGGCCATACTATCTTGCGCGTAGGTAGTTTTACCTGCCCTCCTTCTCCTTCAAATCAACCTCCGCGGCCATGAGATCCAAGGGTGTTTGTCGATCGGAAACAACGCATCAAACCAAAGGCAGCATTCAACCAGCAACCACAAGCGACCTCTATTCAACAACGTCGCACAACCCGACATGACCCAGAGCCAAATTCCCATCACTCTCCTATCTCCTGCTTCAACAGCTCGTCCAACCTAGGCCATCCAGCCCAGGAGCTCAAACTTCACTTTCAGTTCAATTCACTCACTCACTCCAAATAATCCCCAAGATCCCCTGCCCGTCTGCAACCAACCAACCAGCCAACAGCAGCACCACCTCCTTTTCAAACTGTCTCTCCATCCTCATTCTTACCCCCCCACGTCCGCCAAGGTTCCAGAAATGCACCTTGACAACCCTAATGTATCTCAACGTCAAAAAAATCTGGACCTCCATTCACCTTCCTCCTTTTGCTGACTCTGATGACGCGCCTGCTGCTGTTAATGCCCGAACGCTGTCGTCACGGCGCAGGAAACGAGGGCTTGTGGTGGTCAGCGATGAGCACATGGCGACGAGGCGGTGCCACGGTGCGCGGCCGGCTGCGCTGATGTAATGCTGCATTTACATTCTGTTGATGAGATGCGCCTGCGGTGCTCGCCTTCCTTGAGACGAACAACGAACGACGTCCATAATCCTTTGCCGTGGTTTTGTGGCCGCCAGGTCAAGGCAGATGAAGCCGGAGGAAAATTTGTTCACGTCCATTGATTCACATCGTGAACGGCTTTTATTGTGGCGTCTGTCTCCTCGCCATAAACAGTCGGGGAGACACATGATGATACTGTACAGAAAGAAACCTAGATACAACCGAAAGACAGCATGCATGTCCGCCGACAGAGAATCTTTTCTTTCGTCCGTCTTTCTCCGTTGCTGCTGCTGCTACTGCTGCTGCTGCTGCTGCTGTATGCTACTTGCTTGCTAAGATGCATCGGAGGAAAAAGGAGTGACGGTGCAAGAAGCAGATGGACAGATAGACCGTTTGTACACACTGCTTAACTGACAGCTAAGATGAAAACTCCGTTGCAGATGAACAATGCAAAAAGTACTCCCCTGCTCATATGCATGCTGTTTGGCTTCGTGTCGTGGCTAACCTTTTGGGGAACTCTGGTGGTGCGCTACGCTGCCAGGAACGTCGTCGTCGCGAGAAAAGAACATGAACAGAAACGGAAATGGAAAAGGGAAAGGGAGATGCCAATTTGGTGGTGGTGGTCCGACAGATGATGAATGAGTATGAAACAAAAAAATGGAAGAGTAGAGTAGAGGAGAGAGAGAGAGAGAGATGGGGGATTGGAGGAGGAGTTGTCATTCATGAAAGACTTTTCCGCGTGGACCAAGTGGCTAGGTATCTACCACGACAGAACACGACGGCCAGCGGAGGAGCAACCGAACGGAGAAAGAGTCTTTTTCAATCTTGAGCTGACCATTTCACAGCTCATCGTCCTTCCCACCGCCCGAATCGCCTCCAATCGGCATACACACCCTTCCAAATGGCTCGCTCGGCCGCGCCCATGCCCGCGTTCATGGCCCGCATGCCCTCGACGCCAACAACGTCCGCACAAGCATACAATGCAGGCATGAGCGCGGCCCTGCTCTCCGGCGCGATGCGTCCGGCGAGCTGAGCAGCACAGAATGTCGCAATGAGCGCCGTGACGTACTGGCCTGCGTACTCGCGCGCCTTCTTCGTCTCATCGACCAGCTCCGCGTGGCCGTTGGCGGGCCGCTTGCGCGCGCGATGCAAGCCGCGAACGGCGCTGACGGTGGGCGAGCAGAGCGTGGTGATGAGGCGAGCAAAGGAGGCCGCTTGTGCCATCTTCATCGGGCTAGAGTCCGAGCGGGTCGAAAGCCAAGGCGGGTACACGCTGTTGCCCTGGATTGATTGGCGCGTGTCGAATTTGAAAAGGCAGCGGAGGAGTCTTTGAAGGAATGGGATCAAAACGTGGAAGCGGCCACCGAGGCGCGTGCGGTGGAGGGCGATGATGAGTTGCGTCGTGTTGCAAATGCGAGTGTAGATGACGGATGCTTGGTCCTCAGACAACTCAGGACCGGCTGGTGAGGAGAGGCGCGAGAGAGATTCGATGAGGCTTTCAATGGCGTACTGCGATACGAGCCAGTGCTGGAAAGATGGTCAATACGATGTGCTGGGGTTGCGCAAAGCCAGACAGGCTACCTTATCCTTCAAGACCGTGTCGATGCAGTTGAGAGCAGCATGGAGGTCCCGCATATTCACAACCGTCTCGAGATATGTGCTCAACCGGGCCACGAAACCGTTAAGGCTTTGGCCGGGGATTTCTTCCTTGGCAGGATTATCTATGCATGATCAGTTCCATCTCCTTGCTATTGAAAAAAGGCGACATACCTGGCAATGAGGATATCAGAATGTTTGCCAGGACCAGCCGAGCATGTGTGCTCTGATCCTCTTCCTCAACCAGGGACGAGAGCATGGCTATTCTCCGATCCAAGCCAAGTGAGCCCAGCGCTTTGCGACAAGCTTTCAGCAGCGCATGACGGTCACTCGCGGAAAGACCTAGCGTTTGTTAGCTGCATCCTGACAAGCGCGCCTGCCACACCAACCAAGTTCCCACAAGTCGTAAATGATGCTGCTAACCGTTTGCGCCTCATCGGGGCTTGAGATGTTGGCCAGGGCCTCCGCAGTAGAAACCCACAAGGAAGACTCCGATTGCGAGATGCTCACATCCGACTTGCGCTGTGCACGAGCAACCTTGAGAAGCTTCGATTCGATGCTCAAAAGATAGCCTGCCGCGTGTTAGCAAAATTTCGGCTCGATCCGCGAAATCCACAGTACCATCGCGGCCCAAGCTCGACGTGGGCAAATCTGACACAGCCTGCAAAACAGCTTTGAAAAACGCCTCATCATCTTCTGAGCGCAAGGTCTTGGGGCCCGGGAAAACCTTGTCCAAGTCATCATCCAAAGTCCTAAGGTAGCGCTTCATTGTTTTGTAAGCCTCCTCTTCGTCTCCCAGCTGATCAGCCTTCTTCAAGATGCGAAGCGCAGACTTGAAGCAAATGAGCTCTGCATTGTGATCCTTGAAGGTGTTGCAATCCTTGACGAAACGGCTCATGATATCTTTGAAACCTTTGAGATACTGCTGTCCGCGCGGTTGGTCCTTCACCGTGATGGTATCATCCAAGGTTAAGCGTACCAACTCATCAAAAAGGACCAAAAGGTCCTTATTCGTCGGAGCGGTTTTCTGGATAAGCCGGGCAATACTCCACAAGGTGTCAGTGTCCGTTGCAAGCTCCGAGGTAGCATTGGGAGCTCCCATCATTTTGACCATGACGCTGACATGCCTGAACAGCGCCTCGCTGCTAGGACCCTTCTTGCCGGAACTGCAGCAAAGCTCACAGAGGCGGTTGATAATTTGTTCCCGGTGCTTTCGACTGATGGCTGACAACGGCATCCGAAGGTATTGCAGCTCCGAAAAAGCAAGCAACTGGTGGCGCACGTCCTTGGACTTTCCTTGCTTGCTTTCTGGCTCCAAGCCCTCGTAGAGCACGACGAAGAGCACGTCTCTCAGGTCGTGCGATGGCATGGAGAGAATAATGTCTGACATGGCCTCAAACACCAGTCCAAAGGACATTGGCTGCGAGGACTCAAAGTGTCCCGCAAACTCGCCAAAAGCGTGCCAGAACAAAAGCCTGAGGAGATCACTCAGGGAATCCAGCGAAGGTAGATCCAGGAGACTAGGATATTGGGTGAGAACAGCTGCAGCGTTGAGTGTGAAGGACTCCAAGCGCGAAGTGGCAACGGCGACAGAATCATCGGTCCGGCGGCGTTTAGCTCCTTCCGTAATGCTCTTGAGAACTTTGTCGTTGGACCGGAATATCACAGCAGCAGACTCGTTGAAAAGGTCTTTCGCGGGCGCCTTCAGATCCAATATCGCCATGAAGTCGCTGCAAAGAGTGGCAACGAGGTTGAAAGCCTCCTGACCTCTGGCAGCAACTTCGTCGCTGTCTGATTTTTCGGCGGCCTTGATAATTTCCACAACACTTTTGCCATCTTTTTTCAACACTCTCTCCGCAGAGCTCTTAACCTCGTTTACCTGTTGATAAGGACGAAGGAGGACGTGTAATCTGGCAACAACACGCAAGGCCCTGGCAACGGTTGCAGGCTCCTTGGAAACACCAGTGAAGAGGAAGAGAGACCTCTGGATCGACCTCAATACTTCCTGTACCGAGGCAATGGTGTCGTCTAATTGCACAGCGCTCACCAACGCATCGAGAACGATGAGACTAGCCGAAGCCTCAACCAGGTCCTCACTTTTTGACACTGTTTCGCATGCCGACACCCGCTGCAGGTACTCGCCAAACATGTCAAATAGTTGCCGAGCCGTCAACCTGGTTTCAAGAACCTCTTCAAGTCCGATGGAAAGCTCTTTCCGAGCCCAAATCGACTTTTCCATGGAGCAGGATGAGTTGCCGACGCTCATAAGCTGCGCAAACCAGCGCGAAATAAATTCTTTCAAATCGCGAACTTGCGCGTAAGCTTTGAGTAGCGGAAGGACAATAGAGTCCATGAGCGCGCCATGATTTTTCGTGTCCAACTTGGTTGCATACGTGACTGCATCGAAAATCGCGTCAGACAGAGACGCATCGTCATTGTTGAGGTTGCTGCTGGATGAATTGACAAAAACCGTCGAGTCGTACTCAATGATCCGCGCAAGAAGTTGGTGGTCAAACTTTTCTTGAAATCCATCATTGCTCCCGAAAATGCCAGAATAAAACTTGACAACATTTGCCAAAACATCAGACTCGAGGGTAACTTTTCTTCTTGCCAAAGTGTCGATCATACGGTCGAGAACCATTCTCCGATCGGCGTCGATTTTTCCGGCGGTGCCATGAACAGGGGCGCCGATGCAATCGCAGAGTCCAATGAATGCGTTTTGGAGCCACGGTGCTTCGTCGAGCCTTTTCTTCGGCGTTGATCGCTGAGAACAACGGATGCAGACGTCCATTAGGGAAGCAACGGTTCTAAAGACTCTGCGCCTATCAGAGTCCAATGGGCCTGAGCTGTTTACGTTTGCGGTTCTACCGTCCAAAGCCGTGCGCAACGGGTTAAGGAGAAACGAGATGCTGCAGTTGAAGAGTTGACCGGGGGTCGATTTGGACTTGAAGCGTCCGCCATCAGCATCAGCGAAGAAGACGGCGCGAGCGGGGACAAAAATGTGCTTTGCCAAAAGAGTCTCCAGAACACTGCTTGTCTTGAAGTCGATGCTGAGGTTCCCCTTGTTGGCGCCGTCGTCACATGAAGGTGGATCAGAATTGGCGGTGACATCAGAAAGGAGAACGACGGCGGGCACTAGGCAGTGTTGCGAGAAGTGTTCGGCTGAACTTTGCCCCTCGCCACCTTGGTCCGGCACACTTGCCTCCCAAATGCGAAGTATCTGAGGGAGAATGCGAGCCAGCAAGTCTGGTCGTTGTTCGAGCGACTGTTGCGCCATGAGCCTGTGCGCGGACTGGAGCCAGAGTCCGAAGAGACGAGCGGCCTGCGCAATGTCTGCGCGCAAGGCGGATTTGACGAATTCCGTGACAGACTTGTCCTGGCCATCAATGTTGTCGAAGCCTAGATCAACAATGGTAGAAGCTGCTTCGGCGACTGCGTCAAAAAGGGCCAGAGGATCATTTCGTTCCAGAGATGATGAAAAAGTGCCATCTCTTTTCCTCTTTTTTGACGGCTTGACGGTCTTGGGTTTGGTGGACTCGAAATCTTCTTTTGCCGCGCGCTTGTCAACAAAGTTTTCTTGCAGCGTCTTTTCGAGCGTCCGCAGCAGGGTATGCGCGCTGAGAGCTTTTGCGGATACAGAGGGCGGTAGACCGAGGATGATTCTGGTCAACAGTCGCCATGCGGTCCAAGAGGTGCGCGCGGCCAAGCCATCGCTGTCATCCGACTTGAGCTTGGTCAACAGCCATCGCAAGACCCATTCAGTCCTGGGGTTTCCTCTGTAGTAGAGCGATGGGGTCTGTCCTTGTTGGCCGTCTCTGGCGCCGTCAGGGTCCCCCAAGATGGACTCGATTTGGTCGAGCTTCCCCTCGAACGTCGGAAAATCGTTATCAAGCGCAAGAAGCTTGCGGAGCGGGGGCGAATCTGAGGACTGTGGAAAAAGACATGAGCGCATTTTCGGGTGCGACGAGGAAGAGGATTTTGGCAGAGTCGTACCTGAGCAACGGGCGCCATCTCCAACCACTCCGCGTGAGAGGAGATGCGTTGGCGCAAAAGGCAGGTGGCCAGCTCCAAGATTCTGTAAGGCCCGCACCACGCCACGGCCACGCGTGTCGGCCTCACGAAACGCCAAGGCCGACGTCTCAAAGCGGCAGCTCTAGTCTCGAAACGCAGACCTCAGCTTCATCGCTAACACCATCACCCACGCCTCCCACCCTCTCGCACGATCCAGCCTGCCGAGCGGCTCCCTCCTACCTACCGCCACATCCGTCGAGGCAATTGTCCCATTCGTCGCCATCCCCCCTCCACAATGGCCGACGACAAGACCCCCATGGCTCCCGCTGCGCCTGTCCGCTCCAGCAGGCCCATGAGCGAGGCTCTGCTCAACGACAAGGTGCGTTTGCCCTGCAGAAATCCTGCTGTGAGGATCAGTAGCTCTGGGGAATGGGCGCGAGATGCTCGCCGCTCCTTCCCGCTGCTCGCCCATCATCCTCCAATCCACCCTAGCTCCGCTCCTCGCTGACTTTGAGCGCAAACAACAGTGGGACCGCTGCCTCTCCTCCATGCTCATCCGCTCTGGTCTTGGTCTCTCCTTTGGCATCGTCTTCTCCGTCCTCTTGTTCAAGCGCCGCGCGTGGCCGGCATTCGTGGGTCTTGGTTTCGGTGCTGGCCGTGCCTGGGAAGAGTGTGACAACGTGAGGACACCATGAGACGCGGAAAACACGTCGACACTTGCTGACAAGATTACGATAGTCTTTCAGGAACGCTGCTGCTTCGAGGGACGGTCTCCGCGTGGTTAGGTCGTGAAAAAAAAGGGATTTTAGATGACATGGATCAAAGGCACGTCGGGGGTCATCCACACCAACGAGAAGTGAAGCTGTACCATAGCCGGGAGTAGAATAAATTGCAGGCATCCTTGTAGAGGTCGACGTCCTGCAGCACCTGGCACAGGTCCCGAGCCGCCAGCATCAATGGAGGATTATGAGCGGTTGCGACACGAGCCTACTGAGGAATTTTAATTATCTACTGGACATATTCTCTCTAACCGGAAGTTCATGGCGCAAGCATACAACGGCAGGTGAATGTGACGTCCAATATACCTGGCCGTCAATCTCCATTGGATCATATCTTATCTCGATCTCAAAAAGATATCTGGAAACCCGGCTTGCGATTACTCAACGTGAGGAAAGACATGATTTACACGTCAGATTCAGGCTGGCCTGTGGTGGCGTGCTGGTTTTTGATGAGTCAAAAGTACATTCAACATGGACCATCGAAAAGAGCAGGTTCGAAATGGTAGACGGAGATTGGGTGTAAAGTCCAGAGGACAGGGCCTAGAGCGAGGGAATACTGATCCCGGGGGTGGCAGTGGTGGAATGATGAGTAGGCGGACGAGGGCTGACAAAGATGATTGAACCAGAAGCCGCAGAGACAGGTGCAGGAGATGATCAAAGTCGGGCCATGTTCGGCTCTCACGGTCTTCAGAAGCGCGAGGACGAAGCCGAAGGCGGAGAGAAGACCAGCAAGCACCCTTTGGGGCCCTGGCACGGATAGGTAGGTAGCGTCCTGGCTGCCACGTGTGGGTTGACAGATGCACCATCTTCGGTTGGCGTAAATTATATTGAAGCTTTTGCAGCAGCAGCCAGACAACCAAGACTATCGAATGCAACCACAAACGGCGTTTGAGTCGCGGGCGGCATCGAGCCAGGTCAGGCAGGCCGGGCTCAGTGCTCAAGCTAGGTGGTCCGACGAAGCCGCCGCCAACTAGACATGGCCGCCGTTGTATGCGGGCTAGTGCGGCTGCGGCGGCCAGGACTACAGGGTGCCGCTGCCGAGAGACTGCAGTGGCGCCCCACCAATTCTGAAGTCATCCCAAGCGTCTCAAACCCGCCCGCTGTTCTCTTTTTCTTCCGTCATTCCCCTCCATCCATTCCATCTCTCCCATCTTCCTCTCCCACCACTCTTTCCTCCCATCCTCTGCATCAATCATCCACCATGGCTTACGGAGAGATTGATCAGCTTGCCATCAACACCATCAGGACGCTGGCCGTACGTCCCCCCCACCCGTCCCCTGCCCCTCCCCCTCATTTTCACCTTGTACCCCGCCAACCTCTCAACAACAACCTTTTTTTTTTTTTATCGCCAGCCTCTTCAATGCTGACCCGACTGCTGCCCACAGGTCGATGCCACCGCCAAGGCCAACTCGGGTCACCCGGGTGCGCCCATGGGCATGGCTCCCGTCTCCCACGTCCTGTTCAACAAGTTCATGAAGTTCAACCCCAAGAACCCCAACTGGGTCAACCGTGACAGATTCGTTCTCTCGTAGGTTTCACATGGAGTCCTCCTCGCGGGAATCGTGTTTTGTAGCGGCTAGATGGCCGTGGAAGCTCCTCTAGCTGGGAGCTTCAATTTTCACCTGTGACGCAATGGCTCGGCGGAACTTTGCTCAAACTGAATCAGTCGCAATCTGCCTTGGATCATCGCTAACGAGCATTCAGGAACGGCCACGGCTGCATGCTCCAGTATGCTCTCCTCCACCTGTTCGGCTACGCCGTTTCCATGGATGACATCAAGGCTTTCCGCGTGAGTCTTATCGTTTCCACGATCATCATGATCAGACCAGCTAAACTCTTCGTAGCAAATCGACTCCATTACTCCTGGTCACCCCGAGTCCCACGACACCCCTGGTATTGAGGTCACCACTGGCCCTCTTGGCCAGGGTTTCTCCAACGCTGTCGGTCTCGCCATCGCCCAGGCCCACACTGCTGCTGTCTTCAACAAGCCCAACTACAACCTCATTGACAACTACACCTACACCTTTTTCGGTGATGGCTGTGCCATGGAGGGTGTTGCCAGCGAGGCTGCTTCCACTGCTGGTCACTTGAAGCTCGGCAACCTGATTGCCGTCTACGACGACAACCACATCTCCATTGGTGAGTGACCTGAAATCATTCGCCATGATTTTTCTAACCACAATCCCAGACGGCGACACCAAGTGCGCCTTCACTGAGGACGTCACCAAGAGATTCGAGGCCTACGGCTGGCACGTCGTCTGGGTCAAGGACGGTGACAACGACCTTGAGGGCATCGAGAAGGCCATCAAGGAGTGCCAGGCTGTCAAGGACAAGCCCTCTATGATCCGTCTTACCACCACTATTGGCTTCGGCTCCAAGCTCCAGGGCACCGGCGGTGTCCACGGTAACCCCCTCAAGGCCGACGACATCAAGCAGGTCAAGGCCAAGTTCGGCTTCGACCCCGAGCAGTCCTTCGTCGTTCCCAAGGAGGTCTATGACCTATACGGCAAGAAGGCCTCCGAGGGCGCTGCCCTCGAGGCTGAGTGGAACAAGCTCTTCGAGAAGTACGGCTCGGAGTACAAGGACCTCCACGCCGACCTTGCCCGCCGTCTTGCCGGCAAGCTTCCCGAGGGCTGGGAGAAGAAGCTCCCCACCTACAAGCCTACCGACGCGGCCATTGCTTCTCGCAAGCTCTCCGAGACTGTCCTCGAGTCCATCTACGAGACTATCCCCGAGCTGCTTTCTGGCTCCGCCGACCTCACGGGCTCCAACAACACCCGCTGGAAGGCTGCCGTTGACTTCCAGCCCCCTGAGCTCGGCATTGGTGACTGGTCCGGCCGCTACCTCCGCTACGGTGTGCGCGAGCACGGCATGGCTGCCATCATGAACGGTATCTCTGCCTACGGTACCCTCATCCCCGCTGGTGGTACTTTCCTCAACTTCGTCTCGTACGCCGCTGGCGCCGTCCGCCTCTCCTCCCTTGCTCACCAGCGCGTCATCTACATTGCGACCCACGACTCGATTGGTCTTGGTGAGGACGGCCCTACCCACCAGCCTATCGAGACTCTTGCCCACTTCCGTGCCCTGCCCAACATGATGGTCTGGCGCCCGGCTGACGGCAACGAGACCTCGGCTGCCTACTACATGGCCCTCACCTCCAAGGGCACTCCTTCCATCATTGCCCTGACCCGCCAGAACCTGCCCCAGCTTGAGGGCTCCACCATTGAGAACGCCATCAAGGGTGGTTACGTCGCTCTTGAGAACAAGAACGCCCAGGTCACCATCGTCTCGACCGGTTCCGAGGTCAGCATTGCCCTCGAGGCCGTCAAGACGCTCAAGGACAGCCACAGCATTGAGGCCCGTGTCGTCTCGATGCCTTGCATGGAGGTCTTCGACGCTCAATCCAAGGACTACAGGCTGTCGGTCATCCCCGACGGCATCCCTACCCTGTCGGTTGAGGTCATGTCGACCCTTGGATGGGAGAAATACTCGCACGAGCAGTTTGGTCTCAACCGCTTCGGTGCCTCGGGCCCCTACAAGGAGGTCTACTCCAAGTTCGAGTTCACCCCCGAGGGCATTGCCAAGCGTGCCCTCGCCACGGTCAACTTCTACAAGGACGTCAAGCCCCTCCGCTCGCCCGTCAACCGTGCCTTCACCAACCTCATTTAAGCGCCTTTTGGTGCGGACGGGGTTGTCTGAGCAGTTTCCGGAAAAGCAGAGTGGTAATGCGTGTAGCAATCCAAAAGTCACGACTTTTGGTGGGAGCCTAATGAATCTTGTTAGCCGCGAGGTCATTAGAAGGACAGCAGCAAGCGAAGAAGTTGGGGAGGAAGTTTCCTTTTGCTTTATGATTGGAACAAACGCGTATAGAATGATAGGAACGAAATATCCACGATTTGATTCATGCATCTGTTCTGCCCTAATGACTTCATTCTGATGAACTGCATCTTCTCAACATCATAGTGCATGGCTGATGAATACTTTGATATGCGGGTGGCTTGGTCTAAGAACAGGCAGACAGAAAACGACGTCGTCAACGAGAAATGATCAAACTTTGCCAAACAGCAGCTAGCGAGCTCTGGAGCTTGTCAAACCGAGAACTAGGGAGTGTTTCAGTCAACAATGGGGTCAAGGGTCAGGGCTGCCGGGTTCACCATTAGCCGCCCGCGAATAGTCGCTAGGTTAATATATGCTTAAGCGGACGACTTTGGACGGCAGCCTGCGGATTGAGTGGTGCCTTATTTGCTTTAATGTTGCAGGCGCCACGAGCAGGCGCCACGATTATTGCGCATGCCTCTGCAATGCCAAGGTAACGGGCAGAAGGATTCATAGTCGGCCTGTTTTTTTTTTTTTTTTTTTTTTTTTCCCAAGGTCAGATGACGGCCCATTGCTACGTTTGGCTAGGCTCCTTGGTTGCCACGGGGCGTTTGCAGATGTCAAGCTCCAAAGAGCAAAAGTGATCGTCGATACAGCCACTGTAGAGACAGGCTGTGGCGCAGGAGAAACTTGATCTATGTGGACAGCGACAAGGAAGCGAAAGCCGGCTGTGCAGTCGGTGGTAGTTGAGGCTCAGCCGTGTCTCTACAGCACAGAGAAGGCGTTGCTCCACAGAGTCGCGGTAGAGAGGGAGAAGATGGCTGGCTGGGGCGTCGGGATGCGCGGATGGACATTGCGTTCGGTCCTGGTGCTCATAACCAAGGCTCAGCAGGCGCAGGCGTCACCTCTTTTTGACAGAGCTGTACGTCATCGGCTCGTAGCCTCCGCGACCATAAATACCACAACTCGGCCTCGGTCTTCTCCACTACTCTTCTCGTTCCTCCCATCGCCTCTCTCTCGCACAGCACCACTACAACCCGTCCACAGACTCGACGACACATCGCCATCATGCCTTTCACCGGAAGGTGAGTCTACCGCTGCCCCGCGCCGTCCTCGGACCTCGATCGCCATGGCGCGCGCGCCCCTCGGCTTCCAGGCGCTCTGAGCTGACTCTCGTGCTTTGCAGCGACATCATCAAGATCATCTTCGCCATCATCCTCCCGCCTCTTGGTGTCTTCCTCGAGCGTGGCTGTAATGCCGACTTCCTCATCAACATCCTGTTGACGATTCTGGGATACATTCCCGGCATCATTCACGCGCTGTACGTTGTCGCCCTCTGTTTTCGCGCTACCAGGACCCAAGGCTGACTCTGCGCGCGCCCTGCAGGTACATCATCCTAAAGTTTTAGTCGCGTTGGAATGTCGATTGAATCATCCACTCCTCGATACCCAAACTCGATTTCCTTTCCCTTCTTTGGCCCATGCCATGCATGCCTCTGCATCTGCAGCAGCGACTCACGGCTTAATCTGGACCACCATCCGGCGTTAGATGGCTCATCACATCGGGCTTGACGGGTTCTCTTGCACGGTTGTCGGCATGGCGGATGCTGCTGGTTACGAATGTCTTGTTTCTTCCTTTTTTGGCTTCTTCGACTTTTTTACGTAGTGATGAATCACTAATGATTACGTTGCGACCCCGCCATTCTCCGACTCTCGATACTTGCTTTGTTGTTGTGACGATTACCGCCGTCGTGGGTTTCAAGAGCTTGGAATCAGGGCAGCGTCGAGGCAAGCAACTGCGACAAGCGAAAAGCCATGACGCCTATCCTGCAACACAAGGAGCGCGACAATAACGAATGCGAAAACTATTCTGCTGGACCCCGGGAGGCACCATGGTATCGCGTAGAAGCGGCGGATACGAGTCCCTGTTGTGTCCAAGCTCTCCGCGTTTTCCCGCCATCCGCCCAGCTCCAGCTCTAGAGCGAAGAGCGAGGAACGGGTGGGCTAGGTACCGAGCGGACCGCGGCCTGCGCTCCGGCTCCGTCATCCGGGGCCCTGGCCAAGCAAGGGAGCTCCCGCGTGATGGGCTCATTCAGCAGCACTTCGACCCGTCACATGTAATGCCACTTTCTGCATGTCATCGTCTTGTTTGTCTGATCCATTGCTCAGAGGACCGTCTTTCTAGTGGACCAGCCCGCCTCTGCCAAGTGCGGGCTTCGTCACGCAGGCCATGCCCGCTGATGCCTGGACTTGGTCTCCTGTATACTGTGGAAGCTAGGCTGTGGAGATGCCGCGGGCGCTAGAGAATGCCGTCATCTTGTCGTGTCTCGTCGTTGAACAAACATCGTTTCTTGTTGCATTCAAACAAACACAATGCATGGGTGCACTCTACATCAGCACCTGGGGACTGGTTGTCTGAGATGGCTGAATCTTGCCCTGGCATGATCAACTTGCTTTAGCTGTGGTGCTTTTCAATCCCTTTACCATGTGGACCTGTCTCACTGGGCCCGTTGTCCAAACGTTTGAGACCGAACCAACAAGTGTTTACTATTCTGTTTGGTGCACGTGATGCTAATCCTTGTCAGCCCTACCGCCGCTAACTCCGACGGGGCTCAGAGCCTCGCGTTAGTTCGTCACTTCCACACTTTCAATACTTTTGAAAACCGTCCGTCTCCTTCGCTGCTGCGTTTCTCCATGCCTCGAGCTGCAGGCGCGGCGCATCTCTACAGAGATGGCTACATCGAGGCCATTCCCTGCGGCGGAAACGCTCTCCACCAACTCCTCCGCCATGCTGCCGTACTTGGCGAATCCCGACATCAATAGCTTCCTCCATGAGCTCCTCGCACGCGACCGAGACGCGCAATTATTCCATGCCATTCGCGATGCTGGCCTAGAGGGGAAGCTCCCTCAGCTCCTGCAGAAGCTCCTGAGCAAAATGAACGGCCGGGGATACCTCGACGTCACCGACCCGAATCCGCGGCTCTTTTGCAAAGGGTTCCAAGAGACATATTCAGTTTTCGCCACGGACGAGGGCCGCAAGACATTTTTCGGCCAGGATCCTCCGCCCGATGGCATGAATACAAAGCCGACTTATGCCACGCCATTCGTCACGTCGGTCAAGCTGATGCAATCCATTGATGCGCTGTCGCTGGAGGGCTTTCCAAGTTTGTTCAGCCTGACTGGAGCATGTAATGTGCGAGCGCTAACTTTAAATCGCGCTAGTTCCCCTGGAATGGTCTTCTATAGGACTACTCCATACCTTGTACTGTCTCTACTACATATTCGAGTTGAACACCGGCACGTCCATTGAACACCACCCTGCGCTCACCCTGTGGCTGAAGTCGATTTTGAAATTGGAGATGCTTCAAGACGCACGTATCAGCGCCCATGACCACGATCCTGCCACGACTGGGGTGCGACTGAGACTTAGAAAGATCATTGCATACTTGATACCCTGGTACGCGGCACTGAATCTGGGGTTGTGCTCGCCACGCGAAGACACTCCGAACGGGTCCAACAGGCCCTTCTGGAGCCCCGATGAGTTTTTGAGAGACGCGGAGGGCCTGGTGTATCCGAAGGACACCAAATCCGCCACGTCGCAAGCCGCGTACTTTCTCGACGTCTTGGACAGCCAGGGAAAATTGTCGCGGGGGTCAATGGACAACGAGCCGGTTCAGCACATGATCGCTCGCATTAGAGAGGCAAGCATCAAAAGCAACGGCAGCAAGTCCGAGAACGGACATATCACCACGATGTCCTCCACTGCCGAATCGAACACGACGTCCCTCCAATCCCCAGCGCAACCGCAAAAAGACACGACCAAACCCACACCACACCTTCAAATCACGCCCACAAACTTCGAAGACATCCTGCCCCGCATGGACCGCACCGACGCGCACCAACTCCTCGTCAACCTACCTCTCGACATTGCGAGCATGGAGACGCTCAACGCCGTCTTTGCGCGGCTGCTCCAGCAGACGTCGCCCAAGCAGCTCGACGACGCCCCCCTCGCCCCGCTCAACCTCGACCCCACCATCATCGCCTGCGGCTACATCCAGCACGGCCTGCGGCAACTCGAGCGCCAGCGTCCGGCGACGGCCGCCTCGTCGCGCGCAGCCTCGGCAACGGCGCTGGGCCTCCACGACTCTTTCGTCGTGGTGCCGTCTGGCGGCGCGGCGGCCGAGTATGCGGGCACCACCACCACAACAACCACTTCATCATCCTACACCACTACCACGACCACCGAGAACACAACCACTCACACAGACGCCGCCGCCGCCGCCACCACCACCACCACCACAGAAGACGAGCAAGAAGAAGAATACGCCCCCGCCGACGACGCAGCCGACACCAAGCGCAAAATCACGCTCCTCCTGCTCTTCATGCGCAATCTCATCAAGAAGAACATTGTCGGCTGGCCGGCGCTGCAGTACGATATCCAGGAGATTTGTACGAGGTATAGTCCGTTTAGGGAGGTTAGGGTGTTTAGAAGGTGGATTGAGACGGGGGAGGAGGGGTGACTTTGAGGGCGCATGGGTTGGGGGCTGGGATGGTAATGGCGTTTTTTCTTGCGGTTATGGTGCATGCATGAATGGTATGACATGGTTTAAATGAACTAACTAATTAACTGCCTAACTGGATGGCTGGCTGGCTGGCGTGTTGGCTGGTTGACTGGTTGACTGGATGAATGGACGAATGGACGGGTCTCTCTGGCGTCGTCTCCATGTTTCTTGGGACTTGTGGATTGGTGGGCTGGCGTTTTTCCTTTTTCTTTTTCTTTTCTCTCTTCTCCTTTTCCTGTTTCTTGAGTGCATGCATAAATGCAGTCATTAAATGGCGTTTGTTTATGTTGATGTGATTAAGCTACCTACCTTGTCTTGGATAGCATGGGCGGTGTATGTAGGTAGGCAGGCAGGCAGGCAGGCTGCATAAGTACCTTGGGTATATGGGATAGATGGGAGAGGATAAAATTGGCAGGATGGGTTTTGGCGAGGGCATTTGGAGGAAAGTTTGCGGGTTGGGATAGATGGATGATGGATGGTTGGATGGATCAGTAGGTAGGTAGGAATGTTGATGAGACTGAATGAATGGTTTTATTCTACCTGCACGGTGTGTGTTGAGCATGCTTTTCTTGTTCCAGATTGCTTCTCTTGACTGACTGACTGCCTACCACTCCAAAACCCCCGCCAACTTACTCCGCTCTCTCTGCCGCGCCGCCTCTGGCGTTTCGCAAATCACCGCATCCCCATCCTCCTCCCCATCCCCCTCCCCCACCATACCTCTCCTACCCCTTTCACCCCCATCCCTCTCCCTCCCCTCCCTCGCCCTCTCCTCCCTCCGCGCACCCACCCTCGCCGCAACCCTCACCCCCAACGCCCTCGCCCTCGCCACCTCGCCCGCCACCTCTCCATCCCTCGTAACGAGATTCGGCTGCACTTTCTCCGCCGGATTAGCCAGCGGCGCCAGCGCCGCCCGCAGCGCCTTGTAGCGCGAGATTTTGAGACGTAGGGCGGCGCGGCGGGCGGAGAGGGCGTGTAGATTGGTTGCGTGGGCGGTGTATGATTGTTGTTGTTGTTGTTGATGTGTGAGGGGATTGTCGTTGGTTGAGGTGGTGGTTTTGGTTTCGGTTTTGGTTGTGGTGGTTTGGGGGAGGAGCAGGGAGGACGCTGTGTCGCTGTCGACCAATTCGGCCCAGGTGGGAGGGAGCGCGGCGATGGTGGGCGCACTTGTGAGGTCGGCGGTGGGGTGGAAGGGGTCGTCATCGACGGCGGTGGACGCTGTTGGGTCAAGGTGTGTGGTGCTGGCGGAGGAGTAGGAGGAAGAGGTGGACGGTTTGGGCGCGCTGCGCTGCCAGTATAATTCGTCGATTGTCTCGGCCGTGTGCCGGATGGCGATGGATGGGTAGGCCGTCCTGTTGTGCCGTGCCAGTCGCCGGTTTACTGTAGGAGCATGCGTGCGTTAGGTGAGGTTGTACAATGCAAATCGCAAATGGTTGAATGGACTTGAGATTGTTTTGTGCCAAGGAGATTTTTAGATTGGATTTCTTTTTTGTGAGGGGAGTTACTGACCCTCGCGCATGGCACTGCGCACTGCGGCGTCGGGAATGTCGCAGTCGTCTTTCCATTGCTGCGGTGCTTGCAGCGGTTGTGACAGGATTCGCGTTTGGCGGCGGATAAAGGCCGACTTGAGGTCGATAATGGTGTTGGCGCCAGACATGACGAGGTGTCAATCTCCGAGCAGTAGACTCGGAGACTCGAATTCCGAAGTGTGAAGGAGAAAAGACGTAGGCTCGATGTTTGGTGAAGACGTTCTGTTGTCGCGGGAAGACGCGTCTGAGCCAGCGGACGTCATGCGTCTTTCGCGGCGAATCAAACGGCGGCGCGAAGCTTCGACCTTGACCGCCCGGGGCGGCGGGACTCGATGGGCAGAAACCTCAAAAGTTGTCGGCATTGGATCATCGTCACTGACGGACTGCCCTCGCCCTCCACCCTCAAACAAACCCACCCCGCCAACCTCGACCTGCATCTCCTCTCCGTCCACTCGTCCACCCTCTCTCTCCGCACGCTCCCTCCTTTCAAATCTACACCGACCAACAACGCAAACGACGCTCCGCCAGAATGGTTAGGCTCGAGGAAGGTCCGCGCTCCCAATCCCTCCATTGAGCACCACAGCACACGCACACCAAACCCGCATCCACATGCATCTCTGTCACCGCAACGCAAGCTGACCAACGGACCTGCGCAACAGTTCCCGACGAGGAGCTCTACGCCACGCAGCGCGGGCCCACCGACGGCGGCGACGACGACTGGGACGACGCCTCGTCGGTATCGTCGGACGCCAGCAGCGACATTTCGTCCATTGCGCCCGACGAGACGCTGTACGAGCGCGTCGCCGCGCTCAAGGACATCCTGCCGCCCGCCCAGCGTCGCTTCCTGTCCAAGAGCTACGACTCGGTGTCCTCGTGGCTCGCGACCGGCCTCAGCTTCAGCGGCAAGGCCCTCTGGATCGTTAGCTCTTCGGCCCTCCTCCTTGGCGTCCCCTTTGGCCTCGCCGCCCTCGATGAGCAGAACATGCTTGCCATGGAGCAGGAGATGAAGATGACGCAGAGCGCTAATGAGGTGAGTTGGTCATGTCATCGTCGTCGTGTCGTCGCATCTTGGGTCGCGTGCCTGCGCGCCGTAATTTGAGTTTTGCTTCTCTCGATGAGACATGGATCTTGTTTGAAGAGCGGCTTGCTGACATTGTCTCCTCGCAGGTTATAACCCCCGGCGCTCAGATCCAGCAGCCTGGCGAAGCTCGTCCTGCTTTGTAGTCTACTCAATACCGACAGACGAAACTTTCATCACGGAGTACTTGGAAGAGTGACGGGTGATGTGTGCATCGATACTTCAGGGTCTATTCCATTTGGGGGAAACCGGCCTTGGTTAAGGCGTGGTGTCATGGAGGCAAATGCCAATGTTTCCAGGGGCAACTGTATTATTTCTCTGCTCAGATGAAAAATTTCTCCTTTTACAATGGTAACCATCTCTCCTCCTTCCTCCCGTCTTCAAATAAGTGTTGGACAAGTTAAAAGAGTGGGGAAACGGGCTTATCCGTCTGCATGCTATATGTACAATGATATGATCCTAACACCGAGCCCACACCTCTCGCCCAATTCATGTCTCTCTCAAGACCCCCCCCCCCCCCCCCCCCCCACCAAGGAAGCTAGCCTACCGCGCTTTTTGAGCCCAAAGTCCGCCGTGTGGAGAGAAACCCTTGTATCCTACCCATATCCCTGACCATCAATAAAAACAAGTCCTCTCTCTCTTGCCTTGCCGGGATTAACAAAGACTACCACTCGCTTCTGCTACGTCCCAACCGGCCAAACGGAAAACAATAATTGGAAAAAATACAACCAAAGGATTTGAGAGAGGCACAGCCCATTGATAAAAACTTCTATGAAATGGGCAGCCATCGCCAGGGCTCAAATGCTCTGTCCCCGTACACCATCTTCATGTTCAAGCGCTTTTGGAGACGCCCGTGATTCGCCAATACAGCCAGGCTCAGAGGGACACGACGTGGTATCTTTGTGGGAAGAAGTCATTGGACGGCCGAGTTTCCATTGGGGTACAAGTATATTATGGGGTTTAGAATGGAGGAGGCAGGCTCGAGGAGGCAGCGGCGGCGGCGGACTCTTGCTGGGCCATGAGCTCCTCGTCGGCCGCTTCGATGGCGACGGCCAGACCAACCTTTGCTTGGTTCTGTGGTACCCATGTCAGTAGCGTGTCTGGACGGCTCTCGGATGGCACGTACCTTGACGTGGTCAATTTCGCCGGCAAAGGTAAGCTGAATGGGCTGCGCCACCCTCTTCTCCAACACGCAGCCCAGCTTGCCCTTGCTGTCGACCTGAGCGCGGAAGACACTCTGGCGGAACTCGTACTTGGCACCGAGAGTAGCGGTGCCGTCCTTGGCTGGGGCGCCCATCATGATGGCCATGGCGGGCGAAAACTCGAGCTTGAGGTCGGCGCCGACCTCGACCTTCTCGGCCAGTCGCCGCCAGTACGAGGCCTGGATGCCGCCCTGAGCCAGGAGCTGGGCGCTCGCGATCCAGTCGGTACTCTTGTACCGGGCCGCGTAGCTAAGCAGGCAGTCCGGGCCTTGGTTCATTGCCGTGCGTTGCCACACTCCCTCCAAACCCAATGCCAGCTTGGGGGTGACGGATTGGAGGTAGCTGCCCATGAAGATTCCCGTCAGGCCGCCGTCCAGGAACGACGGGTTCATGGCCTTGAATGACGCGGTGAAGTCGGCGCCGGTGTAGTCGTTCTCGACCTGCAACATAGGTTGTTGCGCGCTCGTGGATACGGTAGTCTTGGTGATGAGGCCCGGGGTCCAGCGGTAGTTGAAGCGGCCGCCGACGGAGAAGTCGCTGTCAACGGTGCCATGCATGAAGACCTAGAGCTGTCTTAGCGGAAGTTGGTGGGTGAGCAGGCATTGGCCGAGCATACCTTGGGCGAGCCGTACAGCACCATGTACTGGTATGGCTGCAGCTGCTGGGAGCCCATGGACAGGGCATGGCAGACTTGGAACATGGGCGCCACGCTGAAGGCCTGGGTAAACTCTGCGCGCAAGCCAGAGAACGAGTGGTTGTTGGTCAGGACATCGCGCTGAACCTCCTTTGCAATGTTTTCAATGGTGCCGGGGTTGGGCAGGCCTAATGATTCTCTCTTTTCCGAGTATGCGTTGTAGTAGCCCTGCAGCTTCTTGTAGACCGAGTTGTTGGTGAGCACGTCAAGGGCCGTGCCGGCCTTCTCTATCGACGCCATGACGACGGGGTTGCGAGAGGATGGCGAATCGAGGGCTGCAAGAGAGGGGGAGGAGCGGCCGATGGAGGAGAGCACGAGACGGCGGCCGGGAGGAGTGGCGGGTTAGGATGAGAGAGAGATGTCTATTGTGTCTTCGCATCAAGCTCGACGACGTAAGTTTTCGCCGGCCAATCGGCGCAGCCCATCACGTGCGGACCTTCGTCACCGCACTGATGGACCTGGAGTGGACGGCTGTCGGCATTCAACTGCCTACCTTGACCACCTTCCAACTGCCCTTTCGAGCGCCAGCTGCTCTGGATTTTTTTCTTGTGTGCCCAGAGTTCCGAGCTTCATTCCCAGCAAAATATCCCGTCGCGACCTTGCGCCGAGCGTGGTGCGCGCATTCACGCTCAAAGTTCCCCTCAGCGGCGCCGCCTCTGCCCTCCGTCTGCAACACCACGGCGTCAAGGGCCACCACCTGCTGTAGTTTGTCAACCGCCGCCGCCTCTGGCTGCTCATTCTTCCCCAGTCTTATTGACTCGGCTCCGCTGCCGGCGCCATCTTACCAGCCATGGATACTCTGCTGTATGTGTTTTAGTTCAACTTTGGAACACGTGATGCTCGAAACACTGCGCATCTGCGCCCTCAGTCGTGCTGTACTGAATGCTGGTGCTGATTCAGAGCGCAGAACCGCCGAGGCAGCGGCAAACTCGCCCCGCTACAGGCGGAGGTCGAGCACCTTTATCGACGCCATTCATGACTTGCCCGAAAAGGAAGAAATGGCTCCGGCCCAGCTCTACAGCACCGAATCAGGCCGCTTGTTCCACTCTGGCCGCATAGTGATTGCGACGGTAGGCTTACCTGCCAGGGGCAAAACCCACATCTCCGTTGCCGTCGCCCGCTATCTACGCTGGCTTGGCGTAAAAACCCATGTATTCCATCTGGGTGACTACAGGAGAGCGACCATGGGGGAGGGTAACGACGTTCCTCACGACTACTTTTTCCTCAACGCCTCGCCGAGCTCCGTGCTGTTGCGCAACAAGATTCTCAAAAAGTGCCGAGAAGACATTTATCATTTCCTTGAACACGAAAATGGTCAAGTCGCCATCTACGACGCGGTGAATGCTATTTCCGCAGGCAGGGCTGCGCTGGCGAGAGAATTCGCAAAACGTCAGATCCAGACCCTTTTCATTGAGTCGCAATGTACCGACGAGAGGATTATCGAAGAAAACGTCCGCAGCGTCAAAATCTCCTCGCCTGACTACGTAGGATGGAAAGACGAGGACGCCATCAAAGACTACCTGCAGAGAATCGCCTCGCGGATACCGCACTTTGAGACCATGGAAGAGCCGGATTTGCATTGGATCAAAATGATCAATGCTGGAGACCGCGTCATTGTGAACAGCTGCAACTTTGGTTACCTGTCCCAGCGCATCGTCTTTTACCTCTTGAACTTGCACATCAAGTCGCGGCACACGTACTTTGCACGAGCCGGCACCACTAAGACTGAAGACTCGTACAAGGCAGATGCATCTCTGTCCCCTGAAGGCGAGGACTATGCCCGGAAAATGGCCGACACGCTCCTACGGCATCGCGAAGAGGAGCGCAAGGCTTTGGTGGAGCAAGGTGGACCAATAGCCCAGTTGAAGCCCCTGACCGTGTGGACTTCGACGCGGCGCAGGACTGTAGAGACTGCGAATCCCCTGTCAGACTTGGGCTATCGGGTGCGGCAGCGGAGTCAAATGAGCCAGTTGCATCCAGGCGTCTGCGAGAAAATGACGGAAAAGAAGATTCGGGAGCTGTTTCCAGAAGAAGTTGCAAAGCACGAAGCCGACCCGTATCACCACAGATATCCCCGAGCTGAAGTACGCATTCCCTTTTGAAATGTGGCAAAGATACTGACCGAGGCAGTCGTACCATGACCTTGCTGTGCGCCTAGAGCCCATCATCCTCGAGCTCGAGCGCGAGCAAAACGATCTCCTCATCATCGCGCACGAGAGCGTCTTACGAGTCTTGTACGGCTACCTAATGGCCTGCAACGCCACCGACATTCCCAAGCTCGACTTTCCGCGCGACGAGATCATTGAGGTATTATTCCGTCCCTTGCACCAAAAAACATACCAGACTAAAACTGTCCCAAGATCATCCCCGCATCCTACAACAACTCGGCCAAACGCATCCACATTGAAGGCCTGCCTCCCAAGATCGTCCCCAACTCGCCCGAAGACATTGCCATTCCCGTGCCTCCGTCCGGCGCTGTGACGCCATCGCCTCTTCCGTCCGCCCACGGCACGCCCAAGCCGCCCGTCCCACCGCCCATGGTCACCGTCACCGAGTCCATCAGCCTCGACGGCGCGACGACAGCCACGGCGCCGCCAACGGCAACGGTCGCGCCCACGCGCACAACGACGGCCGTCCCGAGCCCCCCGACTTCGACGCCGCAAGCGCCGCAATCGCAGCCTCAGTCGCAGCCTCAGTCGCAGCCTCAGTCGCAGCAGCAGCAGCACCAATCGGCGGACGGCGGCGGCGAAAGAGAAAGAGAGAAGGATGGTGTCGTCAGGGAGAAGCCGAATTACGGCTCGGGCATGGGCACGCAGGGCCTGGCGGCGCTGGCGGCTAGTTGTGGGCGTGCGGGCACGATTACGCCTCAGGATGGTCGACAGACGCCGCAGCCGCTGAATATCAAATCGACGCATGTGGATCCCAGCTCGTGAGGTGGTTGTGGTGACGATCAGGAAGGGTGAAGATGGAGTGATTGCGGAAGACGAGGTGGGATGGCGCAGAGATTGGAAGTGAGTGAGTGAGCTTTAGAAGAGTGCTAGTAGTTTGGGCGGCGAGTAGGTACGCAAGATACATAGACTGCCGCCATCGCGTCATTCGGTTACATGCGAGGAATCATTCGGTCGGTCGTTGTCGTCATTGTTCGGTTGGTAGGTTAGGTTGGTTATGGGACTGCGATGGCCTACATCATACAGAGGTAGATTCCCTTCTTTTCTTCTCTTCCCGTTGGCCAGGGCAGAAGCAACGTGTGCATGCATGTGTGGTAGGGACAGGAGGCATGAAATGACACTCATGGGTATGGCGCAGCATGGCATCATCATAATGTAGTTCTGTTTTCGCCTCGTAGGTACGTAGTTTGGCAGCAGTAGCAATAGCAGTAGCAATAGCAGAAGAGAAGAGGAATGAAGAAGAAGAAGAAGAAGAAGAAGAAGAAGAAGAAGAAGAAGACAGACAGACAGCCAGACAAACAGACAAACAGACAAACAGACAAACAGATGGACAGATGGACAGTCTGACGCACCCACTACCTGCCTGCCTGCCTGCCTGCCTGCCCGCCTTTCGCTACGTCTGTATATGGCGTCCGCTGTAACGGGGGAACCGGAGGGGGGGGGGCTTGATCGATGCAAAGAGCTCCACAGAGTAGAAAAAAGTTGTAGAAAGGTCTAATTGGTCTAATAAAGACAGAGACAGGGAGATGACGGCCCTCGCTCGTATGACGAAACAGGACATGCACCCAACTTGACGAGTAAAAGACAGCAGCAGGACCAACGGAGCGCAGAGAGACAGACTGTTAGGACGCCCGACGATAACAGCAGAAGCAGCAAAAACGTACATTGGAAACAAACCGACCAGGTCATCTCACGGGCATGCATGCATGCCTGCATGCATGTCAAAGGTGGTATCCAATTCGCGCCATAACCTTTCTTCCTTCCTTGCCAACCAATCAACCGACCAACCAACCACCCATGCGCAACGGAGGGAAAAAAAAAAAAAAAAAAAAAAGGCAGACAAGACCAGATCAAACCATACAGACCCCCAACGTAGCAGCACGCCAACCCGACCAAGCACAAGGAGGCCACTTCCATTGCCATAGTTAGTTTCCCGCTCTCCCTCCCTCCCTCACTCCACAACACCAGCAACCACATGACGCAAAGGAAACCGCAAGCTGCAGACCTGACTGATCGTAGTCGAGCGCAGCGCAGCGCAGCCCAACCCATGTGAACACAACGCAAAACTTGAGCAAGAAACGAACGGACGAGGCCAGAAGAACAGAGACGGAAGGGGGGGAAAAGGGGGCACATGAAAACATCATCACGAAAGCCCCATCAACGCCTCCAACTCCTCCGGACTAAGCGTGCTCTTGCGTCTGCGCGCGCGGCCGCCCTTGACGCCGCCTCCCGCCGCCGCCGTTGTCTTCTTCGGCGTCTTCCTCTTAGTGACGCTGATTGCTGATGCTGCTGATGCAGATGCAGATGCTGACTCGGCCGATCCAGAGCTGGTATTATTATTAGTAGCAGTAGTCGTAGTACCTCCGCTGCCGCCGTCGCTTCGTGTTGTTGGTTTCGTTGGTTCTGCTTCATCTGCCCTATTGGCTGCTGCTGCGACGGCGGCGGCAGTCGATGCCGCCTGCTCAGCTTCTCGGGCGGCGATGGCAAGTTTCTCTTGCACGGTAAGCTTCGAGCGCGAGGAGAGTGCGTCGTCTTCATTATCGTATTCTTCGTCCGAGGGCGGAATTTCGCTCGATTTACGCTTCTTACGTGTCTGTGTTGGGCAAAGAGGTGGACTGTCAGTTTCGATGCTCTTGTTGTGACTTGATTAGAGAAAGAGATTGTCAAAGTTGAGCGTGTGGGCCCCGGCCGACTCGCTGGAAGAAGTCGAGGCCCCTGCTGAGTGAGTGTCGAGAGATGATGCGGGGCTTGTCTGTTGTTGAGAAGATGAAAGAAATTTGCGTACACTTCGTGGAATGCCAGACGTTTCCCGCCCAATTGTAGAAGGTTTGCTGCGCAGCGTGGAAGAAGGATATGAGCCGGTCGAGGTTGGGAGTCGGCTCGCCGAGATGGTCTTTTGATTCGTAGACGATGGTTTGGAGGGTGGTTGAGAAATCATGTCGACATCGGATGCGTTCTCGTCGGGGTTCTGCGGATGTGGTGTATTGTTGTTGGAAGGGGCAAAGACAACTTTGCGTGGTGACTTTTTGTTGCCATCGGACTCGTGGAGAGCGTAGGAGGTAGGGCGTAGCTTAATGTCAAAGAGGTCCGTCTTGTCCTCTGGTGTTGGTTTGCCGGGGGAGGGGACCGGTACTTCGTCGATTTCCTCATCTTCCTCCGCGTACTCAACGTCGCTCTCCATCTCCTCGTCTTCTTCGTCTTCCTCTTCTACAGGCGCCAGGCTATCTCCTGACCCCAGGCCCAGTTGCAGCTCGTCCAGAGTGATGGTGTCTCCACCATCCATAATCCGCCTTCTCCATCCTTGCATCAGACTCACAGCTTCTCGCCACCTCTGCTCCATCTTCTCCCAGCCTTCGCGCAATCTTGTGATTTCTTCTTCTCTCGACTCGACTTCGTGGATGGAGACAAAGTTCGGGTTGGTAAGCAGACCGCGCAAGTGATCAAGCACATGGTCCATGTCGGTTGCAAGCGCATCGTATGACGTCGGCAAAGCATGCATCAAGCCAGAATCCGGATCCTCGCCGTCGCCATGAGCCCCTGCTTCATGGTCATGTTGGCCAAGCTCCGGCATGCCTTGCAACTCTCTCAATGTGGCAAGCGTACTCCGCACCAAGCCGATAAGGTTGTCATTCTCGTCACTCAAACTCTGGCTCAGCTGGGTCAGGAATTCCGTCGTCTCTTGCTTCAGACTGTACTCTGGGTCGTCAAGATTTGCTGGCTCCTCTTCGCGACTGGCATTGTTGGTTCCGGTCTGGCCGGGTGTGATGGTGATGCTCGCTCCTACCAGTCCCGTCTTATTCCCGCGTTGTTGAGCCAGAAGATGGGCCTTGAGGCGTTGAATTTGCAGGTCGCGCTTCCTCACATCGTTTGCACAAGACGCGCGCACTTGCTGGACCGTCGTCTTCAAGCGTCCCATTTCCTCCCTCAGCGACCGCTCCGACCTTTCGGCAGCGCGGACTGCATTTTTGGCCGACCTTTCGGAGGATTGTGCGAGCGACAGTTGACGCTTGAGGTCGTCGTTGCCGGTCTGGAGACGCTCCAACGCGCTGTTAGCGCGCTGGTTATCGGAGCGGATGTCGCGGAGGGTTTGCATCATGGATTCGCGCTGCTCTTGTTCGCGCTGTGGGCAAGCATGTCAGCAGCGTGCAGGAAAAAAAAAAAAAAAAAAAAGCAAAAAAGGTCGTTGGCTCGCGCTCACGTCTCGCCTCAGAATCAAGTCGTGGACCAGGTTGATGATTTGGGCCATGGTCGCTTCTTTCCCGCCCTCACCCTTGGAGGGGTGCGCGAATTCAATGGGCTTGCCATTGCGCAGCAGGCCTCGTGCGAGCAGGAGGTTGTTCAGGTATGTCGAGGCGCCCCTCAGGCTGTGAGGGTCCATTTTGGCCGAGGCTCAGGTTGTGAGGGTTTGGCAGAGGTGGACGGTTGAGCTTTGTCCAGAATGCCTGGGCGTGTACTGTAAACAAGCGTTGCTAGGGTCGGAGAACAAGTCGTTGCCGCCCTCTAGCGCGGTCGGCGTAGCGCGGCACGTGATGGCCGACCATCAGATTTTCACTCATCTTCATGATCCTCACAGTTGTAACACTGTCGTTTTCACTTTGCATACGAGGACGGCTGTCTGGGTTGGTCAATTTCAATTGCGCTTGTGCCGTTGTCGAGCGGCTCTACCCGTTGCGTCTTATAGTCGTCTACTCAACACCTCGACTACCACCACCTGCACCTCTCCTTATCAATTCGACATCTTCTACAGAAAGAAAAAAATGTCCGACGAGCACACATCTCATTCAACAGCGGCCGCTGGGACAGACGCCCAGCCAAACGCCCTCAACGGTCCAGAGCTCGCACCGGCCCCGGCCTCAGCAGAAGAATTGGCCGCAAACAAGGCCGAGAAGGTAGAGCGACACGGCTTACCCGATGCATCCTCACCAGGGGCCAACGGCGACTCAGCAACGTCTCCAACAAAACGACGCCGACTCGACACAGGTAAGCGATGACGAGCGTCCCCGGGGATCGAAGTCGAGTACGCGCATCGATCAAGTCGGAAGCTGACGGTGCGCCAGATGGTGAGACAGCTGCAGACGTTAAGGTTGATGAGCCTCGACGGGAGAGGCAAAAGGGCGTAGCGCCGATCAAGCCTGAGTAAGTGGTGTTGATGATGGTGATGGCGGCGTAGGCGTGGTGTTTTGTTTCCCCGTCATTTGCAACGTGCCTGACAAACTGGCTGGCAGGTATCTTGTAGATCCCAAGCAATTGAGACAGGCCCGGCTTGTATCGAGAGACGAGCCGGACGACGATGCCGCAGAGGCGTCTAAGCATGCCGATGCGAATGACGGCACCCACCAACAGGCCGGCAAGAAAGGCAACAAGAAGAAAGAGCGCGGCCAGAACAAGGCCCGGGAATATGGCACACATCGGGACGCAATTCAACTGTGCTCATCTGTTGCCTTTTGCAACGAGTTTGCGGCTGCTCCATGCAAGTTTGCCAACAAGTGCAGGTTTGAGCATGACCTGCGCAAGTATCTCAAGGAGGGCAAACGCGAGGACCTAAAGACCTTTGAGAAATGTCCCATCTGGGAGCTTCGAGGCTGGTGCAACGCGGGCTGGAAGTGTCGATTCGCCAGCACGCACTCGGAAGAGAAGAAGCATGCCGATGGACGAAAGGAGCTGGTGCTGATCGAAGACTCGGAGCGCAAAGCGGCAGCCGAGGCGACCAAGACTGGCGATAGGGACGACATTGGTCACGTCAACGTCGTGTCGACGGAAGCAAAGCACAATCTCAACCGGAAGAGGACCAAGATGCCCAAGTCTGACGTATACCTCGAATATCTGGCCAAGTCAGACGAGGAGGGGAAGTCCAAGCAGCAGCAGCAGCAGCAGCAGCAGAGCGTCCCCGCAGAGGCGGCTCAGGCCGACACTGAGATGAGCGAAGCCAAGCTCGACAATAGAGCTGCGTACAGGGAACCTCCTTTGCTCGCATCAGAGAAGCGCCGGATCTACTATGGGCCGGAAACACCAGTGCTCGCGCCTCTGACGACACAGGGCAACCTCCCGTTCCGGCGGCTCTGCGTGCAGCTCGGGGCGCAGGTGACATGGTCGGAGATGGCTATGGGACTGCCTCTGATCCAAGGCGAGAAGAGTGAGTGGGCGCTGGTCAAGGCCCACGAGTCAGAGGCGACACCGCCGCGCTTCGAGCAGCGCAACTGGCACAGCCAGAGCTACGACAACGGGCGGGACCTCAAATTCGGCGCGCAGATTGCGGGGAACAAGCCTTGGATCGCCCTCAAGACGACGGAGATCCTTACCGCTCTGTGCCCGCACCTGCGAGCCATTGACCTCAACTGTGGATGTCCCATCGACCTCGTGTATCGCCAGGGCGCGGGATCAGCGCTGCTCGACGCGCCGGGCAGGCTGGAGAAGATGGTGCGCGGCATGAACGCCGTGTCCGACGCAATCCCCATCACGGTCAAGATTCGCATGGGCGTCAAAGATAGCGAGCCCACGGCGCAGAAGCTCGTCAACCGGCTAGTGCTGGGCGGCCAGGAGGCGCGCGTCGCCGGCCAGGGCCCTTGCGGCGTCGCCGCCATCACGCTGCACGGCCGCAGCCGCCAGCAGCGCTACACCAGGTCGGCCGATTGGGGATACATTTCGCAGACGGCCGCCCTGATCAAGCGGCTCAACGAGGAACAAGCCCGTCTGGTCGACACGGCGGCCCAGCCCGACGAGCGCAATCTCGCCAACGGCGGCCGCGTCTACTTCGTCGGCAACGGCGACTGCTACTCGCACCACGACTACTACCGCGCCATCGAGGAAGACAAGGTCGACTCAGTCATGGTAGCGCGCGGCGCGCTCATCAAGCCATGGATCTTCGAAGAAATCAGCAGCGCACAATACCTCGACAAATCCTCGTCCGAACGTCTCCGCTACATCGAAACCTTTGTGAAAAACGGGCTCGAGACGTGGGGCTCGGACGAGATGGGCGTGGGCACGACGCGACGCTTCCTGCTCGAGTGGCTCAGCTTCAGCTGCCGGTACACGCCCATCGGCCTGCTGGAGCGGCTGCCGCCGGCCATCAACGAGCGCGCGCCCGCCTTCCGCGGCCGCGACCACCTCGAGACGTTGCTGGCGTCGGATAATTACAGGGATTGGATCAAGATTAGCGAAATGTTTCTCGGTAAGGCGCCCGATACGTTTCGCTTCACGCCCAAGCATAAGAGCAATGCGTATGAGATTGAGGCCGAGGGCTGAGAGGGGGCCTGACGGATGGAGAGGGGGGAGAAGGGGGGGGGGGGGGGGGGGGGGGGGGGGGGGTTTGTGAATGCGTTGGTTAGGTACCTACGTAGGTGGGCGGGTGGGGAGGCAGGTAGAGCGAGGGGTAGATCAAAAAAAGATGACAAGGGCATGTATGCAGGGGTAGAACAATGAATGACGACAGACAGACGAACGACGAGCACACACATGGTCAAATCAGGTCAAGTCGGTGCGACGGTGCGGTGGTGCATGACTTCTGCATCGCAACCCCCGCCGTCAGCGGAGGGAGCACGTGGCGGCAAGGACCTCCTACAAGTCATTCCCCCCTGTCGCAGCCAGCCAGCCACCAGCAAGGGGGGTTCTCAGTCAGGGGTCAGACGAGGAGGCGGCCGGTGTGAGTAAGATTTTGGATCTAGTTTTCCGCTTCATGCGTGCGTGTTGGGGGGGGGGGGGGGGGGGAGCCGGCGCTTTGTTCTGGCTTCTAGACTCTTTCTTTGCGCCCCCCCCCCCCCCCCCCCCCCCCCCCCCACTCCTAACCCCCCGCCGTACGACTACTAAGACAGACCGGCCACCGCCGCCGCAAGGTCGGTACTCGGTACTCGGTACCCAGCCCGCGTCCCATGTCGTCCCTTCGATACTAGGTTTGTGCAGAGCAGAGTATCGTAGCTAGAGGGAGCTATCGGAGACGGTGGTGAGAGAGGGCTACTGGCCTTCCGGCCGAACATCGCATCGCATCGCACGCAACCAACCAACCAGCCACTAACAAGACAGAAAAAGAAGCGTGACGAGCGAGTGTGACGTGCATGCTAATAACGGAACAGCAGCACTGTCGTACCCGGGTTCTCGGTGCGGTTAGTGCATTGGTTGGCCTGAAGACTCAAGATTCGTTTGTTGATTGATGCGGTACGGTTAGCTAAGGGAAGGTACTGGGTAAGGCAGGGCGTGGTGCGGTGCCATTCCGCGCTCTGATCAAGCAGCACGCACGCACGCACGCACGTCCGTGGCGCGTTTCTTCAGGGACGAGGGAGTTTGAGTCGGGTTGGGTTGGTGGGGGGCCTTGGATGGGTTGGATTGGTTGGTTGTGGATGTTGAGAGAAGACGCGGAAGAGACTGCTCAGACTGGCATTTTGCCAATTGCAGAGACGCGGGCTCAACAAGACCGAATGCTCGTGGGGCCATCACGACAGAGGATGTTGCTCGCTGATGAGTGGTGGTGGGTGGTAGTGGAGAGCAAGTGGTCAAATGGTCAAGCAGACGTGATGGAGACGTAGGACCAGCCAAGCAGATCAGTCGTTATTTAGGGCACACGAAACGGAAGGGACCTCGACTGGTGAAGCAATCTCGCGACAACGAGGACCAATGGCCCGTTGTTGCAGCTCGCTCGCTCTCCGCGCTGTTGAGAGATGCGAACCGCCGAACAACGGGCGGGCGGACGGAAAAGACGCTAGACTAGTAACGACTCCCTGAGTAGACTGAACGCTGAACTGGACTGGACCGGACTGTGGGTTGTGGATTTGAGATGTGGGATGAAACGGGGAAAGATGATTGGTTGAGGAGCTCGCATCGCATTTCCAACAATCCCCAAGCTGGACGTACGGAGCCAAAGAGTGGTTCTTGCGAGGGCGAAAGAAGCGGATTCGGGGTCCAGCAGCTTTGGTTGCCAACCGCGCTTGCGCAGCCATCCGCGCGTGTCGTTGGTACAAGGTTGGTGCTACCGGTGGCGAGGGCAGGTGGAAGCGCGAGGAGGCGTGTGGTGGTGGTGGTGGTGGTGGTGGTGGTGGTGTTGACTGGAGGTGCAGTGGGACGGGACGGATCAACTTCGGATGAGCGGTGAGCGACCGACTGGACTGCCCTCCCTGGACCTGCCCGGCCTGACCGCCCCGGGAGCCCCAAGTACCTTACTTACCGGTGCACGCACGCACGCGCAGCGCAGCGTCGCCAAAATTACTGCCTCGGGCAAGATTGCCGCCTGTCAGAGAAAACGCGTGGATTTTCTTGTTTGATCTGAAGAACAATCCTTTCCACGACTCGCGCGCATTTGCTCGCTGGTAATGGAGAGAGCAAGCAATTGAAGCTGCTGGAACCAAGTGACATGTCACCTGTTCGCCGCCTGCTGGAAGGTGATATGGAGACCTCGTACCGAGAGACAGCCGTTGCCCCTCCGCCACGCTTGTGTCACTCAGGCTCCGAGTCCAGTGGCGACGTCGACGGCGGAGGCGGCCAAGGCGCCGACGGCGACGATGATGATGATGATGATGATGATGATGGTGCGCGGGTCTTGGTCCCAGACACGTGCTACCAGAATTGTGCTGGGATCGAGGCTGGACAGATAGGGGCTGAGCACACGCGACATGCCTGGACATTGCAATCCTGCTCAATTGAAGTCGAGAATCTGCCTTCCAACATGCCCTTTTTCTGCTTACCGTTCTATGTAGTTGGGACGTGCAGGAATTGTGGTCATGACACTGTACATGAGCGGCTCGGAGCGGCGGCGGCCGACGGCGCTTGCGGCATCCCACGTTGACGGACGTCAACCCAAGTCGTCAGCGCGCACACGGACGGGCTCGAAATCTAAAGTAGCAGTCGATGCGCGCACGCAAGCGGCGAAGGGCCTGTTTTGGCAGTCTCCAAGGCTGGCCGGGTTGCCCCTCTGGAGGCTGTGCCTGTGTGCCAGCGGTTGTGGTGCATGAAACGGGCGGGGTTCAGATGATGGGCAGGCAGCGGAGCGTTGACGGGTTGAGGGCGCTACGGAGTGGAGCAACTGCTTCATGAGGAAACGGTCGTGTCAACTTGGTACCTGCGGATTTGCTGTGCTGAGGATTGATGGGAGACGACCGGCGGAAAATTTTCCCCCGCACAGCAACAACAGCAGGGACTCGGTTGCCATGTGTTTTGTTTTTTTGGTTCGTTGGAGCCTCGAGGGACCCGGCGGTGTGCAATTGGGCGTGCGCATTGATTCGCGCCCACCGGATGACGGACACTTAAGCGTCAGGTGCGCGAGTAGATCATTCACGTTGACCAAGAATCCAAGACCATTGTCGCGAGCGAGGGTCGGTGAAGCTTACAGATTGGAAAGTGATAGCAGAGGGTGGCGGCGCCAGGGGAAGCTAGCTCCCTGGTTGACAAGCTGAGCTGAGGCGCGGGGAAATGCAACAAACGGAATCCGAGACGCGCAGACGAAATTGCATTATTGCGTACGGTTTTTGGCTTCCTGGAGAGAAGTCCGCATGTGCCTGACGCTGACGCCCCGGTGGCTTTGACAAGCGCGGGCCACGACGACTTGACTTGGTTCAGGTTGGCGATGGAAGTAAGTGACGGGCAGTTCCGCAGTCGACGACACCGCAAGAAGGTTATATGCATGTATGTATGTATGTATTTATGTGTGTATGTACATACATGTGAAGCAGGAAAATAAGCAATTGGCTCGTCTCGAGTGCACCTAAAGTATGTTATAGGTGCGGCTCCCGAGGTGGTCGGATGTAACTATGCTTGCTTCGCCCTCGCGTCCGCGTACGGGCAGCCGGCAGCGCTTCTCCGAGAAAAAGCCCTAATGTAGTAGGTAGTCAGGGTCCATCTGTGCGTTAGTGCAGCAATGAAGCAGTCGATGGATGGCAACGGCCAACCCACAGTTCTGACGAACATCATCAACTGCCATCACTGCTGCTGCTGCTGTTGTCGTCGCCGGCAGTGGTTCGCTGTTGGCGACTGCATGGCCTGGATGGTTGCCAGTGCGAGTCGTGCGGCGGTGATGGACAATCAGGCTGGAACCAGCAGAGTCAGTGACTTGCAGGTCGGTGACCTCATGGCCAACGGGCGAAGCGAGGGCGTTCCTCAGTCGCGGGAAGCCCGTTCCTTGTACCATGGCTGAGGCCAGACTCGACTCGACTCGACAAAGTTGGTGATTCGCATCCTCAGCTCTCAGCTCTCAGCTCTGAGCTCTATTTCTCTCCAAGACCAACCCAAGACCCTCGACCGTGGGCCACCACCCCACCCCACATGGCCGTGGCGGCATGCGGCGCCGGTGGGGCGTTGCGCGCGCCTTCTAGAAGACGTGCGTATGAAGAAGGGCTTTGTTTGTGGTTATGTTATACGCGCCCGTGGATGAAGCCTGCCACACGCGCTCGACGGCTCTGTAGGGCCGAAAACCTGTCAAGGATGGCCTGCCATGGGCGGGAGAGCGCTTACGGCTTGCCGCACTGCGCGCCGTTGGGGTTATGTTGCGTTGCATTAATGCAGCCCTCCCTCGCCGCGCCAGACCATGACGCTCACACTGCCTGTCTGTCTGTCTGTCTGTCTGTCTGTCTCTCTGTCTGTCTACCTACCACCTTAAGCTGCCTTAGGTACTCCACTGCTCCATTGCCTCTCCCGCAACCTGTGAGTCGACACACACGCTACATTATCCGGCACACGCTAGACGACGACAACGACGACGACTCATCAAGTCGCCTGCCTCCCGTCCCTGGGATACCCACCCACCTACTAGCAGCCTGCCTACCTTGCCCTACTTCAGAAGAACAACGCATCCGCCTTCCCCCAAACCTCATCCGCCGCCTCGATACAATTTCCTCGTCACCAGAAAACCCGCCCAACACGGCGCACTCCGCCTGCTGCTCCATCCTCTCGCTCTTGCTCTTCCAACGAGCCTTCCTGTAACCCGGCCGCGTTCCACCAGCTTGGACCGATCCGGCCCACCTGCTCGCTGACTCGAGCCGATCCCACTCACTCCAATTGACATAAACCTCGTGCCCGCCTTCGAAAGTGGCTTCGTCACAGACTCCTCCGCCTCTCTACAACTCCCCCAACCCTTCTCTCGACCGCGACCGCGACCGCGACCGCGAGAGCACTCTCGAGCCGACTCCCGTCACCACTCCCACCTCGTCCTTCACCTCGCCACATTTTGGTCGCCAGCGCAAGGAGAAGGATCTCCTCTTCTCCTGGCATAAACAGCCACCCCAGGGCCACCACTTGCACGGCCCGACCGACCTCGAGGATCTCGATTCCGACCTCCTCTTCGACGACGCCGGCGACTGCACCTTTCCCCTCTTTCCTGCTTCGTCGCCCTCCAACGCTGAAATGGCCGCACCGGGCGCCCCGGTCGACATTGTCCTCTCTCGCCAGAGCTCGTCGAGCCCGCGAAACCAAACCTCAACCCTCAGCGCTGCCTTGCAAGGCGCAGGCGCGCAGCCAATCGCCACACCGACTTCGGCACCCCGGAGCGGCAACGAGGCCCGCTTGAGCATTGGCGCCAGACGGGACTCGACGAGTCATGTCGGTTCCTACTACGGCATGGGCGCAAAGCCCATCTCCTTCAAGGACCGCCCCAGGCGAGAAAGCACAACCGCGGGAAGCTTGCTGAATGGCATGAGCTGGGGAGGAGTTTCGGTCGGGAGCTGGATCAGAGACGAGTAAGTCTGCCCGTCTTCATTCCTAATGACTCGGGGGGCATCGCGTCTGTCGTCACCTTTACCCAATTCCTCACCACCGACGTCATGCCCTCAATCCAATGTCGCGGCTACTAACAGTGCGCAGTGTAATCATGGCCGGCACGTCCCCCTACACCTTTGGGCGATCGCCGTCTTTCCATTCGTCTTCGTACTTGCCCAAGATGGAGGCCAATTTCATGAAGGACTTTAATTGCTGTGGCTTGACCCTCGACTCGTTGCACGAGCTCCTCCAACATTTCGAAGAATGCCACGCGAACCCCCCGGCCGTCCAGCGCTCCTCCCTGTCTGGTCAAGGGTTCAACAATGGCCGTGGCCCGACCTCGGGAAGCATAAATCCCCAACAGACGGACAATTCGCAGTCGATGCAGCAAACGTACCGTCCACAGCAGTTCCAGAACCAGCCCTTCAACTCCAATCTCAACAATGGATACAAGCACAGCCAACTATCGTCCGCGCAGGACATGGATACGCTTGAGGACATGGAGATGGATGACCCGCAGACCCCCTTGGGAGGTTCCCAACAGCACTTCAACTCGCAACAACAGTTTGGTCAGAACAACGACCGGGCGCCTCGGCTCAACATCAACCTCGCCAACGCCGTGCAAAACTCGGGCTTCAGGACATCGACGCCCACGACGCCAAATACAAGCCATCCCAGCTTTCCCCTCCAAAACAACCCTACCGTGTCGTCTGTCAACACGCCGACCCTGGGCGGCGCCAACAGAAACACGACGCCGGACTCGTCGGTCCCCGGAACTCCTGGAGAGTTTGAGCAGGACCTCGGCAACTTTTTCGGCGGTTTGCCCATGCCGATGGGAGGATCCATGATGCAGGGCAACATGGATCTCGGCATGGGTTTTGGTGGCGGGTTCGACGGGCTCGACGGAACGATTGACCAACCGGCCAAGCGGTTGTTCAGCAAGCAGGGTGGAGGTCTGACGCCACAGCAGTTGCAGTTTGCCCTGCGACAAGGCAAGCTGGGCCCCGACAGCGAGATTGCAAAGCTGCACGCCCAGCGCCTTCTCGCCTTGGGCGGCGGCCTCTTCCCGCCAGAAGAGAACAAGCCGTTCAAGTGCCCCGTCATTGGTTGCGAAAAGGCCTACAAGAACCAGAACGGTCTCAAGTACCACAAGCAGGTGAGTTTGCATGACACAGAAAAATATGGGTGGATCTCCGCTGCATATGCATGTGCTTGAGCGCTGACCAATTCTCTCTCGCGCAGCACGGACACCAGAACCAACAGCTCAAAGAAAACGCCGATGGCACCTTTTCGATTGTCGATCCGGAGACCTCCGTGCCGTATCCTGGCACTGTCGGCATGGAGAAGGAGAAGCCATACCGCTGCGAGACGTGCGGCAAGCGCTACAAGAACCTCAACGGCCTCAAGTACCATCGCGCACACTCGCCGCCCTGCAACCCCGAGCTAAGGGTCAACGCCATGAACCTTGCCGGCCTGCAAGGGGTGCAAGGCATGAATGTCAACGTCGCTGGCGCGGGTCTGGCGGGCATGCGCGACGGAATGTTTTGATGGCATTACTGGCACGCACGCACTAGCCAGCAATGAATGCAGGGCCGCGCCACTAGTGGGAACGTTCCACGTTCATCGTAATTGCAAAAAGCACTGGTCACGTGGCGCTCCAACTCGCTTCGCCAACAATACACGACGGCGCGTATTACAGACTTGATTTGTTTGTTTTCTTTCTCCGACTTTTTCCGTGGTGTGGCGGCGTTTTTCAAAAAATCGGCATAGACGGACGGCTCGGGTCTTTCCCTCTCCACCTACTTTTATACTCACGAGATGTGCTCCAAGGATTCTTGTACACAGTAGACAGCCCCTTTGCCCCGCCCCTTGTTTCTCTGGGACTTTACTTTTGCTCTTTTGGTGGGGTCTCGCTTTACCTTTCCTTTTTTCTTCTTTCGCGAGAATCACGACGGGCGATATCGAGAGGGAGTGAAAGCAAGTACAAGCAAGCAAGCGTTTTTTCACCTCTTTACGGCGCGAGAGTGTTTTTCCGCAAAAATGGAACGGAGGCAGGAAGACCGGCGGGGTTTCGAACCAAATTTTCCTTGATTTCCTTATTTCCCTTCTTCGTTCCTTTTTCGTTGTCATTCTGTCCTTCTGCAGATTCCCCCACCACCAGACTGGTCTGTTCTGTCCTGCTCCAACGTGGGCAGCGAGAGACGGGCGTCTGGACGCACGCACGCATACCATCCGATGACATCGGACACGCTGAGACGAGGAGGCCTCCTCGACAACACAAAGAAGAAAGAGTAAGAGACGAGAGGAGGAGGCCACTCGCAACAATGACGCAGCATACACAACACTGACAACAACAAAAACAACAACAACAACAACAACAACAACAACAACAACACATTCTTGAATCACACGAAAATTGGTTTACAACAAGTCCTCTCTTGACCAATCAACGACTGCATAGCGTGGAGTGGGGTATTCTGCCTTTTTTGAATGTTCATTTTTTTTTTTGGATCGAGAGAATTGAGAGATTGAGAATTTAAAAACCGGCTTTCTTTTACATGTCATGATTGATTGATTTCTCGATGCGCGTATGAATGGCTATCTGCCTGCCTGCCTGCCTGCCTGCTAACAGATCTGTTGATCTTGCCCACCTCCATTGGTTCTGCGTCGATTGCCTCATTGGGACGGACTGGAGAGCGGACGTGGCAACCGGGCAGTCACGATGTCCCTCGCGCCGCTGCACCGGCCGGCACTTGACCATTCCCTCCTTCCTTCAGATTCTACCGTACAGGTACTCTCCATCTCAACTCCCATCGCCAACTTGCTCAGTCAATCGGTCTTCCCTGTTTTCTCCAACGACCTGATTGATAGGCGGACGGACAGACAAACAGAGAGACAGATAGACAGACAGACAGACAGGCAGACAGACAGACAGACATGCAAAAAAAAAAAAAAAAAAACGACCTATTCATATACCAAGAAAACGCTAAATACCATCTACCCAGAAAAGAGGCGAAGAAGAAAAAGATGATGATGATGATGATGATGATGATGATGAAGAAGAAGAAGAGGAGGAGGAAGAGGAAGAGGAAGAAGAAGAGGAATAAGAGGAAAGGGAAGGAAAGGAGATGAGACGAGTAGGGCATCTTGGCAGTGTGTGTATATGTATGTATGTGTGTGGTGATTTAGCTTCACGTTGAACACGGCAAAGCAAGCATGACAGGGTCTGTAAGTAAGTAAATAATTTAGCAAGTAAGAGAGACGCAATGAGCGAGCGAGCGAGCGTACACCTGTGATTCATCCATTGCGCCGGGGACCCGCTTACGGCTCAATGAGGGCCGCGCCTGTCGTGACGAAGGGAAAGGAAAGGAAAGGAAAGGAAGGGAATGGAAATGAGAGGAGATGAAATGAAATGAATTGGAACAACGCGATGCGAAATGAAACAAAGCGAGATTGAACACTTTCCCTTCCTTCATTCCTTCATTCCCTCTCTTGCGTACAGGGCGCACGCGGGGTATAATGAGGTGAGGCGAGGCAGGGCAAAGAAAAGCGAACAATGCGTTTGGGTTTGAGTCTGAGTCTGAGTCTGAGTCTGGGTTTACCAATGTACTTGCGTCTCTGGACACTTGGACTCGGTTGTTGGGCTGGGTTGGGCGAGGCGGAGATTGTGGAGGGGAGGGGAGGGGAGGGGAGGGAGGTTTGTTGTCCAGTGCTATAGAGACACTTTTGTTGTTGTGCTGAGAGCGAAGATGATGATGATGATAGTGGGCGGGGGGGGGGGGGGGGGGGAAGGGAGATGACGATTTCCGCTGTCTGCGCTCTGGCGCGAACATGTGAGAGTGTGAGTGAGGAAGAAGGCTTTGTGATTTTCGAGGTGTGAGAGGGACGGGAGGGAAGCCAGGTGTCGAGACAGGGAAGAATTGTGCTAGCTGCCTGACATGTAGACCAAGAAACAGTAGTGCTGGGCTGGACTGGCGAGCGAGCGAGTGCCTAGGCGTAAATGGGGATCGATAGTTCTAAGAACAAAGTAGGTACCGTAAGGTAGGTAGGTATGCTATGGTGCAACGCAACTCCGACGCTCAATTCAAATGCAACGCCATGCTACGATTTCAAATGCAACACAACGCTGATCCGATTGACACGCTCAAGTAGATAGGTAGAGAGGTAGGTACGGTACATTGACACATGCAACTACAAAGAATGTACAATGAACTAACACAGCGCGGGACCAATATGCAAAAAGACAAAAAGGTTGGGTTTGAGATTGGACACGAGAGAGAATATTAACATCAAAATGAAACAATGCCATCAACAATGCAAATGCCACTGGCGGGCGGGTAGTAGTAATAGTAGTAGTAGGAGTAGTAGCAGTCCAGCAGCCCAGCCAAGTGAGGAGGAGAGGACGAGGGTATTGTCCGATTGTCGCCCTCATCTGCACCATCCTGCTTTGCTTACGAAGAGAAGTTGTCGCCAACATCGTGAGACGACAACGAGCTGACGGTGACGCCCTTGGCCTCGACCTTGACGCCGGTCTTCGAGGTGATGCGGACGTCGACGGTGGCCTGGCCAAAGCCGCTCTCGTGCTCGAAGTAGTTGTACTCGGTGCGAGTCGTGTTGGTCCAGGTCTTGCCGCCGTCGACCGACACCTCGAGAGACTCGACGGGCAGGTTGCTGTTCTGGACCTGCATGGAGAACCAGTACTCCGAGGCGCCGTCCTTGTTGAGCAGCGAGATGCCGCTGGTGATACCGCAAGGAACAAACTCCCAGTCAACGTTGATGCGGCCGGTAGAGAGCGAGTCGAGCTCGGTGAAGGCGTCCTGGAACAGATCGAGATGGTGGTCGCCACAGCCGGGGCACTGGTCGACAATCATGGCCACGATCGAGTTCTGCTGGGGACCGGTGACCTTGATACAGGCACCACAGTTACCAGCGGAGGCCCAATCAGAGTCGGAAAGAGCAGTGCCAAAGATGGACGAGGGCAGAGTGTAGCCGGAGAACGAGCAAGTTCCCTGGGAAAGGTCCGTGCCGTAGGTGTAGTAAGTGGCGGTACCAGAGACAGCCTCGCCAATGGCCTCGACGGCGTCAGAAGCAGCGGAACCGGCGGTGTCGGTCAGGCCGCCAACAAGACCAGCAGCGCTTGAGGCTGCAGGGCTGGAGGCAGCCGCAGCGGGCGTGCTCACAGCAGCAGCGGTCGAAACGGCGGCAGGCGAAGAAGCAACGGGAGTTGGAGCACCTCCAACGGCGGCGCCAGAGACAACGGGCATGGCAGCAGGCGACGAAGCAGCGGGAACGGGCATGCTAGAGACACCAGCAACGGCCGAGTCGACAGAAGGCATGGCAACGGGCGTAGAAACGCCAGCAGCGGGAGAAGTCACATCGGCGGCGTTGACGCCGACGGGGCTGGAAGTAGAGGTCACCGTAACAGTGACGGGCTCAGGGTCGACGGTGACCGTGTTGGTGGTCGTGCAGCTGCAGCTCGAGGAGGCGCCAGCGACGGAAGTCTCGGTGGCCGTGACGGGGCAGACCTGGGAAAGTCAGAAAAAGCTAATTCTCAATTCGAAATCAAAATCTTACCGTGGTGCTGTGGGGAATAGTGACGGTGACAACACCTCCGTTGGCGTCCGTCGACGTAGAAGTGTGGTACAAAGTCGACGTCGTGTACTGCGTGATGCCAGTAACTTCAGGAGTCGAGGCCGGGGTCTCGCTAGCAGTCACGGGGCAGATCTATTCAGGTTAGACGCGATTTGAAGCAGTGGAGAAGATATTGCTCACCGTGGTGCTGTGGGGGATAGTGACCGTGGTAAGACCGCCAGTGTGATCAGTCTGAGTCTCCGTGCGGTACAGCGTGGAAGTGCTGTACTGCGTAATGGGCGTCACGATGACAGAAGTCTCCACAGAAGTCGCCGGCGTGGGCTGGGCCGAGCTATGAGCCTCAGGGGTAGACGTGACGGCCTCAGGGGTAGACACGACAGACTCAGGGGTAGAGGCGGGACCCTGGGGAGTAGAGGCCGGAGTCTCGCTGGCAGTCACGGGGCAAATCTATTAAATCAGAAAGTATTCCTGATAGAGGGCAAATACTGCTTACCGTGGTGCTGTGGGGGATGGTGACAGTCGTCAGGCCGCCAGTGTGGTCTGTCTGAGTCTCCGTGCGGTACAGCGTGGAGGTGCTGTACTGCGTAAGGGGAGTCACAATGACTGAGGTCTCCACGGAAGTCGCCGGCGTGGGAGCGGGGCTCTGGGGGACAGGAGTCTCCGAAGTCAGAATGGAAGTCTCGAGCGTAGGAGCCGGCGACTCGACAGAAGGAACCGGGGTTCCCGAGCCAGCAGCAGGGGTCGAAGACGTCTCGGGGCAGATCTGGACAAATTAGATGGGTTCTGAACGAATATAATTAAAGCTTACCGTCGTGGTCTCCGGAACGGTGATGAGAGTGGTGCCACCGTTGGAGTCGACCTGGGAAGTCGTCTTGTAGATGGTCGAAGTGAAGGACGAAGTCGAGCTGATGGTGGGAAGGGGAGTAGAGCTCAAAGTCACGACGCTGTCGACCTCGACGGGAGACGACGACGGAGGAGGAGCGACGCTCGAGGAAGACGGGGGCGCGCTGCTCTCAGGGCTGGCCGGAGACGAAGGAACCGGCGAGGGGGTGTAGGCCGGGGACGAAGGGACCGGCGAAGGGGTATAGGCCGGAGACGACGGGACAGCCGGGGGCGTGTAGGATGGCGTGTAGGCAGGCGACTGGGGAGGCGCGCTGCCGCCGCCAACGGAGCTGCTGGACGCCACGGGCTGGGGGCTGGACGCCACAGGAACAGGAGTGCTGGCCTGAGGGACGGGAATGGGCGAAGACCTGGCGGACATGGTGACATATTCGGTGGTCCAGATGGTCTGGCGGTCGCTGCAGTACTCCTGAGCAGAAGCCAGGCTGGCGCCAGCGACGATGGCACCACCAACGGCGGCAGAGTTGATGAAACGCATTTTCGGATGTAAAAGAGTGGCAGCAGCCCGAATAGAGCTCGGACGGAAAGAATGGACCTCTGAAAAGTCAGAGAAGCAAAGGGCTGCAAAGTGAAAGGGTGCCGAGAGGGTGGGAAGCAGATGGAGAGCGAGTGACGAGGGCTTTGTAGGTGTTGGCCATGTTGAAACGGGCCATGATTAGGGAGGATCGCCGCAGCTGCCGAGATTTGTCCCTGTCTCGTCTGGTTGCCTGCTTTGCGTTAGCCCCGGGGTGTGCGTGTGCGTCCATCAGTGCGCGGGCTGCACAAACACGAGGAGCAGAATAAGGACCATGGTGATGACGCTGATGGGCAGGAGAAGCGCATGCAAGAAACGAGAGCAGAGGGAAGGGAGCTCTAAGGTGGGTAAGCCAAGTTGCCCGCTGCTGTGTATCGTCTGCTGCCGTGTTCTGTGTGCTGCACGCGTTTGCTTGGCGTGGTGTTGACGTTTGGCGGGCGCTGCTGATTGGCCAGTTGCTCAGGCAGTCAGGCAGCCAGGCAGTCAGGCAGCCAGGCAGTCAGGCATTCAGCAGCTCACGTGCCTGACTAAACCCAAACGGGACGCGACTCCAGCTTTGTTTCCTTCCTTCTCTCTCATCTCCAGACCACATCATCTCCTTTTTTCTCGCCTTCATCCTCACTCCATCACCCTCCAAACGCCAAACGCTTGCTCGTGCCATGCGCCCGCCCGCCGCCCACCGCTTGTGGCTTTCCCCTTCTTTCACCGCTCCATGGATGCTGCACCCGGACCGTGCTGTGCCGAATGCCGTTCCTCATTTCCGCATTGTGTGGGGTGAAGGCGTGGGACTCCGGTTGCGCTGTTCGCGAATCCCAATTCCCTCTCCCTCGCTTCGTTCGTCGTCCGCCCTCGTGGGAAGCACACCTCGTGTTGCCGACCACCATGCGCGCCACGTCTCAGCCTTGCACAACTCAACGGCTCACAAAGTCCGCAGCCAAGACCGCACGACATGATCAGAGACATTTGATTTCAACCTGCTCTGCCTCCTTTTTCCTCCGCCCCAAGCCCAAGCCTCTTTCTCCAGGAACAAACTAGCTCAACGGCCCAACGGCGATGCGGCCCGGCGCGCTTTATTACCCCCTTCACCACCCGCCTCCATCCGTGGACCGTGGCCTTGTGGCTCCATTACTGAGAGGCTGACAGCTCGGACGCCAATCAAAAATGGACCAACACTGCCACCAGTCGATCATAACTAGAGCTTCCTTGGTCACTGGCACCTCCAAACCAGCAAGCTCGTGTGATATAACAATCTCATCACGTCACTGGCACCTCCAAGGCCTTGTCAAAATCACCACTCGATTCACCTGAAACTGTCGAATGACGATTCTCATGATTGCGCTCCATGGTTTGCCCATGCTATGCCGTTCCGCCGACCAAATTTATATTTCTGCCGTCATTCACAATTTCTTCCGTTACAAGTCCCTCATGCTACAGAGCTCAATCCCAACTTCTTCACATTCTGCTGGATGGCCTTGAGGTGGCGCCTGTCCAGCGAGTCCTCCGAGAGGGACCATGCCATGACGCCTTTGATTCCAAGACCCTGGACAATCTGCGCAAACTTGGCGTCAATGTGGACAGGCTCGTCCCAAGTGATGAATAACTCGGCGAGCTGGTCATAGTAGTAATGTCCTCCGGCCTGGTTGTCGACCTTGGGGTTCGCAATCGCCCTTGACCACGATTGGACAGCGCTCTCTCCGGAACAAATACCGTAACCAGGAATACAGGCAAGACCGCAGTAGTCGTTCGTCGTGCCGCAGTAGCCGCCAGAGCTACAACAGTTTGGTGGAGCACAGCTCTTCTTCACCCTGGCTCCGCAGGTGCCATCATTAGACGTTGGAAGGTTGCCAGGGCCCGGCAATGAGGACAGATCAAACGGCAGCGCGCCAGACTTGCCATTGTCTGATCCGTCGGGATTTTCAAGAGGCACCGTCTTGCAGTTCGGTCCGAGAGGAGTGGTGGCGCAGCCCGAGGTCGGGTCAGTCGAAAAGTACTTGGCGTAAAAGGCGAAACCCATGGTTGCCTTTTCTTTGGGGAGGCCCATGTCCAGATACTTCTTGACGGCATTGTAGGAGTGCACTACATCCGTGTGATGCTTGGTGTAGCTGTCGCGGCGGTTCATGAGGTCGTACGTCATGATGTTGAAAGAGTCGACCTGCGCAGCAATCTTGGGCGTTGTCGTGGGGTTGAAGGCAAGCATGTCGCGCTCCAGGCCAGGAACGGCAATGGACAAGAACTTGTCCTTGCCAATGGCGTTGCGCACGGCCTGCAGAAACGGAGGAAAGGCATCAATCTCCCACACCTTTTGTGAGTTGGGGACCTTTCTGTAATTTGGGCCGTTGCCACCAACGTACTCAAAGTCGAGATCTGCGAAAGGTAAATTGAAGTCTTAAAACAGAAAGGAGTCAACGTACCGAGGCCGTCCAAACCGTACTTGTCAATGACCAGCTTGCAATTTTTTGCAAAGGTCTGCACGTTGGCAGTCTGCAGCGCCGTGGAGTAGTCGGTGTCTCCCCAACCGCCAATGGCAGCCATGACCTTGACACCGGCTGGGAAACGAGCCCGGAAGGTCTCGACAGGCTCGAACAGCTTGAACTCTCCGCCTCCCTGAATCAAAAAGTCCTTGACGGGCAAAAAGGCCATGATGGCATGGTCGATGCCGCTGTTAAGGGTCGGGTTGCCCAGGTCCGCCGTGTGGTACTGGTCCGCGTACATCATGAACCATGCTGACGTCGTGCTGGGCAGCAGCGCTGCCGCGGCCATGAGGCCGTATCTCAAAATCTGGACCATGGTGTGGTGTTTGAGGTCGACACTCGAGGCCGAGGAATGATAGGTGTCCTCAACAAGAAAAGGGAGGTAAGGAATGGATGGTCAAAGATGGATACGCAGCACCTGATATATCCCGTCGTCTGCACCTGTGGATATGCACAACCAATTATCCTCTTCAAGGCGCGCGCTCTACTTTAATAGCCATCTTGACCACTTGTCTCAGTGACCTGGAATGGCGCGACTCTTTGGCAGTCGAGTCATAAACGTCATCCCGGTTTTGGTGTCATGGCTGCGTAGGAGCAACCATGGCCAATGGCACCTTACTTCGAAACCCCAGCTTCTATAGGCTGGGACCATGAACCCGGCGATACCAAGCCGCAACGAAACCTTATTCCTGCCGTATACATCTCTACATGGCCGCCCTGATTCAACAGCCTGTCAAGGCTGCCTAGCACTGCAAGCGAAGACAAAATATATTTTCGGACCTGCTTTGGTTGGCGCAAAGTCAGCTATTTTCGAAGCGTTCCTTGAAGCCAAAATACGCAGAGCCAGTTGATGCAGCGACTACCGAAGCGGGTATCCCGGCCATTCCTGGCAACAGCCCTCTGTTTCATTTGCGACGACAGCCTCCTTGGATACTCTTTCAGCTCCCCAATCGCACGGAAACGAAACCTCCCTCCGCTTTCATCCGGACGAGCAAATAATTTGCCACAAACTGCTCGACGGTCGTTGTGCGCTAGCCGGGAGATTTGACGTATGCGCATGGCGTGTCTTGCCTTGCATAAGCGTGGGGATAAGACTGGCCCGAAACTGAAACACGAGGGAGGCTACGACTCTCTGTCCAAATGCGCCACACGTTTAAGAGACGACTACTAAACAAGACGACCTCCTGCCTCGACGGGGTAGTATATGGGGTCATGAGCTTCCATGTCTTTCCCATCGGCAAGCACCGGCAGACAATCACCGTCGACGCAACTTATGCAGGGTAGCGGACCGGCACGTTCCAGATTACTTGAGATTGGCCTGCCAATGACAAACTAGGGTTCCATCCAAAAACGGTAGGTGCGCGACAAGATGTTGACGAGTGGGCGAAGCAGTCTTGTCGCGCAGAGCCTATTTCTCAATTGACGCTTTGTGGATTGACCGAATAGGTAGGTCGCGAGCTTTGGTTGGTTGACGTTCCGCTGTCGCCAATCTCTCGACAGGCGGGAATCTATCCGGTCATGACGCTCCTGGCGCGGCATCGGCTTTGACTTTTCTGGGCGCATGCTGCTACAGCATGACAACGGCTACCACCCAATCGCGACAATTCCATCGCGTCGAGACTTCAAAAATACTACCGAAAATGGCATGGGCGCACAAGTGTTGATGGAATTTCGATAATGCAACCTCAGAGCCATTGAATTCCTCCTTTGACATCTCTCTTTCTATTCGCTCATGTCCCGATGCAGCAAAAAATGTTGTGCCAGCTCTTGAAGAAACTTTGCCTCCGCAACCATTTTCGCCGGCAACGCCGCAAGAGCTAGGAAAGGCTCGGAATGATCACGCCGACCACGATGCTTGATTAGGACAAGAAGGAGAGGAAGCAATTATAGCAACACATGACCTCGACTAAACACTGCGCCGTCACGTGGCGTCCTCCCCTCTACCTGATGCGGTCGTTGATTGGGCGGGCCCGGATGTCACGCTTGGCCGACGTGCCGCTCGGGAGCGCGCCGGTGCAGTCGACGAAGCCCGCGACCGTCTCTGCCGGGATGCCGAGGACGCTGAGCTGGGCGGCAGGACCGACAAAGGCGGCAGCCCACTTGCCGTGCGCGCCGACAAACGACTGGAAGACTGATCCGACGCTGGTGTTCCTCTGCGACAGGTTGATGTCCGAATCGAAGCGGTAGACGCCCTCGGGCGGGTTGTACGTCTCGGAGTAGTACTTGACGTCGAGCTGGCCGGGCGTCGAGTCTTGCGGGCCGCCGGACGGGATGCCGTTTTGCTCCTGCGCAAAGGCCCTGCTGGCGCTGTGGGCGCCGATCAAGGCTGCCAGGTCCGCCGCGCTGAAGCCCTTTTCCTGGAACAACTGGAGCAGAGAGTCGTGGTCGCTGCCGGGACCGAAGCCCGGGGGCAGCAAGCCCTCTGGCGCCAATTGATCTGTGTCTGTCCGTCCTACGCGCACCTGGACTGCGGGCCCGCCAGGGCACGTCACGGTGGCATGCGCGCCAGCAAACTGGATGAGGTCGGCGGCGCTCACCTGGTCCGAGTACTTGGGGTAGAAGCCAGTCATCCAGTCGTAGAAAGGACGGAGCCCAGCATTCTCGCGGCGGTCAATCTCTCCGGCGGCAAGGAGCAGAGATCCGTCTGCACCGCCTGCTGCAGGCGCGTACCAGGGTGTATTTTGCGAATACTCGCCCGCGTCGTGGAAGGCGAATCGGATGGCGCCCCGGGCCAGGTCATTGCACTGGCCGTTGCTGAGGAATTGGCTCGTCAGGTCGCTTGAGATGGTGGTCCAGATGGCAGGGCAGCCGCCGGAGGAGGAACCGTCGTCGGACGAATCGCCCGAGCCGTAGGAAGAATCACTCGACGAGTTGACGTCCTGTCGGCGTGAGAGGGTCGTTCCCTTGATCGATGGTAAAGAAAAGGCCGTGCTGCCGCAGGCCGAGGCAAGCAAGATTGCCGCCTTGAGAGACTTTTGATGCATGACGAAAGAGGAAAAAATTAAAAGCCAAAGAGAGATATGTGTGAGTAAGCAAAAGGAAAAAGGTCTCTTGCGCTTCTAGTAGAGGGTCTGTTGATAAGCAGAAGCAGTGGATGGTTCGAATACAACAAGAAGCAAGCGACCCCAGGTTCCTCATGGGGAATCTTATACAAAAGAACTCTCCGCCAGTCAGTGCAGTCAGGCCTCGGCCGGGTGTTTGGGTCGGTCTCGCAACATGCTCACTCATGCATCACACAGTCTCTTTTTTTGGCATCACATAATCCTCTACTTCTCTCTTTTTTTTTTTTCTCCGCACCACCCAGCAGCCACTTTTTCTTGTTCCTTGCTGTGTGGCGTATTTTCTTCTCGTCAGCAGCAATCCCACCGCCATGGTGGTGCTGCTGTTGCGCGCCCAACTCTAACCATCTTTCGCTAGTTTGCTTGGTAGAGAGGGAGCTCGCTTGCTCGCTCGCTCCGTCGGCCGACCCTGACAACCAACCCACCTCACCACCACCACCACCACCACCACCACCACCTCCAACATGATCACTGCACGAACCCCGGCCTGCCAACCGGTAGGCACGGGGCTCGCGGCGCATACAACCGGAATCGCGCCAGCCATCAGCAAGCAAGCAGAAGCAGAGTCATCGTAATCATCATCTTCTTTTCCATCCTTCTCCTGCATGCTGCTGCTGGCACAGCTGCAGACAAGGCGCATACATGCATGCATACATGTACCCACCGCCAGTCCCCCGCCTACGCCTACGCCCTAGCTGAACGCCACGCCGCACATGTATCCAGCCGGGCCAGCATCGCACCGTATCGGGCGCCGAACCTAGCTCGCCCTGCTGGCTGTGGGGGACATGCAAAGAAGACGACGCTTGCGCCACGGAGCTCGGTTGCACGTCTTGCACGAGCTTTTTGTCTATCTACCCGTCTGTCGCTCGCTCGCGACCAACGCGTCTCGTGGCCGTTATCGTTATTGTCGTCGCATGAATGTCTGAAATTGCAGCCTGCGCGTCGGGCAATAGTGCACGCAGTATGCACACGTGCGTGTGGTTCAGCTCGAGGCAGCTCGAGGGAGAGGCGAGCTCGCTCTCGCGCTGTTGTTTGTTCGGTCGAGCTTGTCAAGATTCGAGCTCGAGCTCTAGAGCGCGCGAGAGTGGGTGAGAAGGTGAGAGAGTGGGTGTGTTGTTGGTGCTACCGCACCGCACAGCCTTACTGTGCGCGCGCGCAGTCTGCTTGTCCATCCAACCGACTGAGCGGCCGACAGCACAGCCAGCACGGGCGGCCAGAATAGCACGGCTAGTGAGTAGCGAGTGAGTTGTATGAGTGAGCAGTATGTGAGCAAAGAGCAGCAATAGCGACGAGCGCCGTACGTGAGCGGCGAGCGAACCAAAGGGTGAGTTGCCACGCTGTGCTGGCTGCGGCGCCTCCTTGTGCCATCTTGCTTCTTTCTTCTTGCAGCATCATGGGTAAGCAGCCCCAGGTCGCCTGCTTCTGCTGCTGCTGTCTTCTGCCCTAAGTAGGGAGAGGTAGGTAGGCAACCACCTAGGTACGTACCCAAGACAGCCAGACAGCCAGACAGAAACTTCGGATGGATAGAATAGCATCATCCATCGGCGCCTTGCACGCTTCACTTCTCGAACCTCGCTACCTCACTCTTTCACTCACACATATCCACTCACTCACAACCCACAAACCTAATTACCGAACGAAAGCGATCGACATCGCGCTTCCCATGTAAGGTATCTGCAGTACATCTGCACGTTACGTTTGTTGTCGACCGACAGACAGACAGACAGACAGACAGACAGACAGACAGGCGGGCGGGCAGGCAGGCAGGCAGGCAGGCATCTGACGCAACATCCAAGCCCTTGCTACCTACCGACCTAGGTACCCGAGTACCCAGTCAAAACGATGGCTGATGAGGGCTGAGAAACAGGAACAAGCCGACCGACGCCGAGCGAGCGTTGGTTGACATGTCTGGGCTGGCAAGGAAAGGCAAGGCAAGGCAAGGCAAGGCAAGGTAGGTGTTTGCCGATGGCGTTCGCTGGCTCGGCTGCGCCAAGGGATGGGATGGGCTGGACGGGGGGAGGCGGATGGATGGCTGTTGACTGGGTTGGCGAGGCAAATGAGTGAGAAAGAGGCCATTGCCAATTCGATGTTGGTCAGCCACAACGCGCGCGCGCATTGTCTGGATGCGGTAAGTGCGGTGGTCCTTGTGTTGTCTGTTGTGTGCACACGGCTTACTGGCATGGATTGATGCGAGTGTTTGTTGCTTGCTTGGTCTCTCGCATCTGCGGCGGCGTCGTTTCTACATTGCAGCCAGTCATCAGTCCTCTATTCCATCATGAAGAAGAACGGCATCGCCGCCGCCGCCGCACCATTTCGCCATCAAACAAACCTAGCAGGCGACAAGAAACGAAACAAGAAACAAGAAGAGCTGACTCCCCGCCAAGCAGAACCAAGCAGCTGCTACACAAGCAGCAGGCAGATGTCTAGGTGGTACTTACCTACCTACCTACCTACCTACCTACCTGCCTATCTACCTACCTGCAGACCGGTAGGTACCTTAGACAGCGCGTGCAACGAATGTCTCGTGTTGTCCAGCCCTACTACCGCCAAGCGTTCCCACACCACGACCGCCTTCCTTCCTTCGGTCCTCCTCCTTCACGTCTGTTGCCGAAAACGGATGGCTGTCCCAAGGTAAGCCACATTTGACGTGCGGTGTGGTGCGGTGCCACCACCACCGACGGACGCCTCAAACTGCTCGTGCTCGCTTTTCTCCGCCGCCATGATCGAGCAACAACGGCTGGCTGTAAGAGCAAGGTGAAGGTAGGTAGGTGACCAGCGCAGCGCGTGAGGGAGCGCGTGCTTGGTGGGGACAGGAGGTTGTGGGTGGAGGTGGTTGTGGTGGCGCATTCATCCCCGCCGCCGCCGCCGGATCTCCGCTCCCAAGCCCGACGCGCATCCCTGCACCCTCCTAACTAGGTCGACTCGACTCGGCTGGTTTGGTTTGGATACACGACACAGACGCAACGCGATGACAACGCATGACGGGCGAATGGATGAATGGATCGAGTGGTGGTTGGGGTAGTTGAGCGTGAGTGGCAAGCTGGGTGGCTGCGCAACACCGGATGGCAAAGATTTGATTGCTTCTGTCCACGACCATCACAACGGGCGACAGCGACGAGGATGGAGGAGCAGTGGCTGACGAACTCACCCGTCCAACAGCCCAACTGTCCAACTGCCTGTCCACTCGGGGTGTTTCCGTAGTAAGCAGCTCTGCGGGTTGGCTGGCTGGTTGGCTGACGAGACCGAGACCGAGCGAGGGTAGCGGACGCTGACAAGATCGAGACCATCGTGCTCGTTCTAGCGTCGTTGTCTGGACGATAGGTACGGTGGACGGCGGCGACATCCGGACGGATTGACGCGACCATGACCAACGCACCGCGTACCCAACCACGATCCCGCGATACCTGATGACATGGCCGTCCGGTCAGGTAGGTAGGTACCTAGTGGTAGCCCAGCAACTGCAGACTTGATGCAAACCAACGCAATGCGCCCACAGACGACAGGCCGCATATCAGCCAGCGATCATGGGGGGCGATACATCCCGACTGACAGGCGGACAAACTTTGTTTTCTCTTACCGGTCGCGGCCAACGGATTCGAGAAGTGCGTGTGGAAAAGCTGCAGCGCAGGCATACCATGGCAAAAGTGCACGTCGAAGCATCACGACAACAACTTGGCTGCCCCAACTCGGCAGCGTACTGCTTCTCCGTGTCCATCGGTCCACTCGCTTGCTTCGCCCCTCGTTCCTTCATTCACGCATCCTCCCGTCCGCAGAAATAGATGAAAGGTAGCCAAAATAGCACCATTCAGCTGCGCGACGCTGCGATTCGGAAATTGCCTTCATCTCACGACACGCGAGGTACGGTGCAGTGCGTTGCGGCGGACGATTCCGCCGCCGCATGCGTCGCGCAACAGCAGAAGGACAAAGTGATCAGCGGCAGCATCGTCTCCTGCCGAGAAGCTGTAAGTTTCTGCCTCGATGCCTGCCGGTGGTAGTGAGCAATTGCCCGAAGCGGGCGTGGGAGGCAAGCCACGCGACGGATGTGGATGCGGAGCGGAGGGGGGCCTATGCAGCCCTACGACACAGCAGAAGGAGCCAGCGGTGGGACCGGTTGCTAAGAACTGGGTGCTGATGCATGTAGGCATGCATGCATGCATGCGTAGGTGGATGCGGGTAGGCGAATTCGACGCCACGCCCACCTTGCTTTTTAATCTCTGGAGCGGGGGAGATGTGGAGCAGAATTGCGACGAAAAGAGAGAATAAGACGAGATTCAAAACGGGATCCAGAGGAAAAAAGGAGACGAAAAATGGATGGAAGGAATCTTGGAGCGGAGTTCATGCAAGAGCGCCCCAGCCAAGAACAGTGGTGGACCTTAGGGATAGCCCAGCACCGTACAGTCTGTACCAAGTGCCGGCGGCAGTCAGATGCCAGGCTGGCATTTCATGGCATCTGCTCACCTGTATTTGCCCTATCTTGCCTTCTTGGGCTGACCCTGGCCCCATAGACGCGGACATGGATGCGATGAGATGACACGAGCTACGCCCGCTACCAAGCAATCGGCTACAGCGCATGGATGCGTGCGACGGACTGACTTTGACTGACTGAGCGAGCGACCATCGCATTCGGGACTTGGAGCACATCGACTTTTGCTTTTGTCGTGTCCTGTCATGCCATGTGCCATGCCGTTCCGCCGCTGCTGCAAGTCTGTCCCGCCGTCGTCCCTGTTTCTCATTAGTTATGGCTCGGCAATGTTTGGTTTATCCCCACGTATCTACCCAACCACGTACATCTGCGCTGCTGACAGCCATCGAGCCGGGGCTCAACGAAGTATGCAAAACCGAAGGTCTCATGTGGCCCCGGGCCAAACGGAAGTGCAACCCTTCGAGCCGAGGGCCGCGGAGGGAAACTACGCCTCTTTTCTTCTTTCCTGTATGTAGTCTTTGATACTAACCTGACCATGGGCGGGTTGAAGCACCATCACCTGATGGACATTCCGGGATGAACAGGTATGTGAAACGGACTAGCAAGGACCGTCGACGGACAGACGTGTTGGCTCGGCCCCGGCTTCTCGAGTCTTTCCGCATGCCCGCCTCCTCCCAAACTACGCCGCGATGCAGCGATGCAGCAGTACGGCTGTGCTGTTGTGCGATCGACTTGGTAAGGAGGACACTGCTGCTTTCGAAAAGTGATTCGTTGTCCCTGTTTTCCTTTTTCGTCGCTTTGGTGTCTGTCTGTGCTTCCGTCTGCTGCACGGCATCTCAAGGGGGTTGAGTCTTCCGCTTCGCTGCATCTGTTACCTATCTTTCTGCCTGCGCACTGTGCCTTTGCGAAGCGACCACCTTGTGTCAGCCGTAGACGTGCGTTTCCCGTATCCTCATCTGCCAAAGTCGAGCAGTTTGGTACGCTAGGCACAGCAGGTGTAGAAACTAACGCAGATAGGTAGGTATGGAGTTAAGCAGATTGCAAGCGGAACGGCGCAACGTGGTGCCGCGGAGTGGAGCTGGTCACAGAGCCACTGCTGAAGCTCGTGACAGGCCAATTAGACAGTCAACAACAAAATAACAGACACGCTTCCACCTTAGAAAATGTGTTGGCTCTCATGGCTACATGACTGGCGTGCCGTGCTGACATCAAGTGCACTATGAAGATGGTCATGGTGCCGAGGTGCATACCAGAGTCGTATTTGCGTAGTTTGTGTTGCGTCGCACATGCTGCAAGGCCATTGTTGCCACTGCGGCGCGAAGTGCTGTATTTGCTCATCCAAGGCCTCTGTTCTGCTTCGACTGGGTTGCGAACCCCATATCTGATTTTCCGGTCTGTTTTCTTCGTTATTGGGGGTTGATTGCAGGCCAAAGTAAAGCATGCTGCAGTATTATATTATGGACAGGACGAAGCTGGACGAGGCGAGACGAGGACTGCGACCAAATCTGAGATCGCCATTTTTGGGTCGCGCTGGATTTGAAAGGGGGTTCATGGCGATGCAGAGCACCTGGTCTTTGCTGAGCGCTGATTGATGAGCTGGACAGATTACACAGCATCAGCCCTGTCCCAGCGTTGGTCTTGCTTCATTTCTAGGCATCCGTTGTTGGCGCAAAATCTGTGTGTTGGTCATTGAGTTATTTCATGATCGTAGGCCAAACTTAATCAAAACCCAGTTCATGGACCAAAGGAATCTATGCTGTCTACCGGAGCAAGGTTGTGGACAAGGCGAGCATCAGCAAGGACGCGGCAGAGCCTCTAGAGCAATCGACGTTGGGTCCTGGGAGAGGCGACGTGGGGGAGCATGACTTGTCGCTGGACCTTCGGACGAGAAAGAGGTGCCGAAAAGAAGTCGGAGTCATGGTCACCTTTCTACAAGAAGCCCTGAAAGACATAGACAAGAGACTTGTTCTTGACGTAACAATAGAGGGACTCACGCGTACCCCGGACCGGTAGAGGATTGGGACGAGCTGCGAGATCTCGGAGTCTTTGCTTGATGGCTGAGGAGTGCAGGCTGCAGCAGTCTCCTGGATGCGACAAATATGTAAGCGCAGGTTGTCTGATTTGACAGGCAGTAAAGGCGCTTCGCGCTTGGGGCTTTCAACATCTCTGCAGTCTGATGGCGTTGGCTTGATCCCACACATCAAGCTCGAAAGGACATGACAAATCTCGTCGGGACAACGCTTCAATTTACCTAGTCCATCGTAGATTCAGGTCAGCTGTGCTGGTCTCCTGGTCCTTTCGTTGCAAAAGAAATCGGGGAGTTGCAGATGGCTCGTTCGAGGTGGTCAATATATCGAACAGTAGGCATTTCTACCCAGCCTCATTCCCAAGCATGCTCGCGCTCGCCTTCTCTTGCCTGGCCGATCTCCGTGGCTCCACGTCTTTTGATCTTCGCATCATATCTTGGGAGATTCGAAGTTGTCGGTGGTTTTCGCGTGGCCCGAACATGAAGAGTAGAGACGGAGATCCGACAGCGGGCTGGGCCGACTTGCGTACGCGCGGCGGACGGGAAAGGTGGAAGGAAAAAGTCGCGAGAATGCAAAGACATCTGGAAGGGTCATCGATAACAGCGGGATCGTAGCGTGTTTGTGTGTGTAAATGATGTATGACATCGAATCGTGGTCGACGCCGTTCCTGGTGGTTGAGGGTCATCGGGCCCGGACCGGATAAGCCTCGGCACGACTGCCGCTCCGCTTTCCGGCGGATTTTGTCCGTACCCCAAAACAATCGAACCACAAACTCCCTTATTCAGCTTGCAGAGCGCTCGTGCTAGCGCGTCTCCCTGTCACTGGCCATAATTCTCTGCATGTCTCTCCAAACATACGAGATCGACATCAGCCAGCCCGAAAACGCTCACCGTCGAACGAACCCTCAAGCCAGCGCCCTGAATTCTCCCGTGCCTACTGCGATCCAGGGGCACTAGCGACTTGAAACTACTGCTACAAAGCACATGTCCTTGGCCCAACACAGTCGGAACAGGATGCGGACCTGGCGGATTTATCTGGAGGCGAAGAATACATACCCGAAGCGTCTGGCGTGGTAGGACATGTCCGCAGTGGACCACACCTCAAGAGCGGCGGTAGGAGTACTACCACAGGGGAAGTGGACATAGCGGCGGGAACGGCTATAGCCCTGATCACGGCTGGGCGCCGGCGCCGTCTTCGGAGCATGGCGCAGTCCAAGCATGAAGCAACTCACCAAGTACCTGTTCGGAAGGAGTGATGAAAGATATGCGCGCTTTGTAAGTGCTGCCGGTTGCTTCCTAACGATTGAATCGCCTGCCATGCCGGGTTTAATGCTTCAAAGTAGGTCGAAACTGCGACACACGCAGCATCCTACATTTGAGCATTCAGACAGGACTCTTCATTTGTGGCTGTGATTGCAACACCAAGAAAATTGCTCTGCCGCCTTCAACGAAACTCGCCTCCAGATCGGAGCGTGTTCATAGGTTGCAAGGGAGCCAGGACTATAGAGTTCCCCCTGATGGCCTTGCGGGAAAGCGACATCGCTTCAAAGGCGTGATTTGTAACTTGAAGCATCAATCAGGCAGTCGAATGGTCCAAGCTTCAAGAACCGGTACCGCGCTGGAGCCACGCCGCCACTTCTGCGCATGTTTTGCAAAGAGGCAGTCGGTGAGAGCGCTCAAGGGTTCAACATCTATCGTCGTGCCAAGATCATCGCATGTTTCAAGGCAACGCCTCGTGTACACCAGGATTGGGTTGAGACAATGATGAAATACGAGAAGACCATCTGGAAAACTGCTTAGCATCCTGGATCAACACCAAAAATGTCCAAGACGAAAAGTGACGAGTCGCAAGCAAGTGTAGGTTCGAGGGTCGAGACGCAGGGTCCGGTGATTGCGGCAGGAGCTGGCCCGGAACACTCCCTATTTGGTGCTGATCGGTAGGTCGTGAGTTGTATCAAGATAAGATGCGAAGCTCCAATCTCGGCCCTTGATTCGTTGCCAGCCAGTGCGGAATCCATCAAGGCTGGGCATCCGCAGCATTTCTTGGAAGCCAAGCCATGAGCTCAGTGGCGTTGGCCAAAATATTCTGCAAGAGCTAGGGACTTTGGGGTTGAAGCAAGCCATATCGCTGATTTTGAGAAAGTCTGTTAACAGTCAACACATTCCGCAGAATAACGCAAACTCGGTTGAGGAAGGTCTGAGACAATCTTATCAATCGCTCGGAAAGATGTTGGATGTGGGAAATAGGGCTGAGTTGCATTGATTGGACCAACCCAAGTCAAGACTGTGAATTAAAGTCAACAAGGTGTGGAGCCTCATCTGCAAGCCCGGTGCAGATCCTGGAGCCTTCGCACTCGGCCCGACACTTGCGAGAAATTTTCAAGCACCGCCATGTCGTCAACTTCGAGAAGCAACCCGAGAGCGTGCCGTTTGAGCAATGTCGACATCGGACCGTTGCCGTACTACTCTCACGGCGACCAACGACACCTCATAGTATGGCTACAAAAGGCTCTCAAAACGCAACTGGCAGTGTATCATCGTCGTCGAAACTGAGACTGTGGCTTGTTGATCCTACAGCCACTTGCGATAGGCGAAGCAACTGTCACACTTTCAGGAGCTGCAGCTCGTCACGAGCCGGCCATTAGGAATTGAGGCGAAAGTTCCAGGCTTCATCAGCCCTTTGGAAGAATCCCTGTCGGTCTGAGCCGACTTCTGAGGCCTACCAGTGCGCCATCACTATGGAAATTGATCAGCATTACCAAGCGCACCTGAGCCAGAAATACAGCGGAAAGCTTCCCTCATAGATTCCATAAGCAACAATTGTGTCATGGTCAAGTCCGAAGGTGAAAAGCAAGGACGGTGGCCTTGATATAAGGAGGATGCAACCGCCACAGCTGAATAGTATTCAGTAAAGACAATCCTTCGACTCCGGAGCATCTATTACAATGTACTCCCGTCTTCTCACTGCGGCTCCGCTGCTTGCGGCTTCCGCCCTTGCCCTTCCCCATGGCCACGAACAGCGTTACGATTACATCATTGTTGGTGGAGGTACCTCCGGTCTGGTTGTTGCCAACCGCCTTTCCGAGTTGAAGAACGTCTCGGTGGCTGTCGTTGAGGCCGGTGGCTCAGTCTACAACAACGTCAACGTCACCAACACCAATGGCTACGGTCTGGCCTTTGGCTCAGAGATTGACTGGGCCTACGAGACTGTCAACCAGACTTTTGCCGGTGGCAATAAGCAGACCCTCCGTGCCGGCAAGGCCCTTGGTGGAACCTCAACCATCAACGGTAGGCAGATGCAAACAAAACATACTGGCATCAACTAACGCCACTTAGGTATGGCATATACCCGTGCTCAGGACGTCCAGGTCGATGCTTGGGAGCAGGTCGGAAACAAGGGCTGGAATTGGAACGAGCTCTTCAAGTACTACCTGAAGAGCGAGGGACTCGAGAAGCCCAACGAGCAGCAGATTGCTTCTGGCGTCACTTACAACCCCGAGTTCCACGGCACTTCTGGTCCTCTCATGGTTGGCTGGAAGAATGAGCTCGTCAACTCTACGGTCACTTCCCTGATCAACGAGACTTGGAGCAACGTCGGTGTTCACTTCAACCCGGACCTTGCTGGTGGTGACATGACCGGCTTCAACGTGTTCCCCTCGACTCTCGACACTCAGCTCAACGTCCGTGAGGACGCCGCTCGTGCCTACTACTTCCCGTACCAGAACAGGACCAACTACAACGTCTTACTCAACACCGAGGCCCAGAAGCTCGTCTGGGCTGAGGACGAGGCTGGCGAAGCCACTGCCTCTGGCGTTGTTGTCACCACCGACGGCCAGACCCGCACCATCCACGCCAACAAGGAGGTAATTCTCTCTGCTGGCGCTCTGAAGTCTTCGGTCCTTCTTGAGCTCTCTGGTGTTGGAAACCCCGAGATTCTCGAGGCTGCCGGCGTTCCCGTCAAGGTCGAGCTGCCTGCTGTCGGCGAGAACCTTCAGGACCAGACCAACAACGAGTACACCGGCATCGCGACCAAGTCTTTCGAAGGCACTTCGGTCTTCATTGCTTACCCCAACGTTGATGACATATTCAAGAACAACACTGCTGCCGTTGCCCTTGACGTCAAGAAGAAGCTCGCTCAATATGCCCAGACCACATCCCAGGACAGCAGCAACAACGTTGTTTCCACTGAGCTAGTCAAGAGCGCCTTTGATGTCCAGTACGACCTGATTTTCAAGGCCAAGGTTCCTCTCGCTGAGGTCCTCGTTACTCCCTCTGCCGACACCTTCACGACCGAGTTCTGGTCTCTTCTTCCCTTCTCCCGTGGTAACATTCACATCACCAGCGCCAACAGCTCCGTCGCCAAGATCAACCCCAACTACTACCAGCTCGACTGGGATGCGACCGAGCAGGTTGGCACTGCCAAGTTGGTTCGCGAATTGTTCCAGACCGCTCCGCTTAACCAGTATTTTGGTGGAGAGACTTCTCCCGGCTACGAACTTGTTCCCAAGAACGCTACGGATGCTCAGTGGGCTGACTGGGTCAAGGCCAACTGTAAGTTGTTTCTCAATCCTGGTAGTTACGCATGCTAACATAACATAGACCGCTCCAACTTCCACCCAGTCGCCACCACTTCCATGCTGCCCAAGGAGAAGGGCGGTGTTGTTGACACCAACCTCAAGGTGTATGGCACCAAGAACGTCCGCGTTGTCGACGCTGGTGTGCTGCCCTTCCAGGTCTGCGGTCACCTTGTCTCGACCCTCTACGCTGTTGCGGAGAAGGCCTCGGACATCATCAAGGCCTCCGCTTAAGCGATGTTTTGCTCTCACGACGAAAGAAGAGATTTATCTTCTTCCCACACTCTTCGCTTCTCAAGACATGTTTTAGAAGGAATCGCGGCAAATACCCTAGACGCCACTTTTTTTGACGAAGTAGGAAATCGAAGAACTTTTGGGTGTTCAAAGAACATTGCAGTGAATTGCACAATGGCCCGACATATCACCGTTGCGTCATCAAAGTACTTGACTGTCGAGGCAAACATGTTCAAACGCAGGTGTTTCGCCTTCTGGATGCCAAAAGAAATCAAGAGTCGGGCGGAGCGGCAAGTGCTGCAAGTAAGCTTAACCATTTATCCTATGAACGCTTCCATCGATCGCGACCTCACAAACGACTCATCCCCTTCGACACCTTCGCAACCTCGTCACGACGACAATCGGTCATACAAATGGTAGGCTAGCGGGAACTGCTGAGCTTGGTCTTGAGCTTAATCACTTTCCCGTCTATTATGACGAGGCCACAGGGACACCCGCGTGAGTGGACATGACATCGGGACGCTGAAACGCGGGCAAGCCGAACAGGTCGGACCCGGAACAAAACAAGTGTCCCGCACATATAAACTTCCAGCCTGAGCAGACACGGCAAGCTGATTGGTGGGTTCTCCCGTTCACCACAAAGCAAACAGGTTGACTGGGCTAGCGACGGCGACTCCGGCGACCGATGACCATCTCCTGCCGCTTCGCCGTGGAGCTTCCCATCGCGAATCCCGTCACAAGCCAACATCCGGCCGCGCGTTCTCCTTCGAGGAGACTGTATACCTCTGCCTCTCCGCTCATCTCGATTATGCCTGTCAGTTGTTCCTACGGATTGGCCAAACATGCTTTCGATTGCCAGGCTCTGCGCCATATTATTTGCCTTGAAGATTGCTCTAGGGGTCGAGTCGCAGGCGAATTTGGGAGTTGAATTCGACCAATCCGTCTCCAAAGACTTGCCCGTTCTAACTCTGCCGTACGCTCGGGTTGTTGCGAAAAGTTACGATCGCATAAACAGGGTGAGCTGCGTTTCTCCTCTTCGTCTGGGCCAGCTTCTGAACAATAATAGCTATATGTCTTCAAAAACATTCCATTCGCTGCGCCCCCGACTGGCCAGTTGCGCTGGAGACCACCACATCCCCCGGTCGAGAACCGCACAGTGATTGACGGATCACACGGCCCAAGATGCGTCCAGACGGGCATTGGGAACCCAAAAAATATTCAGGACCTTGGAGGAGGCTCGCAGTCAGAAGACTGCCTATACCTCGACGTCTACGTTCCTGCCCCGGCAATCAGAAACCCCAACAGCAGGATCCCCGTGATACACTACTTTTACGGCGGCGGGTACGTGTTTGGCGAGAAGAACATCTACGGTGGCGCAAACTTCATAGAGACGGGAGGCGTGGTGTACGTAGTGTCCAACTACCGCACCGGCGCCTACGGCTTCCTCGCAGGTAGTACCATGGAGAGGGAAGGCCTACCAAATGCCGGTTTCTGGGACCAACGTGCGGCGTTGAACTGGACGAACCAGTACATCAACCTTGTGGGCGGAGACCGCGACCAGGTCACGGCCATGGGCGAGTCGGCCGGCGCCGGTGGAATCTTTCACCAAATCACGGCATTTGGAGGTACCCAGGACCCGCTGTTCCGCCGCGCCATTCTGCAGAGTCCAGCATTCGATATGAGGTGGGACAGGAGAGGCTCTATGGAAGTGCAGTTCCAAAACTTTTCGAAGAACGCCCGCTGCGAGAACAAAGGCCTCGAGTGTCTTCGACGAGCGAGTCCAGAAGCGCTGAAGCGGGCCAACGACGCCGTCTCCCTCACGCCGTACAAGGAGCGCAGCGCATACCAGCCGTCGGCCGACGGCGGATTCGTCAGGCAAATGGCGGCGCTGGAGCTCGAGAGCGGCAACCACTGGAAGGGCGTCGAGTCCATCATCATCTCGCACTGCCTGGACGAAGCCGCCGACTACGTCGACCCGCGCGTACGCACGAATGAGGACTTTGACGCTTATGTGCGCCACTACTACCCCGTCGAGGGCGTCCCCGAAGCCATCGCCATGCAGTACCCGCCCATCAACGCCACGACCAAACCCGCCCAGTACGACACGCAGGCCGACCGGCTGAAGACGATGCTCGCCGACTCCCGCTTCCACTGCAACGCGGTCGACATGGCCGAGGCGCTCAGCAAAACGGGCCGCACCAAAGTTTACAACATGGTATACGCAGCGCCGCCGTACAAGCACGGCGCCGACGTCCTCCCAACCTTCTTCTTCCCCGAGCTCATCCCCAACGGCACCAGCACCTTCGTCGAGGCCTACCGCAGCCTCTTCACGTCGCTGGCCCTGACCGGCGATCCCAACGCGCGCCGGCAGAATGCGTCTGGCCTGCGGGCGCCGCCCTCGTGGCCCACGGTCGACACGAGCGGCTCCAACCTCGCCAACGTGCTGAACATCTCCATCACCAAGTTCGAGCTGATCCAGGACCCGCAGGCGGTCAGGTCGACGTGCGATTTCTGGACCAAGGTCGCGGCCGCCGTGACGAATGAGGGCGGGTATGCGCCGCCGGGCGCTGAGGTGCGACAGGATCTGTTGCCGCAGCCGCAGGGCAGCAGTGCGTCGTCGAATTTCTGTAAGTGTCTTTTCTCACCCAGCACGTCGTCAGCTTTTTGCGTGCCAGATTGGCTGACTGACTGACTTTGCGCAGCTGGGACAAACGGTACGACTGGCCGCCAGTCTTCGGCAGGCGTGGGCCATCTGCACGCCCTCTGTATCAGGTTAGGAAAACAGTCTAGTATCCGTCGTCTACCACTGCTGACATGCCGCATAGCTATCCCTTCTCTGCTCTCCTTTTCGTCCTCGTCATTCTCTTTTGGTGAGGGGCTACAAGCGTCCGCTGGCTTACGGAGAGGCATTGCTCGTAGTCGACGTTCGTTTCTTGATGCCTCCGATGCTGAAAAATGGAGCCGCTCTTTGCTTTCTTTGATATCTTGGTGTCTCCAATGGATGTGTTGACTAGCGGGTATGGCAGTCGTTTTGAACTGAGATTCGAATGGGCATCTGTTGTGAATCAGCTGTGCCATGAATCTGGCGTGGCAAGGAGATTCTCAAATGACAGAAGGTGGAAGGTAGCTCGCCGGATCTTGGTAAATGGTTAACTTTCGGAGAAGGAGCGGTTTTGCTTGTAGTTGCAGCGTCAACCGTTGACAAGATTTCGAGTCGAATATCTTGACATGAATTCTCATTTTCTTGAATTGATTCTCGTCCTTCAACATGAGAGGTCCATCTCTGCTCGCAATGAAATCTCCAAACAACAAGTTTTGTCGTAAATGTGGTATCGACCACATTCCTCATGCGCCCATGTCAAATCGTCTTCTAACAAAATCTCGGGGTATAAAACACAAAACGCCGCGCCTCGTGAACAAGTTTTTGCACTCACCCCTCTAACTCAGCGCACCAGATTGCCTAAACACCTCCATCCATCATTCTTCAAGTCGTCCCGGATGGCTCAAGGCAAAGCGGAACCGGTCAACGCGAAACAGCCTGTCCAGCGCCAGCGTGCGCATACGGATGACCGTCTCCCTGCAAAAAGTCTGCGAGCGCCAGTCATACGAGCAGAGAATACCCCTAAGCATACCGCCCTCGCGCCCGCAAACAACGATAGCAGACGGGGGCCTCTCAGCACAAAAGGCCGTGGCCGTCATATTGAACGTGTCGATGAGGGTAAAGGCACGGCAAGGGCCGGCGCCGGTCGAGACGGTGGGCGCATCGGGGACGCACTCGCCGTGGCGCAGGTGGTGGCGCGAGTGGACGCTGCCGGCGCAGCTCCACTGCAGACGGCCGTGGTTGTAGCCAAACAGGTGCTTTTCGCACTCGCCAATGTCGGCGGGGACACCCTCGACGCCGATGAATGAGGCTTGCGTCGACCAGAATTTGCCGCGGTACACCTTGCGCAGCATCCAGGGGGCGCAGAGGGCGATCAGGATGGCCGGCACGAGGAATAGCAGCGACAGTACGAAGAGGAACTCGACTAAGCGGTGCGAAAAGTACTTGCGCTCGTCGTGGTACGCGATGGACAGGTTGGCCACCCATATGAGGCTCAGCACCAGGTAGCCCGGGCTGCCGCGCAGCAGGATCTTCATGATCTTGCGCATCAGCGTCTGCTTGACAATGTAGGCGTGCGGCTTCATGCTCTTCCACGTGATGGATGCCCCGTACGCCCCGTCGAGTAGCACCTTGTCCTTTTCGACGATGCCGGCGACTTGAGTGAGCGGCTCAATGTCCCACAGCCGCACGCCCCACGCATCGCGGACGTGATGCCACTCGGCACGCTCGTCCGTCGGCAGCATGCAGATGAGCCGCTCCAGCAGTTCGTCGCTGTCGTTGGCCAGCGACAGCCGCGCGAACGCCTCGAAGCTCGAGTCGCTCCGGTCCACCCGCGGCCGCCGCCGCAACAGCCCCATCAGCGCGTACGACATGTCGCCTCCGCTGCGCTGGTCCGTCGTCCGCGTCTCGAAGCACTGGAGGGCGATACTGACTAGCTCCAGCGGCGTCAGGTGGATTGAGCCCTCGTAGTGGTCGATCAACTGGCGCACCGTCTTCGCGTCCGACCATGCTCGCGACGCAAAGTTGCGCTTGGCCAGCTGCTCTGGCTTCTCCGGTCCTCCGACGGTGTAGATATCGATTCGGTGCTCCGGCGGGCAAAGCAGGATCTCGGGCAACGTCCACAACCTGGTTCCCCACTCGTGAAACCAGTAGTCCTTCGCGGCTGCCGAGAAGGGCTCGTCGATGTTTGTGAAGGACGGTCCGAGTGCGATTATCATCGAATGCGCGGCGCGGACAATGTCGCAGATGCGCCAGACGTCGTCGTTGTCTGTGACGACGCTCGAGTGCGAGCATCCTAGGCACTCAAAGTCAAGCCAGAATGCAGGAACTCCGGCTGCTCGAGCAGCTCTGACACCGTAATCCTTGAGCAATTGCCTATGCTCTGGCCCCGTACGCATACGCAGGTGCCGTTCTTCCTCGGGAATGTTCCAACCCTGCAACTCTTCGTCCGTGGCAACGGTGAATTGCCTTCGCGTGTACGACACAAAGACATACTCAGGATTGGTGACGTTGTCCTGTTCCCTCACCCAGTCGGATACTCGTCGTGTTGTGCTGCCCCCTTCTGGGTTCAAAAAGCACAAGTATCGAGGGCGAAAATGGCGTCCTGGTAAATCGTCGTATCTTGCATCCATCAAAGAATCCGAGTCGCTGACGGCGCTCGTCCAACTCGGTATTCTCCTGTGGTCCAAGCATGGGCGCGACGGCTGGAGGCTCTGCTCTTGCAAAAGGGTTGCACTCTCATCGTCTTCGTGCTCTTGATGTGACCTGTTAGGTCTGTTCTCGGCAGGATTCCTAGCGACCTTGGTGTATCCCCAGTCTCTATATCTAATTGGGTCATAGAAGCCCTTGTTCCGCTCTTCGCCCTCGAGGTTCTGCGGTATCAGAAGCTGAAAAAGTCAGCGCAGTGCCAGGGGCGCTCTGTGGGGACGGACCATGAAGATCATCAAGATGCATGAGGGAAGCCACTTCAGCGCAACAATCAGCCCCTTTCGATATTTTTGCATCCAAGTCGTGTGTGAAATGGGAGAATAGTAGTCTTCAAGCATGGTCTTGCGGACGGAAGAAAAGGTCCAGTTGGACAGTCGAATGAGCGCAGGCGTCCTGTTCTTTGGCTTTCCTATCCGCTTCCAGGGGACGCGTTCCCTTCCAACATCACCAAAGCTTTGCACCTAAGTTTGCAAGTGTTAGCGGATGGACCATCCAAAATCCTCAAGGTGACTTACTTCCATAAGCTCCAGCTTCCCGTCGTCCGGTCTGATGCGGTATTCTCGGTCGTCATCCTCATCAAGTTCGACAATCCTTCCAAACGCATCTCTGTGTGTGAGCTTGTTCTTCTTCTCGCCATGCAGGTGGATCCATTGCCAGTTCTGTTTGTGTTCATTTTCAATTTGCTCCTTTTCGTCCACGTCGCGAAGATCCACTACTGAAAAAGGCTTGGTCTCGCTGTCAGAGGTTTGATTTACAGCCTCGACATCTGGCTCCGACGATGAACGACCCCCAAATAGTCGTGGCAGAGCATTCAACTGGACGCACGTCAGCAACTCGCGTCATATTTCGTGGTTCACAGCATACCGGCGCCATGGTCAAGCAAATCAATGTGATCGATCGGTAAACAGTGGAGACTTGGACCGTGCAATAGTTCCCGTCAACTCGTCTGCCTTACAGCAGTTAAGAACGCTCTGAAAATTGGACTTTGTCGAGTAATTGGGAAACGTCCCTTTGTATAGAAAAGACAGGGAAACCCTGCCACAATGGATCATGATGCAGATTTCCTCGTGAGGGTGGAGTGCAGTCACTCGTCTATCGCGTACCCACTTTGGGGGCTACATCTAATTTGGGGGCTTTTGCGTGGGACGACGGGTTATGTATAGCTCAGCGCATCCGCAGCAACTCCTCAAATTGGCAAATTAGTAGCTGGATGGTACTAGCGAGTTCGCCCAATCCTCTACATTTTTGTAGCCGTTGCCATCCGTGTCTTTCATGCTGTCGTCCGTGGATGAGTCCGTGCCCAAATTCTCCTCAGCCTCGTCCGAAATACCATCACCATCAGTGTCGGTGCGCTTCGTTCCAGGATTGAGGTAGCCTGGTCCGTTGACGGGGCTTGCCGTCTCGTCTGATATCAGATCTCCCTCCTTGCCCCAAGACTTGAGCTCGCTGACCAGGTATGCATCGACGGAATCGCGCACCAAGCTTGCGCCGGCATAATTGGCGACGTAGTCGACAGCAGCAGTGGTGTTCATAACAGTCGATGGAGCTGGGTAGTCGTATTTGGTGTCGACGAGATACATACCGCCGTAGTTGGAAGATGCGACGCCGAGCTCTGACCCATTGAGTTCCCCATCCTTGTCAGAGTCATAAAAGTTCCCCCCAACGTAGGCGTAGAAGTTGTCGTTTCCACGCGTAAAGGCGGTTTTTGAGGTGCTGGGGCCTGAAATGAAGTAGTTGCCCATAACATTTACGTAGGACTTTCCGTCGGATCCACCAGCGATGTAGCCCCCACCAGAGCCCCAGTTGTAAACAACATTGTTGGTAAAATCGTTGACACCCTTGACCTTGGGGTTGCGCATCTTGTTATCGATGTAGAGATTGCGAAAGAGGGATACTCCCCCTTCGCTCTACATGAGACCGCCGCAAGAGTGAGTCTCCAGGCCTTGACCAATGATGCTGTTTTAGATGGAGATGTTTGAGACCTCTCCATTGATGGAAGATGTCTCATCGCGGCCCCAAGAGACGGAGATGTGGTCAAAGATCATGTTTTTCCGTCGGCAATGGTGATGGCGTCTTTGCCCTTGTCTCCACCCCTGCCCATGCGAATGCGAATGTAGCGTACAATGGCGTCGTTGGCGTTGGAAAAAGACCAACCACTACCATATGTGGCAACTGCGACACGTTAGAGTCTTTGTGATAAGAGCTATTTCGATCTGCTTACTTCCATCACCAGGAGCAGTCTGGCCTAGAATCGACACCCTCTTGCTAACAACCATGCGATCAGTTATGTTGATGGTGCCACCAACAGCAAAGACGATGATACGGTCTGATTCGGATAGGGCGTCTCTCAGGGAACCCTTGCCGCTGTCATCCAGATTGGTAACCACATAGACGCTTCCATCTCTTCCGCCAGTGGCATGTCGCCCAAAGCCTTCTGCCCCTGGAAATGCGAGTTGCTCAGAAATGACAGGCCAAGCCAGGGCGACGAAGAACAGAAGAACAGAGAAAATTCGCAGACCCATAGTGGAAAAGAATGTAAGCGCATGTAGTGTGCTGCATTGCGAATCGGTCGACTAGATATACTCCTGCCACGGGTGATGCGTATGATCGTCGCGGACTTGAAGAACGACTTGGTGAGGAGCAACAGACGTATGTAGCGAAGCGAGCGTTCTGTAACAATGCTTCCTGAAAGAGCATTGGTGAGTCGTCCTCCGAGGGTTCGTTTGAAACGATCTTGATTGGTCTACTTCCCGCTCGCCTATTTGTACGACCGTGGCTTTGGTCCTGTGCGTCGTTGGGCGCCTACCTGGAGCTCGTGTCCATGTTCAGACAAATGGGTCGAACTTGAAGAAAGGTGTTTTCGTCCCGATTGTTTCCTCTTGGCTCAGAATTTCCGTTGGCTGAGGTCTGCTGATACCCTGCACATGTCCCATTGTTAGACGGTTAGTTGTCGCTTGTACGCACAAGCAGGGAGGCAAAACATAGGGTTCAGATGATTTTTTGTTCGTCAATTGAAAAGCTGGAGGGGTTACTGTGGTGCTGACTGGGTAAGCGATGGAACAATATCGAAATAGCAAATGAAATCATGCCAGCAGGCCCGGTAAGCATTCGCGCTATGAGCCTACGACATGGCCGCACCGTACTCCAGAATAGTCACTACCGTGACGCCGAGGCTCCAAGAGTCAATGGCGTTCTGGACCGAAACTTGACCATTGCGACCTCTTGGACAGTATGCAGGTGGTCGATCTGCCACGGTACCGGGAACGACCCGGCCGCCTGCGAAAGGTTGTTTGGCGCGTCGCGTCAGGAATGGCTAAGGCGACAGTGACCCCAATTCTCCTCAAGACATTTCTTTGACATCAAAAGGCGTCGCGTCGAAGTTCAGACTCGGTCCATCGCAAGTCACGCAGTAAACAAGAAGCGGTCAGCGATTCTTTGGGGCTTCATGAGTCGGTCGACCAAGTGGTGTTTGAAGACGAGCACCAGCTCCGGTCGCCTGGAAAGCAGTGACCAGGAACGACATGATGGTAGCTGAGAGAGATGAGAGATAGATGTTGACGTTGACGTTGCAGAGGTGGTTGTGTTGCGTTGTGTAGGAGAGAAATGGCGGTGTTTCGAATCCCCCGCGTTGAGCAGCACCCGGACATCATTCATCCCAGAGGGCCCGATTACGTCACGTCCTGCCCCACGTCGCTGCCGACGAAACCTTAAAGACAGCTGTAAGGTACTCCAAACTACTCCTCCTCATCACCTGTCTCGCTTTGACACGGACTCCTTTCGACTCGTCCGTCTCTTCAATTGTCTGCCTGTCAACCGTTGAAATCTTTTCAATTGAATCACTTGAAGCAATGGCCGCTCAAGTATCGCAGTCGTATCCCCGCCCTGATTTTGAGCGCACAAGCCTGCGCTGGAAGTCTCTCAATGGCCCTTGGGACTTTTTGTTCGACGATGACGATGCTGGTCTGACAGAGCGCTGGCAGCACAATGGTCTTCCTGCGCAAGTCGAGGTAAAGGGCCTTGGGTCAGGCAAGCCCGTGGCCGCCTCCGAAAGCGAGAGCATCACCCAAAAGATGGTTGCTGGAACTCAGGAGCTCTTGAAGGGCAACCTCGACATCCGCGATGCTGTTGCCACCAAACATGAAAAGCGTCCTATCCAAGTCCCGTTCGTATTCCAAAGCCCGGCTTCTGGAATCAATGAGCGGGGCGATCACGAAGTCTTGTGGTACGAACGCAGCATTGAGGATATTCGCACGCCCAACGAGAAAGAGCGAGGAGACAAGGTGCTTCTGCGCTTTGGTGCCGTCGACTACGACGCAAAAGTCTGGCTTGGAGGGCAGTACGTCGGTGGGCACCGCGGCGGCCATGTTCCCTTTGATATCGATATTAGCGATGCTCTCGAGTCCAACCCCAGTGGGCCTGTCCGATTGACTCTCCGTGTATACGACTCGGCCTACGACTTGACCCAGCCGCGTGGAAAGCAGTATTGGGGTGCAAAGCCTGAGAGTATCTTCTACACTCCCTCTGGCGGAATCTGGCAGTCGGTCTGGCTCGAGACTGTCCCAGCCGCCAGGATTGCCGACAGCAGCAGCGGCACATTTCTGCGCTCCAACGACATCGAGAGTGGCAATCTCCGTGGCCAAATCGCCGTCTCTGGTAGAAAGGCTGGACACGCGTACAGTGTCGAACTGGAGGCAAGCCTTGGTGGCTTCCCCGTTTCCAAGACTGCGAGGCTTGGTCTCCCTAAGGACGCAGACTTTGCCCGTCTAGAGCTTCCTTTGCGTCTATCCCAAGAACAGCAAGGAAAGCTGCCTGCAGAGTTCCTCCAGCGTGCGCCGCTGGACAATGAGCGTTGCTGGCACAATGGCGTTGCTCTCTGGTCTCCCGACCATCCGACGCTCTACGATCTGACTTTGCGTCTTTACGACTCGACGAACCAGCTGGTGGATGAAACAAAGACAACTACGGGCATGCGCTCGATTGACTGGACCACTGGAAACGGCGCGCTAAAGCTGAATGGCCGGCCAATTTTCCAAGCGCTCTTCCTGGACCAGGGCTATTGGCCTGAGACCTTCATGACGCCCCCGTCTTCTGATGCTCTCAGGATTGACATTGAAATGGCCAAGAACATGGGATTCAATGGATGTCGCAAGCACCAAAAGGTCGAAGACCCCATCTTTTTGTACTGGGCCGATCGTCTTGGGTTCCTTGTGTGGGGAGAAATGGCAAACGCGTACCAATTCAGCCACGACTACATTGAGAGATTCAACCAGGAGTGGACCGAAGCTGTCAAGCGGGACATTAACCACCCAGCCATTGTCACCTGGACGCCCGTCAACGAGAGTTGGGCGTACCCCTCTCTTCATGACAACGTCGACCAGCGCAACCACATTCGCGCCCTCTACTACTTGACCAAGTGAGGAGATTCATTCACACTCGCATGCATTGTACTGACGCATCTCAGGACACTCGACTCGACCAGGCCCATCAACGACAACTGTGGCTGGCAGCACGTATTGACCGACCTTACCACCTTCCATGACTACGCCGATGCTCCAGCCTTGGCCGAGACGTGCGCGTCCCTAGAAGGCATCCTCGGACCCAAGGCCGGCAGAAGCATGTTCGTGGAGCCGATTCCTGGCTTTGACCCTGGTTCTGCCCACAAGTCGGGAGCCGTCGTCATGAACACGGAATTCGGCGGTGTCAATATTGCACCCGCTGCCGCCGATGGCGCAGAGCGCGAGTGGGGCTACACCACGGCGAGCGACCCGCAGGACTTGCTCCTGCGGATTGAGCGCCTGATGAAGGCCGTTGTGCAAAACGGCCAGTGCAGTGGCTTTGTTTGGACACAACTGTAAGAATCAGTTAGGCGCGCCCTGGTGAACGACGACTAATCCGAGGACAGTGCCGACATTGAGCAGGAGACGAACGGACTCCTGTCGTTCGACCGCAAAGAGAAGATCCCCTCGGCACAGATCAAGGCCGTGGTGGACGAAGTGTTGGGCATGTTTTACCGCCAACGTGGTTTGTAAACACAGTTGCGCAGCAACATTATTGGAGATGATTAAGAAGAAACCCTACAGGGTGTGTGGCGCAAGAAAAGCCTCGGCAGAACCAAACTAGCAGTCCTTCAGCAACTTCACGAAAGTCCAGGATGCGGGCGTCTTTGGTGGCCAAGAAAAATCAATTGGTCGGCTTGGTTGATAGGAGAAAACAGCAGTCGTCGTACCAGCAATGAAGCAAATGGCAGAGCAGCGAATCAATCAAGAAGAACAGAGAGCATCCAGCGTCGTCCTTGCAAGCGCCTTTTCCAAAAACCCGTGCGTTACAACATAACTCGCAATCGTCGTTACCGCATCATCTCGGAAATTTTTTTTTTTTTTTCCATCGTGGCTGTGATCAGTTGCCCTTCTTGGGGGACGCGACAGTGGCGCTGCTGACGTTGACAGTCAACTGGCTCTGTGAGCAGGTGCCACCGCCAACCGTGTTAGTCTTGCAGTTACCGCCGCCGTAAAGGCCCAGCGGGGCGCTGCCGTTGACGCGGACGTTGACGCCGTTGTACACGAAGAGCTGCGAGATGCTGACGGCTGCAGAAGAATGTCAGTACCGAGCCCGAAGTAGAAAAAAAAAGGGGGGGGGGGGGGGGGAGAAGAACTCACAGCTCACACCCAAATCGCTCGAAAACGTGACCGCCGCATTGGCGCACGGCTCATACTTGCCGCCCAAGTTGCCATTGGCGCCGTAGCCAGAGGCGCAGTGCGTCGTGTTGGGCTGCGCGGAGAAGGCAATGGTGAAGTCGAGCGACCGGTAGTTGCCCGACGGCGTGTAGCTCGAGGTGATGGCCGTCAGGTTCCAGCCGTAGCTCGTCTTGAGCGCGCTCAGGTCGACGGCGGGAGCGGGAGCGGAAGCGGGAGCGGCCGATGCGGCGACGGCGAAGATGGCCAGGGCCGAGGTGAGAGTGTTGGCGAGCATTTTGATGGGAGTGGTTTTGGTGTTGTAGGGGCTGGCGGTTGCTTGGTCGATTGAAGGACGGCGGCGTCAAGAAAGACGAAGGAGAAGAAAGAATTTCTACTCTCAAGGAAGAGAGCGAGCGAACGAAATGATGGTAGGTGACGATTTCCAACAAACAACGCGCGAAGATCGTACGAGAGAACCAAGAGAGTGTTCGTGTTTTTCGCTGCTTGCTTGCCAAATGCCTGTCTATTCCAGTTGCTGACGTCCATCACGGGAGCTTGCTTATATACCTACCATACGTAGGTACCGCCCGCATACTCGTCTCCACACACCGTACCTTGCGCTGGACTAGACAGTTGCAACTCTTGGGTCGTAGCAGACAGTCTAGGTCCAACAGGTCCCGCCAATACGAACCAGCGAACCAGCGCACCAGCGAGCCAGCGCGCCAGCGACGCCTCGCCATCAAGGGTCCACGTTCATCAGGTCCGCCCAGGTTCCCATATTGTGACTGCCCGGCCGGCCATGCGCGGCGCCACATCCCCCCCTCCTCGAAAACCCCATCTCCTGTCGGCGTCCCCTCGACCTGAACCACGCGCAGCCACGCACGCCATCTAGATACTCCTACTTCTAGCTGCTAGCTAGCTAGCTAGTCCTGTCCTGTCCTGTCCTGTCCTGTCCAGCAGTCCACTGCACTGCCGAACCAAACCAAACCAAACCAAACCACACCTCGACTCGCCCTGACATTGCTGCTAGCGGCGGCGGTGGAGCGCCCGCCCGCCCGCGTGTGCTCGCTTTCTTTCTTTTCCCGCGGAGCATTGCAAGGAACGATTCCTCTACGCCATGGCGAGTTGTTCCGGTTGTTGGAGTGCACGTAGCATTGTGGCGAAAGATGCTGTCCGGCGATGCGGCTGCGTTGGGCGAATTGCAAGCAAGCATCATCACCATCATCATCATATCGTGTTGCGGTTCGCATCCGAGCACTAAAGAAAGGACGGCGCGCGGTGGTGGGTGGGTGGCGTCAGGCGAGGCGAGGCGAGGCGAGGCGTCGCGCAAGCGAGGGCCGGCTAGCCCGAAACGGCATTTCGCCTGGTCTCGAGTACCTACTTGTGCCTATCTACCGTACCTAGTTACGGCTAGTCGCGACGGTTTGTTGGGCGGATAATAGCTTTGTTTGCGGGGCCGCTGACGGACGGATGGGGTATGGCATGGCATGGTATGTGGGAATTGGATTCGGTGGCACATGGCAGATGGACAATCCGAATCGGAATTGGAATCGGAGTTGTGAGAATTGCCATGGCGCTTGCTTGGGTGACTTGGAGGCCGTTTTGTGGAGTTGTGTGACTACTTAAATGGTTCGTCGGAGAAATAGGTACGCGGTGCCTGGCGCGACTATCGCAGCGAGGCGCGCGCGCCCTGGGAGGCTGCGACTGGCGCGCGCTGGATGTGGTGGTCCTGTTGTGAGGTGCTGCTGTTGAGCTCACTTTCTTTTTGGCGGCTCGTTTCTTGATTAATACTGATTGAGCGGATTAGCGATGGTGTCTAGAAGAGAGAGAAGTGGAGAGGTTTGCGCGCTGTTGAGCGTAAGCAATCGAGGATAAGGAAAGACAACGAGTAAAGTTCCAGAAGCATCGAGTGTTTCTCATTGAATCGCAGCGTCAAGTGTTGAGAGTGAAGGGCGTGGAACCAGTCCAGAAGAATGCCGACGCAGTGGGTGCAATTAAGCTGAACACTCGGCGCTTTGACGCGTGGGTTGTGGTCTCTTTTGAGATCTGCTAAATCCGATTTTCAGAAACGGCTTGGGACTCTTCAAAGTGCTGGTCACTCCTTTTTTGTATGGCATAATTCGCAGCTTGATGGCCTAATTGTTGAGAAGTCAGCCTTTTTGTTCTCAAACTTCCCTAGCTCTTTTGGAAGCCTTTTCTTTCTCTTTCCTTCTCCTTGCGGAAGTATTCATCGACCAGACAAACAGCGGTAATCCAACTAACTGGACGACCAGGACGGCGACAATACTTAGTGAAGACGTGAAAGACACTCATTTTACAAAGTCTCGCTCCCTAATCCCTTACTCCGAATGATCAGACAGGCAAGGATTCCCGGCGATGCAAGACGCGTCCAGGAATGTCGTGCGGCTGTACCTTGCACCGTGCGGACAGAGAAAGACGAGGATAGAGGAGAAGCAGAAGAAGAGAGAGTCAAGCGTCGTGGGACCAAACGAAAGGAACAAAAACAGCGCACAGTGCCAACGTGTTAAAGTGGCAAACGGGCACTGACGGTCCAGATGACCGACGAGTAGGGGAAGTGACTGTGCGGAGGAACTGAACTAGAAGCAAAGTACAGAAACGGTTCAGCGACTGACTTTGTAGCGGATGTGATTGACTGACGGTACCCAGAAATTTCTTGGAATTGCAAAGACGACAAACTAATGGAAGGAGGAGCCGGAGAGGTTGTAACGGGGGTTTCAGGGGGTTTCTTTTCGGTATGTTCCTACTACTTCTCCTCCTCTTCCTCTTCCTCTTCCTCTTCATATTATACTCTTGATTTCTCATGCATTTCCTTTCTTGGCCTCTTGCTCCCCAAGCCCATCACGTGGCGCCAAACACAACCGACACCAAATCTCCAGCGCAGTGAAAAAAAAGGTGAGAAAAAGAAGTCAAGATGAAGCAGTGAAGTCAGAACTCGTCGAACTCTTCTGCCCTGTAGTCAGATGTGCCACTTACAACAAAGATCGAAATGGACAATAGAGCGCCGAATGAAAATAGTATCCGTCTATCTAGATGCCTTGTGCGACGCCGACTTTTTACGATGGCGATGACGCCGCATGGTGGAAGATCTGTCACTCCACGCGAATCATAGAAGGTGTACAACTCATCCCCACAGAGCCATTACAACCACCCGACAAAGTCCCACAGATCTCGCGAATAGCCAAGTGCCTTCCTTACAACCAATCTCGTCACCGGCTCCCCCACCACCACCTCGGCCATCCTCTGGTTTCTCACCACCCATCTCTGCCTGGTTCCCTCACTGCCCGCATCTTCGCACCGTTCTTTCTGGTTGCCCGCCGCGCAGCACCCACCCACTCACCCGATCTGATCCGATCTCATCGCCGCCGCTTTGCCTATCAAGTGAGCCACATGCACACTGCACACACGTAGGCGATGGCTGCAGGCGCAACAGGTGCTTCGTACCACCACACCAGCGCAACCGACCGACCGACTGACTGGCGGCGCGCTTTTGCTGTCGACTACCACGTAGCTGGCGAGCCAGCCAGTCAGTCAGTCACTACTGACCCACCAGCTCGCTCACCCCTTTTTCTCAATGCCCAACAGACTCAAGTGTCTGTCCTCTTCTTCCCACTCCGACTCCTTCAGTTTTCTCCTCGTCAGTGAGGTCTCGTGCAAAAGTCGCCGTCTATGTAGGTAGGTAAGTGGGTTACCCACCCAGCCGGCCGACCCCAGCTGATCGTTATCGTCCCACGTCGCGCGACAGCAAAACGTGCTCACATGCGTCTTCCTTCTGCCTTTGCATCTTTGTATGTGTCTGCACACATCTGCGTCTGCGCTCGTCCACTCACACGCAAATACGCATACGCGCGCATTTTGAAAATTGGGTGTCCCAGATGCATCCGATTGTGCGTCGAGTGGGTGCTGGACACGGCATGTTGAGGGGCAAAGGGGTGGTTTGAAATGGCTCGTCCATCTCGCTGGCTAGCTGGTTGACTGGTTTGTTGGCTACTGATGCGCCGATTTGCCACGCGCTTGGTGCGTGTTTTGTCAGTGCAAGTGTGGTGGTCAAAAGAGTCGTCTCTCCCCGCTTCTCCTCCTCTTCCTGCTCTTCGACAGAAAGAGTTAATCTGATCCGATCTCATCTGATCTTCCGCCAACTCACCCACCAGCAAACCAGCGCAGTCCCACACAAAACCACCTCATCTCATCCATCGCATCGCATCGCATCCAACACTCCTGACTCAGCCCGGGCAACATCTCGCGCCGCTTTCTCGCCCTGTCTACTCGCTCGCTTGATCCGCTGACGGCATGCATACCTGCATGCAAGCATGCAAGCATCCCTCCATCCTTCCACGCAAGCACGCGTGGTTGGTTGGTTGGTTGGTTGGCTCGCTCGCTCGCTCGTTAGCCACCCAGTCAGCGAGCGAGTGAACAAACGAGCCCACCAGCCAACCAGCCAACCAGCCAGCCAGCCAGCGTATATGCGTACGTGCATACACGCGTCTGACAAGACAAGCCAGATAGATAGACAGACAAACAAGAAAAGGCGACAAGGCGACTAGCGATGCGTGCGTGCGTGCGTGCATGCGTCCTGCAGTCTATATCGGGAGCAGAGGGCACACGGCATGTGTACACTTGGTTGGTAGACAGACAGACAGCCAGCCAGCCAGCCAACCGGGTGCGGCGTGTTTGACTACCTACCTTGCGTCGGTGGTGAGACGAGGAGCACTGAGAGGAGGGAGTGTCTACTTATTTGGTTAGTCAGTAGTTTTTTTTTTTTTTTTTTGTCATTGTGTGTCGTGGAGTGGTAGAATACTGACTCTACATATGGTCGAGGGAAAAGAGGCCAACAGGTACTGTTATCGTCAAGACATGTTGTCAGACAGGAAAATCCGCGTCAAGTCGACCCAAGAAATCAGACAACTGGAGTATGAAAAGAGACGGCAGCAGAGCAGAACGACGCAGCAACGAAGTCAAAATCGACTGTGTCAAAAGAAAAAAAAAAAAAAAAACGGGAATCAGGGGGGGTGTTTGCGTAGGAACGCACCTACCTACCTTCCCCTAGACTCAACGACCCTTGGCCCCTCCCTCATCATCGCCTCCACTCCACTCCCGCACTTCAACCGACCGATTCCAGTCAGCGCTAGATAGTTCGTCTTCCGTACCCCACGCCCCCTACATGTATCTACAACAGCTGCCCTCTTTCAATTGCTCTTCGCCGCTGGCACATACCGTCGGTCCGCCCATCCGTCTCAGTCTGCGTGCACGATGGAACCGTTGGACGGACGGACGGACGGATGAACGGAGGAGAAGAGCAGTCGCAAGCCCGCGTGGATGGAAAGGGTGTGTGTATATCCGGGCGACTAGGTGTTTTTTTTTCTTTTTTTCTTCCCTCCTGTTTAAGGGATCGGGAAGGGAATGAATGCCTAGATGATGGGGTGAGCTGAGAGAGAGAGAGAGAGAGAGTAAGTGAGTAAGTAAGTGAGTGAGTAACCAAGCGAGTGCGATGGGTAGGTAGGCAGGTAGGTCAGAATGGCTGGCCTGCTAGGGTAGCTGACAGTGAAGGTGTAGTGAGTGTATAGTACAGTAGAACAAAAGTAGTGTTGCGGTAAAGCTCTAAACCAGCACTGCTCTACACCCATCGAAAAAGAGCCACTACAAGTCACTTACCACACTCATTTAGTTCCAACCCCATCATCTCATGCACAGCTTTAACGGCACCTCATCTCACGTCCAATTCATTCCAAGATCCCCCCGACCCCGACCTGTCAGGCATACAGATCTTTCTTTCTTTCTTTCTTTCCTTCTTTCTTTCCTGCCCAGCCGCACGCACGTCCATCACCTCCCTCGCCACCATCACCTCAGTGCCCTAGTCAGAGAAGGGGAAAAGAAGAAGCAAAAGATTGGAAAGGCACATCGCACGCACATGGCGCGCGGACAGACTGACAGACGAACAAGCATGGGTAGGTAAGGAGGGTAGGTGGGCGCTCGATGGGCGCGGCGCCGGCGGAGCGGGTCAGGGGGGGCCGAGATCGCGGGCGTGTGGTTGGTTGGGTTGGCGCGGCGCGTGGAGGGTGGGTTGGTTGGTTTGTGGCGTGTGCGGTGGAGATAGGGTGGAGGGTAGGGTAGGGTAGGGTAGGGTAGGTTTGGGTGGAGTACATGCCAGGTGGGATCCAGTGTCTTTTTCCTTAGACGTTTAGGTGTGAAGGAGATGGCGCGTCTACACTAGTCACTATTTACAGAGCTACTTGCCATTAGTGTGAGAGGATACTCTGCACTCAAAATGTTAGCACATAAAGAATGAACAAAAGCTCCTTTAGATGGCCTGCTGTACGGTATCCACGGGACTATAGAAGTGTTCTGCCTCAAGGGCAGCGTGGTTAATTGACCCACCCTGCTCAGTTAACCCGGCAGCACGCACACACGTACGCGTGCAACCGGCGCACGCATCATGGCAGATATGCTTATCGAGCCGTGGATGTCAACGTCCGCCCGTTAGGGCTTCTGCTGACACGGCCTGCCTTGGCCTGCCCACCACCAACATCCACCGTAGTTGGTTAGGTATTTAATTAACTAGCGAGCCAGATGCATGTGCCGGCCGGCCGGCTTCCTTGTGCAGTTAACCAGTCAACAGGGCTGGCTGCGGTGGGTGCCTTGGCTCGCCATGCATGCTTTTTCGGCTGCACGTAGATTTGCCGAACCTAGATGTACGTACGGTTGTAGGTGCCTTGGCGGCTGCGTCCGGACAAGGCAGACAGGGTCATCAAGATTAGTGCCGAGATCTCAGTTGTTGGTGGCGGCGGCGGCGGCGGCGGGACAACGGCTGACCTGAGTTATGTGCGTGCATGCGTGCTGCGTGCGTGGGTCGTTGGCTGTAATTTTGCGAGATGCAGTGGTGGTGGTGGTGGTGGTGGTGGTGCTGCTGCTGCTGGTGGTGCTGTGACAGCATCTGGACGAGAGGAGCCCATGTTGTTCCGTTGGCGATGAGTGTGGCACCAGCCATCTCAATCACGCAGACGACCGACTTCTGGAGACCGCCGGTGCTGCTGTGCCCCAGGCGCTCTCGAATCGATAACCTCTGGTCCCATCTGTACATCGATTCTTCCATCCGTCGTCATCCGTTGTTGTGAGACATCAAGATTCCGAGACCCGAGCAGCTCCTCCTGTTTGGTATCTTCCGCAAACCTTTTTCGAAAATGAGTGACTCCTTGCCCTTTGCCAAGCAGTAGCAGCAGCGTGCCTATCCATCCGCGTCGGCCAAAATCTGCTCGTCCGAGGAACACGCCGCGGCGTCGATTCGTTTCACACTGCGTTTCAAGTTTTTCAACACTTCAGGAGCCGCATCGCAGCGCACCGCAACACACTCCCATCCCAAGACCAGACACAACCCGACAGACCGGGACTACCATCGTGGTCACTAAACATGGCGGTGAAGAAGAAGAAAAATAAGGATGATCCAAAAGAACAAACAACTGCCGAAGGAGCAACGACCCCAGGCAGGCAGCCAGCAAATCTCGGCCAATCCGGAGGTTCCCACGGTACGGCGCAGATCCCCTTCCTTGAGAGTCTACCCTTTCATTCGGGATCCTTCACTACTCATGCCTGCCTCTCGAGGCTCTGATCAGTGGTGTCATGACTGAATTTTTTTCCCTTGATTTTTTCGGGCAACGAGTCCGATGGCCAGCGGACTTGTCGCGTTTTGTCTCATGCTCATCACATCCATCCTCCGTCTCATCTGCTAGGCTGGCCTGTGGCCCTGATGAGCCCAGTCCAGTCATTGCCCAGCCAGCCAGCCAGCCAGCCAGCCAGCCAGCCCCTCGAGTAATATGCAGGGCCGCGTGCGTGCCCACCCATCCACACCACCCACCCCATGGACCCGCACGCACGCCCTGCACGGCGGCGGCCGATCCGCTCAGTCCACCGGCGGGCGCGTGAGCAGGCACAGTACTTAGTCGGCGCCCAGCCATGATGGACGTGACGGGTGGGCGCGCGAGCGGCATGTCCCGTCTGGCAGCAGCGGCTTTACGGGGTCCAGACAGACGAGGAGAGGTGAAGTGGTACGACGTGGTCGATTTGATCAGTCGTCGTCGTCGTCGTCGTCGTCATCATCCAGTTGGCAGCACGCTGTCTGTGGTTTGGCTCTTGATAGGTGCTGCGACGAAGGCAGGCAGGCAGGCAGGCAGGCAGGCGGATGGGGCGGGTGTTCTTTTCCAGCCAACCTGGCGCCTTGCAAGTCATGATCAAATCCAGCAGCGCGTGGTCGCTCACGGCCATCATGTCACAGGGAGTGGACAGCCGACGGACAACGGCTTGGGCAACAAGGCCGGTCCAGGGCGCGGGCAGGCAGGCAGGCAGGCAGGCAGCGGTGTTGGTATTGAAGGTCGACGGTTGGAGTCTGCGTGGGGGCCGAGACGAACAATTGATTGGAACCGAGCATGACGTCGACGAGGCAACTGGAAGGGGAGGGGTAAGCGAGCAGATGAAAAACTGGAGAAAACGGAGGACACGAACGAGATGAGATGCGATGCGGCGATATGCGATGCGATGCGATGCAATGCGATGCGGCAGCGGGGAAAGATGGATTAGGAATGTGCTTGGTGGGGCGTGCGCTGTCGGTCTGTTCTGTCTGTGCGGCCGGCGTCAGATACGCGAGCCTGCGTAGTCCCTCTTTTTTTTTTTTTCCTTTCTTTTCTTGTTCTTCCTTTCTCACGCGTCTTCTTTCTTTCTGTCATCAGTCTATCCATTAGGCCATATACCGGTATCCAGCTGTGCACCAGTATTGGTAGCCACCCTTAATTCAGTCTTCCTTCTGCCGCAGTATCTGAACATGTCCATCGGCAGAACCACGGGACGAGACGACGACCAGGAAATAATATCTTCAGTTCCTCCTATCAGCATTTTTGGGTTTTCCCCAAATAGCTCGTATCGCTATAGGTGGTGGTGGGGGGTGGGGGAGGGGGTAATCGATTCGTGTCGTGTCGTGTCGTGCACTCGTGTCGTCCAATCTGTGTCGCGTCACTAGCTCCACAGCCAGCCAACCAGCCAACCAACCAACCAACCAAAAACAAAGTCGCGTCGCAGCCCAGCAGTGCCACCAGATTCATATGTCTTTTGCTGCGCGACGAACCAAGATTCATGCACCCCAGCGATCCGCAACCCAGATCTGAACCATGCCCAAAGCGGATACTTTAGGCGAGACGGGGGCAACATGATGCAGGGAGAGAGGAGAAGGTCTCGGTCTCGCTTCCGTCAATCCATCCATCCATCCATCCATCCTTCGTTCCTAATCTCTCCTACCCATCTCTACTGTACGCATGTAGGTACCTTACCTTACTATGTAGCATGGATGGGCGCATCTGACACGCGCCCGCGCGACCGTCCGCCCTCCCAACTCCCCCACACCGACACCCGGCCTTCTCGGCAAACGCACCAGGCCAAACACCGCGCGCGCGCCCTAGGCACTCCGTCCGTACCCTGTGCCCTCCTACCTACCTCCTCAACCCGCCCCGAAAGGTAATCCTCATCCATCTCATCTCATCTCATTTCGTCAACGTCTTCATTGTCGAGGTTGCCGTCTATTCGGCAAGCATCACCTACCGCAATAATCAGCAGACTACCCGTAGCCATGTGGCCGTCCATTCCTTCATCGTAGACGTACCGGATGTGGACGCGTAGACGTGACCAATGAGTGTGAAAACCCGGGCCGGTCCCGCCGCCGCCGTCGACGGCCCGGGCCCGGGCCCGTCACCGTCCGTCCGTCCGTCGGATCCGACGTTCCCACTAGTCCACGTGTCGGCGGCGGCGGCGGCGGTTGAGCGTTGGTAGGTTCATGGTAGGTAGGTCGCTGCGTTTGCTGCATGGCTAGTGCCTAGCTACAAAGCTGGGTACCGTTCTGTAGGCAGGGCAGGGCGGGGCGGGGCAGGCCGGCTGGCTAGTTAGACTGTTAGTTACTGGACGTCACTTCCACCGCATCTCACTGAACCAAGAACAAAACAAAAGAAAAACCCTAAAAAAAAAAAAAAGAAATTTTTAAATAAATAAATAAAAGAAAAAGAAAATCGTGGAGACATCGATGCTCATCCGACTGCTCCACCGTGTCTTGCGTGTTCTCATCAGCCGCTACTCTCTCTTCGTGTCAGATGGCGGAGCTCGCCAAGGTACGTGGGTAGGTAGGTAGGTAGAAAGGTAAGTATCTCACTTCCATTAATCAACCAACAAGCATCATGATTAACAAGCATCATGATTAAAAGACCACAGCACTAGGTACATAGAGAGAAAAGAAGGAACATCTATCAGTTAGATAGTCTAATAGTTAATTAGGCCCTAGCATTCTAATTTCAAGAAAAGGAAAAAGATGAGTCTAGGGAGATAAGATGATGGAGAAAGAGGAGAAGGGAAGAAAAGATGACTACCTACCTACCTACCTACCTACCTGCCTACCCACCCAGGCGCCTTAACTATGTAAGCGACTAAGTAAACTCAACTATACCGTCAAAAACGGTAACAAGAAGCGAGACCGATAGCGAAGCAAGCGCACGGTAGCTAACGTGAGATGAGATGAGATGCTTAAATCCATCTCGCCACAAAGTTTCAATAGATTTAATCTGTGATGTCTTTGTAGCATGAACTAGACGTGTGTCCGTGCATAATAAGCAATTGGCTGGCTGGCTAACTAGCTAGCTAGCTAAATCACTAAGTGAAGGGGGGGTATCTACAATGATGTAACAGTGTGAGCGAGCGAGTGAGCAGATTCAATGCTGTAACGTCTCAAGGTGGACGGTGGTAGGTGGGTGAGAAGACAAGGACAGCCTTGCCAACAACCCCGTCTAAACCGTTGCGTTTCCTTGACCATGTACTCCCACGTCCCTAAACCCCTAAATTCCAAATCCCAGTGCTCCTAGGTCGCCCATCTCATCCCATCCCACTGCATACAAACTTTTTGGGGAAAGCGGTAGTAGTAGAGAACTTCATGCAACCCAAACAGAATGCGCAAGCGAAACTTTCGATTCGCTTCACTGTTCGTCGCTGTTCTGCATCTGCACGCGGCAGCTCACCCTAGACGCAGTTCATTCACTCACTACCTTCGACGCAACTCTGCTGCCAAGTGGCGGCTCGAAGCTCGGAGCTTGCAACGGCAGCGGGCGGCAGCAAGGCCATCGTTACTGCCGAGCCTGGCGCAAAAGGCGTTCGAAATTATGATGACCGAGAGCATGACATGCAGGAGAATTGGTGGCGGCGCGCAGCAACGAGCGACGCGCAAATATAGCCGCGCACGTTGCTGCTGCTGCCTTCGAGTGTTACGGGCGTTGGGTGGCGACTGTGCAGCCCATGACGCACAATCGCTTGCTTGCCTCATCTGCACACCCGAAGCGGCCGCTGGCCGTCTGCAGGGCAGTTCCGTTTTGGCATCCGCCAGCGTGCGGTGGAGACAGTACGGGGGCGTGCGACAAGATTTGGTGCAACGGCGCAATCTCGTCAAGGGCTACGCTCTTGGGAAGCGGCAGCGTCAAGTTGCCGGGAGCGCACCAACCGACGAGGGTTCCCCCGGACGCGCGCGCGCATGCGCGCGCAAAATAGCTCTTCCCTCCCACTCGGCGCGGTGGGGGGGGGGGGGGGGGCCACGGAGAGAAAAGACAAAATTTGGGCTTCCGTGCCGCTGGATCTGCGGCGACGCCTCCGAAAGCATTCCCGTCCTGGCAAACCACGACCAAGGCTTGCTCTATGCCGGGGGCGATCCAGGTCCTAGTGATTTGGGTCGTAGATTGGAGCTGCCAATAGGCGCCTTGCTGGCGTTGGCACCCATTTTGCGTGTGAGCTTGGCGTAGTCTGCCGGGCGTTAGTTGTTGTCGTCATTTGGCTTGATGGGGACACTGACGCAGGCCGCAGGCGTTGCACAAGGTGCGTGCACCATCTGGACCCCTCCGCCACTCTGGAGTTTCCGCTCGATTACAGCTGTGGCATCGACCTGGAGGCGCAGCTCGCTGCAAAACAAGTCAGCATCGACCCACGATATTACTCCGGTTTCAGAAAAAACGTACGCCTCTGCGTTTCTTGGAATCGCCGCCCGCAAAGCCCCCGCCACCCTTGGTATCCTCCCCAAATTGACTCGACTCTTCTGCGTCATAGCCATTTGTCGTCTTAAATCGTGGATCCTGCGGCTGTTCTGGTACCTGATTTTGTTGTGTGGTGATCACCACTTCGCGGATGCGCACCAACGAGTCGACGATGCGATGACCTTGCTTCATCATGTCATCGACCTCCCGAATAGGTGGCGTTGATCCAGGCACGGGCCCTGTTCGTTGGGCCTGGTGAGCGCGCTGGCCGTAAACTCTTAAGAATTCGTTCAACCGTCCGGTGCCCTCGGCAATCTACGTCTGTCAGTCATGTTTGGCTCATATGTTTTCAAACACCCACTTCGTTTAGTGATGCCTCGAAATCAAAATTGTCCAAATGCCTCTTGACTGACTCGCCAAACATGGCCGGCCCAGCGTTGCGTCCTGTTCTTTTACTCTCCTCGGCTCGCCTCACTTCAGCGCCGTCAGATCTCCAGGTTGGCGGGTAGGTGGGAGGAGCCGAGTAGCCGGGTCCTGGGGCGGGGTAGGTAGGTGCGCCATGGTTCGGGGGAGGCGGAGGCGGTGGGGGAGCAGAGTAGGGATATGACGCGGAGTACGTAGTGTAGCCAAATGGTTGTTGTTGGAGGGGACCGGAGGTTGGAGGGTTTTGGTCGTAGGGAGCGAGAGGCTGATAATGGTGGTTCACGGGCGGTCTAGAGCCGTTTACCGGCGACGGTTCGGTGCGCAGTGGATGGAGAGTTGGGAGGCTTGGATTTTGAGAGGTTGGCAAGGTTGGCCGCGGCGGTTCCTGGAACGGAGCCGAGTATGACGGTTGCGGGGGTTTCATAAACGGGCTTCGAGGTGGGGGCGGGGGAGGCGGAGGAACATAGTGAGCGGGCGGTTCTTGAAAGGGTCGTCGTCCAGAGTCGTGGTGGGATGTGATGGAGGGCGGTGGTGGAGGGTAGTAGTGAGAGGCAGGCGGCGGGGCCGAGGTGTGCGGATAAGCCATGGGCTGGTCAGATCCCAAGGCCTCGTGGATGGAAGGCAGAGATTGCCTGACGGGGGCGAGCTTTTGTTCCTGCTCGTCGCCAGAGGTGCGGCGCGAGTCGGGGGGCGAGACGAGGCCTGCCAGGCTGGGTGGAGGAGCAGAGGCATTTGGAGGGTGACGAGCGTAGGGCGGCGGCGGCGGGTGCGTATACGGCGACGACGGGCTGACCATGGCGGCAACCGAGTGTTTTCGATGAAAGTCGGCGTCGTCGCGCCGGGCCTTGTCGCTGTCCATTTGAGCAATCGAAGGCAAGAGGCCGCTGCGGCTTGGTCAGAGGCGAATCAAGCGGGGGTGCAAACAACGAACGTACGTCTTGCGGGCGGTAGTGTCCATTGGCTTGGTGGGTGTGGTGCACCGAGGCTAGCTGTCGCGACCCGCAGAGTGCAACAACGAAAAGACGCTGATGTGATGGCCGCGCTGCCTGGGCGGGGCGAGGGCGAGGGGGGCGAGACGGAGCAGCGTGGAGAGAGGTCGAGCGTGAGATAAGGTGGCAGTGGAAGAGTAGTAGAGTAGTAGAGAGCAGTAGACAGTAGAGAGCAGAGAGCAAGTCCCGTGATCAGGGCCCAGAATGGGGAGCGACGCAAAGCAAGCAATTTTTATCTGAGCGAGCAGAGGGGAACGGGAACGGACGGGGATAATCAGCTCGATGAGATGAGCAGCGACAGATGGGATCGGGAGATGGCAGCGGAGCAAACCAACTGCCATGCCCTCTGCTGGGCTGGAACGCCCCCCGTCGGTCGAGTCGAGTCGAGTCGAGTCGAGTCCAGTCGAGTCGAGTCCAGTCCAGTCCAGTCCAGTGCGGCGGAACATGATGCTTCATCTTTCAAGCGACACGTGTGTCGTTTGTGCCACTGGATCTGCCATGGCTGCACTGCATCAAGCTGACGGTTGGATCTGATTATTGTTGTCATTACCATCATCCTCCCTTCGATGCACTCCTTTTTTGGCAGCATTCCCTATGCAAGTACCAGAGGCAACCAACCAACCAACCAACCTTATTCTCGCCCTCTTCTTGTCCTGGCGATTGCGTTTCAGATTGCCCTCCCATGAGATCTCATCTCGTCTGGGGCTCCAAAACCTGAACCGATCCGCCGTATCCGCAACCACCACACCACGCCATGCCACCTGAACAGAGAACCCTTTTTCCTTGTCAAGACGACGGGATGAACAACACGCCCCTGACGTCATGCGCCTCTGGGTGTCGAAAATCCCAGGGCAAGAAAGAAAGAAAGAAAGAAAGAAAAAAAAATAAAAAAAAATTTAAACTCACGCTGCCCGACCAGGCACATGCTTGCCCTGCCCCCACGGCCAATCTTGATTGCAAACTTGATCCGATTCCCGATCAGGTCCAAGCGCCCCTCGGTCCTCCCAGCATCATCCCATCTGTTCAATCCCACCATGTCTGACTCTCAATCAGGAGGCGCTGCTCTTGGCGCCAGGCACACTTTACTCCAGTCTCGGAGACCTCGTCGGAAAGTTGCCAGACTTCAGGCATGCTCACCCCATGCTCTATGTTCCCTTGGCCCGGCTGCGTCTCGGCCTGCCATCCATCATCCATGGACCTCCAATAGTCTGTGCCTGGCAGACAACTTCATGACTCGGATCTGGCCAGCAACCAGGCAACGGGTAGACTTTTTCTGTTTCTTTCTTACATACATATTGCGTGCGCGCTTGCATCGAGCCCTACCAACGTCGACGGATGATAGACGCGGACATCTCGGTGCGACTTTACGAGCGACCAACAACGCACCTACCTACGGCGCAACGCCGGCCATCTGCTTGAGCAGGATTCACGCACGACTGTAGATCGTGGGGCGCAGCGAGTCAACGCTGAAGTCAGTGTGTCGCTCGTCCAGCCAGAGCCACCCAGTTTCATCATGTCATTATGTGCGCTCCCTCCGTCTCCCCCGTGTCCTTCCATTTCTTTATCTCTCGTCCTCACCACATCACATCATCAGCAAAGGCAAGAGCAAGCGGTTCAGTAATCACTCTGGCGGCGACGGACGAGAGAGACGCTGACCCAATGCATCGGGTCCAGTCCAGTCCAGTCCAGTCACTCACTCACTCACTCCCTTAGTAACAAGTCCAAAAAAAAAAAAATTCTCCACCTCTTTCCGCTTCGGGCAGCCATGTTTCCTTCTGCTGTTCCTTCCATCCGGGCTGCGTTAAGGGCACACACACCCCCCCAGACAACAGGGGTGATGTTTTCCCTCTCCCTCCCTTCTCTTTCTCTTCTGCTGCTGCAGGGCACAGCAACACGAAGCAGAAGAAGGGTCGTGCCTGCCTGCCTGCCCCCCCGCCGATGCACCGTCTACTTGACCGGCGCCTCAGATCGAGCGCCTTGACAACTACACATCCACATCTCCATTCATCGCCAAGGCAGATCAGATCCGGGGATGGCGGCCAACTACACCTGTATGATCCGTACCGCTGCAGCCCACTCGGTCCACCGTCAATCTGCCGCATGCATGCACAGAGAGACTGTGTGTTTGTGTATTGACTGACTGAATGAGTGATCCGCGCGCGCGGCGTAGCGGATGGGAAAGGTTCCGGTGGCCTTCATCGTCGTCCTCCATGTCCCCTCCTAGACAGAATCCACGGGCTCTCTGACTGCGTGCAGTTTTGAGTGATCCTACCTTGCTCTGCGTCCACCACCCCCTCGCATGCACACAGACAGACTGGCTGACAGACGCCCTGCCAGACGGACAGGCGGACGGACGGACGGACGGATGGACGGACGGGAGTAGCCGTCGTACCTTAGCTTCACTACACTCCGCTGCACTGGCTGGCTACCAGCCTACCTACAAGGAGATACGCACGTCCATTACCTCCCCCCCTCAGCCCCTGCGCCAACCACCGCTGCCATTCATCATCGCCAAGAACGCGCACACGTTTTTCTTCTCCCTCTTCCTCCGCTTCTTCCTCCGATCGTGTTGACAACACTGCGCTGCTTCATTCCACGCACGAGCCTCGTTCAACAGAGTCGGACAGACGGCGAAACCTCAGCGTCGATTCGTCTATGACGAGACGAGACGAGATGGATCAACATGTGTGCTGTGCTGCGCTCGACTTGATTTATTGTGGGACGCAACCACGCGGCAGAAATGACATTTCCTTCCCTTGAGATGCTGAGGGTGTGTTTTTGGTTGGTCTATTAGTGGTGGTGGTGGTGGTGGTGGTGGCGCATAGGTTTGATACAACTAACGTAATGGCCCACGATGCCGCGCGGCTACGGCGAAGAGAAACCGGCATGGCCGTTGAGGGAGTGAGGGAGTGAGAGAGTGAGGGAGTTGCGGCTCGATACCTGCGCTCACTGCGTCTCTTGCTTCGCCACGCTCCTTGCTATCTTATCGTCGCTTTGGGATGGAGAAGTCTGATAAGTGAGTGTAGACTGCGGCGGAGGACTGTTGAGAAGGCTACACATCTATTGACAGCAGCTGCAGATTGAGCTGGCATCGCACCACTGCAGCTGTGTAGAACATGCAAAGCACTTCACTAGTGCAGAGTCGTTCCTTGCCTGTGATTAACTGACTGCCCATTAACCCCTAGACCGGCCGGCCAGCCTTTTAATGATATATACTAAGAGCAGAAGGCAGAAAAGCCGGTAAATCTGCTAGGATGGGTTCTTGTTTCTACACTGCGTCTTATCTTCCTCCCATCTTACTATCCATTATCCCGCATCCCTCGCTCCAATCACAGTTTAAAGAGAAGAGGAAAAGAATCATATTTTTCTATTTTCATCCTTCTATAACTACCCTCTCCAGCCTTCCTCATCCCTCCACATCATCTACCTCCTTCGCAGGATAGGCGAGAGCGACACATGGAGTTGAACATCACCACATCCCCCTCCCACCTTCCTCCCACCTTCCTCCCCGTCCCCCGTGCTCCATCCATCCATCCATCCATCCATCCATCCATCCAATCTGCCACATCCCATCCCATCCCACTGCCCCCACTCCACTCCTCCACTCACCTCTCACATCAACGGTCCCTTCTCCTCCCCTATATTACTCCTTCCTTCCTTCCTTCCTTCCTTCCTTCCTTCTTCCTTACCTCTCGCACGGTAATTACTATCTGCGCCAAGCGCCAGCTTTTCTTTGCTTGCGGCGCTCTCGCACACGCGGCGTTGTGGAGGCAGAGCGGCGGGCAGCTTCTAGCGACGGAAGATGGAAGACGGAAGAAGGAAAATGGAAGACGGAAAAAGGAAAATGGAAGACGGAAGATGGAAGACGAAGAAAGTGATGATGGCCATGATGATGAAGTGAGGGGAGAGAGAGACCTGAGGTGTGAAGGAGAGATTGGCGGGCGGGCGGGCGGGCGGACGCACGGTGGGTTGAGCTGGAGATGGTGGATGGTTACTGCCGTGTTGGGTGGGTGGTGTGTGTGTTGATTGAGTGGCTTCCTTGTACTGTGCGTATAGAGAGGGCTGGTTGTTTGTGGGGATATTCTTATCGTTGACGACTGACTTACCTCTGGCATCTACATGTAGATGGATGGCTACCATGTGATGTGCTGACCTACCTGCTTGCTTGCTTGCTTGCTTGCTTGCTGGGCTGCTTCTCTCCTCCACTACATCACTTATCGGGCGCTTACCTAGACGTTCGGCTCATTGCGCTGCCTGCTTGCCCTCGTCGTCGGGCAGCATTTCACTGCCCCTTCATCGCCGTGCATGCACTTACCCCTGACCAACCTATCTCGACACCAACCCGGCGGCTTACCGGGAAAGCTGGATGAACACCGCCGCCCACACCCCCTTGTCCCTCCCACGCAAGCACCATCAACTCCTTACTGCCCCTTGCTCCTCTCACCGCCCACCGCCCACCGCCCACCGCTCTCTATCCACCGACCTATCCATCCGCTCGCCCGCCTGTCCGCCCCGCCAGCGCGGTTCCACCCGCCCATCCGCCCTGCCAACACCGCCCACGCATGACCGGATAGGAAAGGGGAAGCGGGAAGCGGGATGGCGCCACGGAATGCCGCTCCCGCAGGCCGGCGCCGGGACCGGACAGGGGCAAGTGAGGGAGAGTGGACCGGGAATTCCGACCGAGCGGCCGGTGGCGGACGGTCCGGGACGCCGCCGGTGGGACGACGGATGGAGATGGTAGGTGACTTCGGCTTGGGTTTCTTATTGATGGGGTGTTGCGGGAAGGGAACGGGGCAGTGTGGTGCGTGTTTGGAGGAAGCGCGAGGCGAGATGGGTTCCCACTGGATTGACAGGCTGGATGAGACTGGACTGCTTTTCGGGTGAGCAGTCATATGATGAATTCCTCCTTCTGTCCGGCCTCCCGTTGCCTCTTGTTGCTGATTCTGCACAATCTGTCTGCCGTGGTTGCTCTTCCAGCGAGCGCATGCAAGTCACCATCAAGCCATCTTGCCACCACAGCGCCTGCTCCCAGGGACGGAGACCCAAACCAGCTTTTTGCATCCCCACCATCCGGTCCAACTCCGTTGCCCTGCGGTCGAGAGGATGGCGGCGTCCCAAATGTGCGGTCCCAGTCCGTGCTGACGCGGCGCTTGATTGGCTCGAAGCAGGACATCGAGATGATGGTTCGCTTCGAGCAGTCGGCATGGCCGACGCGCACGCAACAAAGGCAGGCCCAAATTGCTTCGCGCTTTGCGGTACGTCATATGGCAGCAGATTTGATTCTGCATCGGCCGATGAAGGGTCGTCTTGTCTCGTCTTTATTGGAGGAAAAACTGCCGCTCGACGGATCTAGAGGACAGGTTCGCCTGCCCATTGGGTTCCGCTGGAGTGGTTGCTGAAGTCACTGGTGGTTCTTTGCCGCTGGGCCATGTGCGCGGAGGAGTGCCCGCGAATCGGCAGGCCGTCTGATAGTCCTAGTTTTGTCTGGACGCTCGTGGTTGCGTTGGGGATTACGGACGTAGTAGTCTGAGGTTCGGACTTGAGCTGCAGAGCCTCGTCAGAGAGCGCATTTATTTCCGAAGGACGGCCGTATGATGGACGGCCAGGACGAAAGTGGTCGTCTGTCAAAGATGTTGGCGGTTGGGGGTGAAGGAGTTTCAGGGCACGACCCACAAGCGGTCAACTGGAGGACATGTCGGATTGATCGTCCCGGTTCCCCGTGAGATCTCGATGTCGCAGAGGGAGCTGTCCAGACCAGATTGACCGGCTCGCTTACAGCCGCCACGTCGTACGATGATTCAGGCTCGATGTTTCTTTAATCGAGGGCGTCCTTTGAAGGATGGAGGACTCGAAGTCTCGCACAGGTCGCATGCGGTGGGTTCAGGGCGCGGCAAGCGATTGGAGCAGTGTGTGGTTTTTCTTGAGGCTGAGGCCTGGTGGTCTGTTGTTTCATTGAAGGCGTCGATTGGAGTTGCGACACGATACGTTTTCTGAGGTCAGCAGTGACAGGGACCGCGGCTTGAGGGAGAGACCAGACTGGAGGAGCGAGCGGAGAGGAAGAAGTGAGGAGAGTTGATGTGACCGAGTCAAGGGCGCGGGCGGCAGTTGAAGGGGGCGGGCTGGGCTGCCCGGGGCCAGGTTCCCTCCATTCCTTGTCGTCGTTTCTCGTCGTCCCGTCGGTCGGCAGTCCGTCGTCCGTCGTCCGTCGTCCGTCGTCCGTCGTCGGCGGCGCCAAAAGTCGACGTCGCGACGTCGTCAACCTCAACCACTTCTCCACTCCACTACTGCGACCAAACACCAACGTCAACAACATTCTTCGACCCTCCGCTCCACTGCCGCCGCCGCCTCTGCCCTGCACTGCACTGCATCGCGTCGTCGCACACATCCCGCGACCTCGGCGGCGCATCCCGAGCAGTGTGGCCTGACCCGTCACATCAATCATACGACTTCTACTCTGTCCCGCTTCATCCCCTGCCCAAACCAGCGCTGCGACTCCGCCCGACCAATTTTGCACCGCCAATCCTGGTGAGTGCGCTCCTCTCACCCACCCCCGGCGCCTGCACCCTCCTCGAACCGTATGACATTGACCCAGGCAGGCTGACTCTGCCACAGAGCTCCGGCCCTCCGTATCGCATCTCCGCTGCCGCCTGCCGTTTGTCATGCCGTGACCCTGATTGCCATTTTCTGGTAAGACCCTCTCTCTCTTTGATCCCACTTCTTTCAGCCTCGACGCCCCCCCTCCCCCCCGCAACCCTCCCCGACATGATGGATACTGCCGAGCCCAGCGGCGTCCTCGACGATGCCCTGGCCCTCGAGAATGTTGCCGTACGTTCCTGGCGCCCACGCGTCTTGGAGAAGTATGTGGGCGCGGCTAACCGCCGATCCGGCTTTTGCAGGTTGGGCCCTACTGCGTATTCGACGATTTTCGTCCTGAAGACGAACCCGCCAACCCAGACTTCCCAGTTGATCCCACTAAGCTCGAGGACCCAATCATGTCCGCCGAGTTCCCCTTTGGCACCGCCATGCGTGCCCCCTGGCTAGCCTCGACCTCCGACGACCTGTCGCTGCAGTCTGCCGACGCCTTCCACCAGGCCAACTGGGAGGAATGGATGCGATGGGATCCGCACTCGCAATCCCAATACCCCTCCAAGGAATCCGAAGGGCCTATCCCACCCCAATACCTTAAGGCCGAGGTCAAGACGCCCGCATTCAACCAACAAGCCGACTCCCCACCGATGCCCACCGACTCTGCCCGCGGCGCCAACATCCAATTTACATTTGGACAGAGCATGGAGAATTCGCATGCATTCCAATTCGACAACCAAAATAGATCACCCGTGTCCAACCAAGGACAGCCGGTCAACCCGCAATCACATAGCGAGAACCCGGTGTGGACCGAAAATGACCGCCTCCAGCAAAACGAGGATGGCCTGTTTTCGCCACTACCATTCGACCAGCAGCAAATGCAACTTAACGGTGCGCCTCCACCGCCGCAGTCGACTCCGAGTCTCCAGCACAGCCCGAGCTCCGTTACAGATCCCAAAACGAGCTCCTCATCGAATCAATCGTCGCCAGAACCCCTCTCTGGCCCTACCAAGAAGCGCAAATCTTCAACTGAGGATGAAAGCAGCGACCAGCAGAAGAATGGAAAGCAACCGCCGGTGAAGAAGGCTGCACACAACATGATTGAAAAGCGATATCGCACCAATTTGAATGATAAGATTGCTGCCCTGCGCGATAGCGTGCCCAGCCTGCGAGTCATGTCAAGGGCAAACGGCACTGGCGCCGAGGATGACGACGACCCCGAGGATCTCGAAGGATTGACGCCTGCTCACAAGCTCAACAAGGCCACTGTCTTGTCCAAGGCTACCGAGTACATTCGCCATTTGGAAAAGCGAAATAAGCGTCTCAGCGAAGAGGTCGACGCCCTCAAAGCCCGCTTGGAGTCGTACGACAAGTTTGCCATGAGCGGTCCAATGGGAATGGCGCAAGCAGCGACGACTCCAGATGGGATGCGTTATCAGGAAGATCCGTTTGCTGTCGCTGCTGCTCGAGGACAGCCAGTCACTCAGGCTCAAGGCATGATTCCGGTGCCCGAGAGCATCGCCAATCTTCAACAAGCCATGGCGGCTCAAAATCACTACGTCAGCCAAGCAAACGGTTACCCAGTGTACACCACTGCTCAAGGCCGCTCGAATGTGAACCAACAGCAACCGATGGTGAACCGCCGAGGAAACCAGATGATGAACAAGCTCATGGTTGGCTCCCTCGCCGGCCTCATGGTTGTCGAAGGATGGAGGGAGCGCGAGTCCTCGGGCGAAAAACCCGAAGGCCGCGGTCTCTTTGCTCTGCCCGTCAATCTGCTCGGTCGCTACGGGGGTGCGTTTGTGCCAAGATTCGCAACCTCGGGTCTTTCGGTTCTCTACAAGTCGTTGCCCTTGGTCAAGCTATGTCTTGTTCTCGCGGCTTTCGTCTATTTGGTTCTGCCGCTCTTGGACTTTAAGCCCAAGGCCAAGAAGAAGGCTGCGCCCATTAAGCTCAGCCCGGCGCCATCTCCTGCATCGCCCGTCGAAGTGCGTCGCAAAGCGTGGTTGACGGCAATCCAGACTGTTTGGGTACCTCGGCACAACTTTTTCCTCGAAGCTGCTGCTGTCAGCCTCAAGGCGTTGAAGCTCAGTCTGCGGCACATTGTCGGCTGGGACGGCTACGCGTATCTGACGGGCACCACTAAAGACCACGAAGCCGCTCGAGTCAAGGCGTGGGACATTGCCCTGGACGCCCAGCTCACCGGTGGTGATGCAGAGATTAACAAAGGACGCTTGGTCCTGACCATCATGGCGTCAGGGACGCTCCCGGACACGCCGGCTCGCCTGATGCTCAAGGCCATGCACGTCCGGGTCCTGCTCTGGGAGGTTGCAAATGCAGGCTACGGATCATGGTACATGTTTGATGAAATCAGTGCCAAGATTGCCCGCAGCTGCTGGTCCAAGGCACGAAACCTACACAAGTCATGGTCTTCCAAGGACGAGCCCACGGAGAAGCTTCCGGAGCATCTCGCTGCACTTTTGGAGCTGCAGTGCGATGATATCATGGTCGACAAGATCGTGCAGCGAGCCTACAACCTGGCGTGGAACAAGCCTAGTGCGCAGAACACCGACCCTGACGAGGCCATGGACAGCGTCGTCGAGGATTTTGCCATTTCCTCGCCCTTGGACGCCCTCGCGGCCTGGTTCTCGAGCTATGTGCTCAGCCGCGCGCTTGTGCAGTACCTCGAGTCCAACATCGCTGCTGCCCCTGGCAAGTCAGTCAAGGCCGACCTTGACCTGGCGATTCGCACTGCACCGTCCAACTCCTTCTCCCACGTCCGCGCGCTCGTTGCCCGCGCTATTCTCATCTCCAAGGACCGCAACGCTAGCATCATCGCGGCATTTGATGCCCTCCCCTCGCAGCCGCACATTCCGGCCCTCAAAGACCGTCTTTCCCCTCGCGCCATGCTTTTGAACGTCGCCGATGAAGACCCCATGTCAGCCGACGTACGCAAGTCGCTGACGCTCGTCAAGTGCCTTGCGCTGGCCAAGGAATACATGCACTCGGGGTCGGATGAGGCGCGCACGCGCTCGACATTTGTTGTCAACAACACGTTTCTCCCCGAGGCGTGCCTGACGCTGCTCTCCTTTGTCGCCGCGTACAAGGTGCTCGTCGCCTTTTCCGATGACGAGTCGCTGCTGGCCGAGTCGCGCCAGGGCCTCGAGCGCGTCGCGGGCTCGGTGCGCGTCTGGATCGGCCGCGAAGCCGGGCGCCGCAGTGGTCTCTCGACTAAGACCAAGGGCCGCATCGTGCAGACGTGCGTCACGGTCAGCAAGACGCTGATCGGCATGCACGAGACGGCGACGAGCGACGAGGGCGACGCTGGGTACGCTAGCCAGAGTGACGGCGAGCCCGAAGGCGCCAAGATCTTTTCATGATTGTTTACTATTATTGTCTCCTTCTTTTCTCCTTTTTCTTTCTTTTTTCTTTTTTTTCTTTTTTCCTCTTTTTCTTCCGCTTCCCCTCTCTGCTATGTTGTGATGATGAAAGAAAGAACAGTGTAGTCTACATATACGCTCACTTGTCCATGTAACCTGCCGTCGTCGTCCTTGTCTCGGGCAAGACGAGGGCTCGGCGGCAACTGCTCGGACAAACCCAATACGAACGAATCAGAGGGAATGGGATGGAATGGGATTGGCTTGCGATCTGCGAGCTTGCTTGATATTTGACGGCGTTTATCGGTCTGGCTTTCTTTTTGGGTGGAACCACGGTGGGATTGGAAGGGCTGTAACAGCCAACCAGTCAGCCAGCCGGTCAGCCCACCACCTCGCTAGCTTTGATGCTGGTGAGCGTAGGACATGGAAAGAGAAGGAAAGACGGATGAGATGTAGCAAGCAAGCAGGCATGCAAAGCTACGACGAACCGAACGGATGAAATGTAAAGAGGACAATTCGAATTGAGCACAAACCAATACCCAGACCTCTCCACTATTTGCAAACAACCATGCGCACGCGATGATATTTGTTTCTTTCCTTGCCTCGCACTCGTTGTCTCTTTGTCGTGTGGTCTGAGGTGCTGACTGCTGACTGCTGACTACTGCGCTGGCCGCCAGCTGCCGCTTCTTGCTTCTCCACTTTGCCCATGTCTGTATCTATAGGCATTTGCCATGCAGAAGAGAAGACAAAAGCTTTAGAGACAGACGGCCGTCGTCTTCATTCTGTTTACTTGTTTTTCAAACGAACATACGTCTCTCTCTCTGATTGTGACATGTGAAGTGTGAATCTGATTGCGTAGGTATGTATGTAGGTATGTATGTAGGTATGTAGGTATGTATGTAGGTATGTATGTAGGTATGTAGGTATGTAGGTAGGTAGATACTAGGTTGCATTCGTTCCATTGTACCGCGATCTCGTCTTGTCTCTTTGCTCGGGTGGGTAGGTGGTGTTGGTAGGTTGTCCTGAATCTGTGCTCTGTACCTTTTCTGTAGCCCCCTTTTTTGTCCTCCCTCTTGCCTTTGTTCGTTTGGTTGCCCCTTTTTCTTCTTCTTCTTCTTCTTCTTCTTCTTCTTCTTCTTCTTCTTCTTCTTCTTCTTCTTCTTCTACCGCTCTTGGATCGCTGAGGTGTGCTCGGCCCTTAATTGTGGTAGTAGTGGTGAAAGCTCTACATCTCGATCCGTCAATCTAAACCTCCTTCGCCAACCGCTCCTCCTCATCGTCTTCCTCTTTCCGCATTTTCCTCCTCTCCCCCCTCCTCCTCCTCCACCGCTCCCTCACCGCAAAACTCCACTCCGCCCACAACCGCCACACCAACAACAGCACCAACACCGCCGCAACCGCCGCAACGAACGCAAGGCTCAGCACGCTGAACCAGCGACTAAAGTGCCAAAACGCGACCCACAAGTCACCCCCTCCATCGCCAAACAACCCCTCCGTCGCCGTCTCCACCTGCATCGCCCCCAACGCCACACTCAACACACCAAAAACGAACAGTATCGGCGCGTAGAACTGCGCAAGGTAATTGCCGTATTGCGGGTGCAGGCGAAAATAGTACCAGCGCTTCAAAAATATTTTGGCGTACACGTTCAAACGCGACAGACGCAATTCGCCGTAGGCGTAGCGCGGGGAAACGGCGGCGTCGGGGATGCGGGTGAGGTGTTGGATGAGCGTGCTGAAGGATGTGTAGGTGAGGGAGGGGTGGGAGGGGATGAGGTGGGTGGATTGGGCGATTTCGAAGTCGGAGAGATGCCGGATGAGGTGCGTGTAGGTGCGGAGGAAGCCGAGGGCGGCGCGGGCGGTGAGGTGGTGGCGGCGGGCGAGGTCGTGCTCGTCGCGGTTGGACGGTCGTGGTGGTGGTGATGATGATTCAGGTGCTGCTGTCTGTCGGTCACCACCACGCCCACCACCAGGCTCACACAACACCCTCTCCCAGAACGCCGCGCTCAGCAGATACGGCGGCAGTGGCTTGATGAAGATCCGCTCGTCGTGCCACACCAAATGCAGCCGCGGGTCCTCGGTCAGGACGATCTCGCGCCGCTTGACGCGCTGCCGGTGCAGCGGCGAGATGTTAGCGCTCGACTGCGTCGACATGAGCCACAAATGCGGCGCCAGCTGCTCGAGGGGCGCGGCGAGGAATTCTGAGGCTAGGTAGTTCCAGAGTTGCGGGGCGGGCGAGAGCGTAATGCGTGGTTGGCTGGGGAGACGGAGGGCGGACCAGGTGTTGGCGGGCGTGGTGAGGAGGGCGTCCAGGTCGGGGACCAGTTGGTCGGATTGGGGGAACGGGGGCTGGATGCTGGTGATTTGGTCCATGACGGATTAACCTTGCTGGCGGCTGTACATGTGTGTTGTTGAGTCGCGCGATGCTGCTTCCCCTGCGCGACCAGGGAATAATTCTGGACTGTCAGCAAGAGTGGGAAGCACTGAAGAACATTTAGTCTTAAACAATTGGCGCGCGTTACACTGATGCTAGGCGCCAGAGCAGAAGATCAGCCTTGCAAAGCCTTTGTGGCTGGCTGCGGCATGTATGCACAGCTGCATTGGAGTCTCCACATTGACAAGGCTGAGAAGCGTGTAGCCGGCTGGAGTGGATTTCGGTTGATCATGGCCGCCGAAAGCTTTTAGCCGACTGGAAGTGGATTAGAATTATCTTGGCCTCCAAAAGCTTGTAGCCGACTGGCTTTGCGCGTCCGCCGCGGTCGAGTCTATCCTGAGAAGTGAATAAGAACGCGTCTTCTCTCCGCATCTGTCACTATTGGCGTCTGTCACTTTCAAGCGTCTCAACTCCATTCATCAGTCCAAAAGCTCTGCCAATCTTTTCAAATGGCCAACAAGCGCCCAAGGTCCGCAGAGCCCAAACCAGCTCTGAGTGTGAAGCGAACACACCGGGACACTCTCGCCGCCCAGGCTTGCATCAGAAAACTGGGCAATGCTCCGAATGCCGCAGACCCTGTCTGCTCTGGTCCAGCATCTTCACGTCCAGTGGCTTCCGTAACCCTGGGTGAAGCAATCAGCGTTCTGTCTGCTTATCAAGTTCGAGAGAAGCTCTCAAGCTACGCTCTGCAAAACCGAGCATTCCGAGACTTCCTCTGGAAAAACTACGCCACGGAAAAGGCTCGCAGATCCGGAGGAATCCTTGATGTAACCTTCAACAAATGCATTCGGCGAATTGCGGCCAAAATGGTCGCGACATAGGCGCTTGAAACGAGTCGTCAGTACGACGTTGCCAAAGATGTGTCGTCCTTCATCAAAACCTTGATCAAGAAACTTGTCCTGGCCATCAAGTCTAAGCCCTCGACCTTCGGATGCCGAATGAATGCGATCGCAAACCTCGGAAACCTCGGCGCGCTCATTGCGACCTGCGGCGACGCTATCGGGCGAGAGATCCGCAAGGACTTCCAGATGAAAGGTAATGTCTACACTGAAGCGTTTCAGGAAGTCGCGAATATTTTTGGAGACGCAGAAAAGCCGCGTGTTCTGGGAGCTGTTGGTAAGAATGGCGGGCCAACGTTCGAGCAGAGGCTCGTGGGACTGATTAATAAGTGCAACGAGCACATGATCATGCCAGACTTGATGAAAAGCCTGATTATCCTGCGAGGGAAGGCTCCCAGGGAGGTTGACGGCGGGAACGGGGGAATCTGGATCCGAAGGACATGATTGAACAGCCGATGCTGCCGTGGGGGTTTGAAGTTTGCTGAACGATTTGGTCTCAGAATGATGGTTTCCCTGAGTGGAAAAATGGCTCTGGTGATGGTTTTAGTCGCAACATCTTGTCCAACGCATTCCAACAGGGAAAACGGCAACTTGGACTACGAAGGCTGTCTCTAGCGTAGCGAGGTCTCAAAGGTCGAAGTTGAACATCTTCTTTGGCAATTTGAATTCAATAGGGACAATTCGATGCCATGGACTGTATTGGTGGTAGTGGTAGCCAGAGCGTATTTGCAGGTGGAAGGTGAATATGTTCGGGTCGGTCGGTGGGAGGAAGCAGACTGAATGATGGAGGGCCGCTTACCTAATCCTCGGATGACGCCCTTGCGCGTGGATTCTCAACGACGTCTACGAACAACTCCAGTCATGTCAATCCGCGCAAACGTGCTGCAAAAGCACGCAGTGCGCTGGGCATCTTTGCGCCCCTCCGTGTTCCAGCAGTTCGCTCACCAAAGGCCTCTCCCAATCTCTCGCTCCCGTCCCTCGACCGCATCCTCCCGCTTCTCCTCGACTTCCGCCGACAGCGCGTCCAAAGCAGCTTCCGAGGCCGCTTCTGAAGCCGCATCGAAAGGTGAGGCCGCTAAGGAGACTGCGAAGGAGACGGTCAAAGAGACTGCCAAAGAATCCGCCGCCGGAGCTGCTGGAGCTGCCAGTGGAGCTCGCTCATATTCCAGACGCCTCAGAAACCTTTTCCTTGGGACCACTTTCGTCATTGTCGGTGGAATCGGATACCTCTATGCCACGGACACGCGCGCGAGCTTCCACCAATATGTCGTTACCCCATTGATTCGCACTCTTTTCCCCGATGCAGAAAAGGCGCACAAAGTCACCGTCGCTACGCTTGGGACTCTGCATCGGTTTGGCCTCCACCCCCGGGAACGTGGCGACCCCGACGCTGCTGGCGACCTAACGATCACGGTCTACGGACACAATCTTGACAACCCCATTGGTATCTCTGCTGGGCTCGACAAGAACGCCGAGATCCCAGACGCGCTCTTTGCGCTGGGACCTGCGGTTGTGGAAGTTGGTGGCATCACTCCTCAGCCTCAAGAAGGAAACCCGAAGCCTCGCGTCTTTCGTATCCCTTCACAGAATGCCATCATCAACCGGTACGGTCTCAACTCCGAGGGCGCGGACAGTGTAGCCCAAAGGTTGCGCCAGCGCGTGCGCGAATTTGCATACCAATTGGGCTTTGGAATGGGCCCTGATGCTGAAAAGCTGGTCCTGGATGGTGCAGCTGGTGTTCCCCCTGGAAGTCTGGTCCCAGGCAAAATCCTTTGCGTGCAGGTAGGTGCAAAATCGGGATACCGCGCCACGGAGGGTGCTGATCCGGAGTGAACCAGGTGGCAAAAAACAAGGCTACGCCTGATGGTGACATTGAGGCCGTCAAGAACGACTACGTCTACTGCGTCGACCGCTTAGCCAAGTACGCAGATGTGATTGTCGTCAATGTTTCCAGCCCCAACACTCCGGGCCTGCGCACCCTTCAGCGCGTCGAGCCCCTGACCAGAATCCTCAGCGGAGTCGTCGGCTCGGCTAAGAATGCCGATCGCAAAACGAAACCTGCCGTCATGGTCAAGGTCAGCCCTGATGAGGATAGCGATGAACAAGTGTCTGGCATCTGCGACGCCGTCTGGGAAAGCGGCGTGGACGGTGTCATTGTAGGCAACACTACGAAGAAGAGGCCCGACCCTCTGCCACGAGGCTACATTCTTCCAGCCAAGGAGCAAGACACGATGCTAGAGACTGGCGGATACTCTGGTCCGCAAATGTTTGACCGCACTCTGTCGCTGGTGGGTAGGTACAGAAAGACGCTCGACAAGGGACCGCGTCTGCCTTTGGAAGAAGCAAAGGAGCCAGCTCAGGCGGAGACTGCGGATGAGGCGTCAAAGGGACAACTAAGCCTTCCTGATGCTTCTGACCCGCCATCGTCCAACTCCGACGACCTTGCAGAGTCTGCACCGGTTGTCAAGGCCACGTCGAAGACTTCGACCGTCATAGAGAGGAACCCCTTTTCTCATGAGCCCAAGGAGATCTGGGCGACGGGTGGCGTGTCCAACGGTGAGCAAGCCCTCAAGCTGCTGAACGCCGGTGCCAGTGTAGCCATGATTTACACGAGCATGGCCTACAACGGCAGCGGAACTGTGACGAAAATGAAGCAGCAGATGAGAGAAGAGATGCACAAGAAATAGAGTCCGGTACAGAGGATTGTGAGTGGCCATGCTGGCTGAACAGGCATCTTCGAATTGGACACCAAAATAGACCATTGCAAGCAGTTCAGAGAGTGTTTTTGCTCTTGTAAAATATTTGTGAAGTATGTATATTTCAGGTCTAGTTGACCAAGAGACCAAAAGATAGATTGCTATGAATCGTGGGTATCGCGTCTATGTGTTGCTGTACAATGTGTTCGCCATGAGAATGGCCGGCGTCCTACGCGAGTGTTAGCTTCCTGCCGCCCTGGATCGCAGGAATAGCGCACCAAAAACTCCCAAGTCCTCCTCAGTTCTCCTCGCCAACAATCCTATCCACACTACCACCCAAATACACCTTCAACATGGGCTTCGTAACCTTGAGGACGCGCACATCGACCATGTCGACGCCACCCTTGTCGTACGCCTGCAAGCGATGGCAGCCGCCAAAGGCAAAGTAGTAGTCCTTGTTTTGCGCCTTGGAGTGGTAGTGCAGGACATCGATGGGCGGCAGCTTGCCCGGCTCGATCTTCTCCGGGGCGGGCTCGGGCACGTAGGTGCAGGTTTCGCCCCGCAGCGTCTGCTGCATCGAGTCGACTTTGGCGCTGTCGATGACGGGTGGGATGGGTCGCAGGATGCTCGAGAGCGGGATTTGCGTGATGGGAAGGCTGCGCGATTGGACGGAGCCGGCGAGAGCCATGGTTGTGGTGGTTGTGGTGGTTGTGGTTGTCGCGTCGCGAAGGTAGTTTTTGGATTGTATTGTTTTAGTGTCGAGGTTGCGTTGGTTTCTGCTGTCGGGTAGTAACGTGGAAATGTAGAGGGCTGGAAAACATTGGTGCCTTTATAATTGCACTTGGGATGTATTTGGATTCTCCTGTGAGGCAATGGCAACGTCGAAATGGCATTATACGGAGTACGCGCCCGAAACTCTGCAATGACGTAGGGCGCCGACGCCGGATGGACCGGGCTGATTACTAATCATCCATGCCGCGTCTTCTCCCCTACGTACACCTTTCTGATCTTCGCTTCACGTGTATGTCTGCCTTCTTTTTGGCCTCATTCATCTGTTTGTCACTCTAATGCAGCTAGAAAAGTTGTCCCATGATGCGGCACAGCAGTGGCCGCCATAAGTACTTGTGCTGCCATTGTCTCACGCCCACGTCCACTGCGATCATTTTCGGAACGCCCTCAAGGAACTTGCAACCAACAGAATGCTTTTCTCGCGCTCCCTCGCTGTTCTCGTTTCGGCCATCTTCTGGCATTGTGGCTGTTCAGAATAGCAGCTACTTGACCGTGACCAGTCTCGTCACAAACGCCCGAAAAAATTCTGCGCTGGAATGCTGGAACTTCACCACGCCGTTATCCACTCCGTCCACCCCGGGAATATCCGGTTCCATGCTTTATGCATTCAATCTGTCTATAACCAACCAGTACACCGTGATACCAGCACGCTTTGACGGCGGCATCCACAATGCGCCAGCACCACAGTACGCAGCACCTTACCAACCACCACTCTATCCAGAGGTGGCATTGTCTCACAAAAGTAGATTTGTCTACTTCACCTCTGGACTGGCACACCTATCCTTGCCGCATGGTGATGACGAAGCGTGGGTTCTGGGCGGAGTGAATGGCCTAATTTTCGCGTACGACACTATCGGCACGGGCCACCAAACCACGTACCCTTCTGACCAAGCAACAATCGCTCTGGCTCTGCCGGTCGAGGGGGACAAGCCACCGCCATACACTGTGCTTCATCAGGGTCCTTGTCACCACGGGGCCACGCAGATCATATCGGATGCATGATCTTTTCGGCCCTCAACAGTGCGATGGACGAAATCCGAAAGCACCGTCTCTGCTTGACATTAACCCTCAAGCTATGATTGGTGAGCCACGAGGATCCATCTCCGCCCCAGCCTGCTGCGTTTGGCCGGGTATAAGGATCGCCGTTGACGATCCGCTACAACAGTCTGGCTTGCAGCGAATACCAATGCTTTGAATGATTTCTGCATGGACCGAATCCCGTCCTGTCTTGCGCCTTGGCTAACGCTGAAGAATGGGGGCCATTGAGAGCTAACAGCATTGTCAGCTCATCGAAGTACAGAGCAGCTGACCGCGGAATGGTATGGCAACTTGAACGCGCGTGTCTTGTAGAACCCATGAGTCTGACGAGCATTATTACGCATGCCAGAGATCTCCGCCATGGCAAACTTGGCATGAGGCGACTTTCTGCAACAGCAAGCCTCCTAACGAAGCATGTGGACTTTGATTGCCCCTTTATCAAGCTTTCGGCATCGTCGGCGTGCAGCATCGCAGTTTTTTCAATGTTCTCGCAGCAATTCCGCCCGTCCGTTGCCACAATGAGGCTCCTCGATTCGGACCGGCCCTCATCCGTCATCCAACAGCGAAGATCCCAGTTTCTCAGTTCGCCTTGCCGAGCGTTCACGGGCCTTCGCTCGGGAACTGCTCGTGTAGGAAGCACTCCGTGCGTCTCCCGACCACAGCCTGACTCGTAGAACCCTGGACCGAAGCTCTTTGCGGCTGTAAACGGGCCGTATCTCGCACCAAAAGATTCTCCAGCGTCCTCTTGTGGTCATGATCACACTGATCCAACGCAATGTGCAAGCGTTCAAGGTTGTGGAAAAGAGGAACAAGTTCCCCGGCTCGTGGAAGCTCGACATGGACCAGGGTGGTTGGACAGGCCGGCAAGTCCGTAGATCTGGTGAGCATCACGTACTGCTCGACTTGCTTCGGCACTTATTCTAGAAGCGCCTGCTAACGGAGCTTTCCAACATGCAGGAACCAAATGCATGGAAACGTCACTCGGAACCTGCATAAAGATCCAAAAAAACGTGCCATGTCCCCTGTCCTTAACCCTTTGAAGTACACGTGGAGCTACCCATGCACAGGCGATCAGGAAATAGGGTGGTGAGCTCTCGTCCGGAGTCTTCAACAACCATACATTTGTATCAGATTTCATTTATGGCGAGCAAAATCACAGTGTCAAGTCCCGCCTTCCAGCAGCTTCGCTACGACAAGAAGGATTTCAAACCGTTGACGTACGCTTTCGCATCGGCAGCGCAATCAACAGCTCTCCGACGACCGCAGTACGCCCGATTTCCTCGGAAAGCTCTCCTTTTTCGGGCCTGATATTGGCAAGAGAGCGCCAAACGGCCAGTTACAATCTGCTGCGGATGCCCAAGCCGCCTGCGCAGGGTCACCAAAGCTCCCACCAAAAAGGACCTCGAACTAGGCAATTTGCAACGTTCTGCCGGGCGGGACTTGGGATAAGCGATTGGAGATTCCTGCGTTTCATCCTAGCGGCGGCGCGGAGCCTGGTCTCCACTCCCTTTCTTCAAGTCTTGTTGGTCTTGCAGTCTCCGAGCCCAATTTTACCTCCTGAGCCACCGCGACCGACGAACATCACACAAAGATATTTACACTGCAGCCTTCGCTAGCCTTGGCATGTCGACGGATGTCAACGAGCTCTGAATACCCCTCCTCTTCATCCCGCTGCCGCGCCCGTCGACAACGGCCATGTCGGACCGCAGCCAACAGGTGCTGGCCATCAACATAGTCTTCTTTGCCATGACATGGATCGCCATGTCCCTGCGAGTCTACACGCGAGCTTATCTGATCAAGTCATGGGGCATTGACGACTGGGCCATGCTGTCGGCTCTGCTCTTGTATACTGGCTACCTGATATGCCAGGATGGCGGAGTCGTCTACGGTACTGGCAGACACGACGATGACCTCGAAAAGGACGCCATTGTGAAAGCCTTGCGGTTGGTCCACTGCGAATCTTGTTTCATTCCACTCTCGCTGACAGCCAAGCAGCTACTGGTGGTTTTGCGAACTCTTTTACACCCTCGCCTTGGCCATGCTCAAGGTTGCAGTTGTAAGCATGCCCGCCCGCGCCCTTGCGCCCCAAGCCTTGAGGCAAAAGTCTTATACTGTGATCGATAGGGCCTGTTTCTTTTGCGTATCGCGGTCAAAAGAAATCATGTCATTATCATCTACATTATGAATGCCGCCGTCCTTGTCCTCAGTTTTGGCTACTTTTTCGTCTTCATTTTTCAATGCAACCCAATAGAGACGTTCTGGACCATCAGGCCAAACAACGAAAATTGTATGGACCCCAAGGCCATCATCGGAATCGCCTACGCCGCCGCGGCGCTTGGATCCATTTCCGATTGGATATTCGGTACAGACACCCTTGTGGAAGTATACCTTGCCTTTGCTGAAACCTTTTAGGCATTCTTCCAGGATTCGTCGTCTGGGATCTCCAGATGAACATGAGGACAAAGGTTGTCGTGGTCTGCATTTTGGCTTTTGCTGCCATTGGTAGTACCGCGACCCTAGTCCGCATGCCGTACATCAGGGGCTTTGCAGCAAAGCACGAGTTTCTTTGTACGTCCATGGTCCCATGCGGGAGTGGAAGTACTAACTAGGACTAGACGAGTCGACCGACATTGCCATTTGGAGTACGATTGAACCAGGAATCGGCATGACGGCCGCATGCATCGCAACACTCCGACCTCTCCTCCAGCACGTTTTGCACCGCACCGGACTCTCGACACCCCGAGCAACCACCAGGAGCGCATCCAACTGGAGCACGGGCAACGCGCTCGGCTCGTCTAAAAACCGCACCGGGTACCTTCGCTCGCAGGACGACGGGCACACGCTCAACAACCTGCGGCCCGACTACGCCGCCACCGCAACCATCGTGACGGGACCTGGCACGTCGAAAAAGAGCGGCGTCGGCTGGCGCAGCAACGGCAGCGACGAGTCGGACAAGGGGTCCGACGACCACGTCGTCATCACAGGCGGCGACATCCACGTCAGCAAGAGCGTGCAAATCACGCGCATCGCCGAAGCCGAAGTGGACCTCGAGAGCGGCAACTCACACGACTTTTCGCTGCGACCCAGCATGAGCCTCAACCGGTCGGACGAAGAGACACAGCATGGCGGAGGAGGCTCAGGAGGCGGAGACGGGACGCTGGGCTCGTCGCAGTACCATCACGGCAGCGGCAGGAGACATGGCCGCAAGTCGTCGCGGTTGCAAACCAGCTCGTCGGACGAGAGCTTGGTGTAGCAATTACAGAGCCGCAGTCGGGTCATTGCGGCCGAGACTGCGGCGGCTGCGGTAAACGACGACGACGACGACTGCAAAATCACTACTACCATCAGTGACGATGATACGACGGCACGTAATGCGAGCAACTGAAGTGGGCGGCGGCGGCGGCTTTTTCAGCATCATCATCATCATCATCTCCCTCGGCGATTCCCTCCTCCTCATCCTCCTCCGCTTGTCGGCGGTCAACAAATCTCCTTTTTCTCTTTATTTTCGCGTTTTGCGAGAGCGATACCTGACGAGTTGTTGATTTGGGAGTGGTTGGTTGGTTGGTTGGTTGCATATGCATCATCAGCATCTGCTGTGAGTCTGGCGCACATGGCGTTTTAGTTGTTCCTTTTGTTTAGCCGACAGAGACACGGATGTTTGTTTCGTGTCCCTCTAATGTACAGAACAGTGTAGAGCCTGTCACGGTGGAGTAACGACAGGGCGTGGGGAAAACAAACGACGCGGAGAGGTGACGAGACAGGAAGAAGGAGATGGAGAGAAGCAGAAAAAGAAGATACCTCGTGGCATGGCTGCAGTAATCCATCTACTCATACATTCATTCATTGTCCACCAGTACCTCACTCTAACATCCGCACCTGATCGACTCCCAGAAAAGATGCCATACAAGCAAACAGCACATCCATCACTTCCAAAAACCCTCCTTACCTACCTACCTACCCACGTATCTACTACCTTCACAACTATGACCTTCCTCATCGGCCGCATCCGCCCGCCATCACCACGCCACACCACCCACCATTCCATCGCAGCACAGCGGCAGCGGCATAAATCCCGCTCCGTCACATCGTTCCCATCGCCTCGCCTCGTCCGTCCAGGTAGGCAAGCAAGCATCCTGACTCGCCTCTCCGTCCGTCCGTCCGTCCGCCCGGCGTCGATCAGCGCCGCGTTCACGACTCGTGGCGATTACGCGAGGGGGGGGGGGGAACTAATTGACTGATTTGGGTGGGTATGGGGGGTTTGGGCACGGGTTGCTGCGGTGGTACCCTATTGACCTCACTCACCTATCTGTCTATCTGTACATGTGAATTGGATGTGCGAATGGATCATGTGCTGGCTCTGTGGAAGCGGCTCTGTGCGCAGTCAGTCAGTCAGTCAGTCAGTCAGCCTCAACGCGGTGAGTTACCTCTCTCTCTCTCTCTCTCTCTCATCCCAACACCTCACCTCACCTCCACTCCATTCCAAACCCCATGCTCCACCGCCGCGCTGCGCCACGAGTCAGCCACCGCGTCCGTGATGCGATGCGATGCGATGCGATGCGATGCGATACGATGCGATGCGCTACGACTCAGCAGCACCATTGCGGCTGTCGATTACCGCGTCTTGGACTGGTGGACATTGCGGCCACGTGGTAGGTAGGTAGGTAGTTCCCTGGCCGCTGTCAGAGACGATTCCAGGCCATGGTGGAGCTCGAGCTACTGCTAGAGTTGAGTCGTGGGGATGGATGAGATTGGTGGTAGTGGTGGTGGCGTGGTGTGGTGTTCTCGGTTTTCCCCCCTCTCCATCGCTCGCTTCTGCCGCGGCCTCACTCTCATCGCTAGTAGTCATCGCTTGGGCGGCGTGAGTTGCGGGTTGCATGTACCGCTTCTGCCCCGCTGTTGACTGCTCTTCCGGTCCAGTCCAGTCCAGTCCAACATGGATGATGGCAAAGGAAGGAGAAGTGCTTTGTTTGTGTGCTAGTCGACATGACAAAAAGCAGAGGGACAGCGGATGGGTCATCGCCCACGCCACCCGTCTGGTTCCAACGCGCGCAATGATGGAACGTCCAAATTCTCGAATGCCGCGTGTATGCACGTCTTGACCCGAGGCTTATTTGGATACACCGCGCCTGTCTCCGAAAGCGTGCAGGACAATCGGCCGGGGCGGATTTGTGGGGGTGGTGCCCTCGTCCGCGACGTCTTCGTTCTCACTCTTTCAGTCAGGTCTTGTGTGGTAAGTCTGACGGCGATAATGACGAGGAGGAGCTTCCGTTTTGGAGAAAATGCACTTTCTGGCTGCGGCTTTCATCTGTTCTTGCTCGCGCATTTCGCTGCCTGCCGGATGGATACAAGATGACGGACGGAATTGAGAGGATTCTATTGAATAGACTCTTCATTCCAGGATCGTCGATTGGCAGATGCCAGACCAGTGGTGTGTCTGCTTCGCGCTGACTGAATGTGAGCCACAGCGCCTCCTACCGCCAGACCAGCTGGTGCCTCTGGTTAAGAGAGAGGTGTTTGGACGAATGGCAGCCGCGCTTCGTCTGTTGGAGTGGCTTCTGAGAGGGAATTCTGGACATTTGGGTAAGTGCGAGACACGGCTACATCAAGGCAGCTAGTCGACTGTACTGTACGAGGAGCAAGCGTGCTTGCCACAAGCGACTAACAGGACAGGAACATCGAATAGTGCAAGTCTCTAAGGCTCTGAAGTGTGCATGTGGCGTTGAAAGACGGGCGTCGGGGAGGAAGAGTAGAAGGGAGAAGGCGAACAAGGGGGCGAAACCACAACCATTATCTGCCTGCAGAGAGATTGGACAAGGAGCTGAGCGATTCGCAACGCTGAAGAAGGAAATAGAACTGAGATTCGAAACCGCAGAGCATATGCGAAAGAGGGGAGAAGACTGATAGAGAACGTAGAGGACGGAGAACTTGTCGCGCTTCAGATGACTGACGTGAAGCAAGCAAGCGTATTGACGCCGCCGACACACGCTCTGCCTTGCGGAAGTCACCAGCAACTCGCATCTCAGATCCATGCGATATCCTACCCACGCTCGGCAAAACGGCTGACTCGCCTCGCCAAAGCAGCAACCTCGCAGGAACCTCGCCAACGACGAAAGTGGCATGTTTCGCCCTCAGCCTGCAAAGCGCGAAAGCTAAAAGGCAGCGGGAGTGGGATTTGACTAACCCATCCTATTTCCGCGCAGACGTTTGAAGTTGTGACTTGACGGGCTTCCGTTTCCTCGTTGGCCGTCTGATGAGGAAACTTCGGCTTCGGCTTCGGATTCGGGTTCGGTTCGGTTCCTGCTGCTATCCGGGACGGACTCTGCGGTGGGTGAGGTTTCCTGGTTGTGATGTGGGGTTGGTTGGTTGGTGTTTCGACGCGCCCATAGTGGTGGTGTTTGGGTTCAACTTCGGGGGGGGGTTTGGCTGCTCGGGTTCGCGTTGTGGAGGTTGGTCGGGAGGTGAATGAGGCTCTGTATCTTGTCTTTGTGGGGAAGGAGGGATGATGGGGAGTGGTGTTGATTTGGGACCAATGTGTTGTGGGCCCGTTGATATGTATCAATTTGTTTGGAAGACATTTTGTTCGCAATGTGCGAAGCGCTTCTGTACCTTAGTTACGGGGGGTGGATGCTACGGATTAGACTCTCTTCAGCAGCATCAACAACTATGCGAATCCCACCTGATCTCGCCAATTCTAAAAGTCGCATCCCTCAGCAATCAGCTTCGCAACCTGCTCCAAATACTTTTGATCCTCGTCGTCGAACCCACCCAGCTCAGCACAATCCACATCGATAATGGCGACGCACTGCTCGCCCTGGACGATGGGCACCACAATCTCGCTCTTGCTGGCGCCATCGCACGCAATGTGGCCGGGGAACTGCTCGACGTCGCGGACCACCTGGGTCGCCTTGGTCGCGGCGGCGGTGCCGCACACGCCGCGGCCAAACTTGATCGTCTGGCACGCGACGTGGCCCTGGAAGGGACCGAGGATGAGTTGGTCGCGCGCGGCGGCCGACGCGTCGAGCACGTAGAAGCCGCACCAGTTGACGGCGCTCGAGGGCGCGGGCAGCGAGCGGTAGGCGTGGTAGAGGAGCGAGGCTAGGTTGGAGAGGTTGCTGTGGGCGCGCGCGCCGTCAGTTTGCTGTAGGTGATGGGCTGATTTGCGGTGTCGTCGACATACCAAACCTTGAGTCCGTATGAGCGCAGTTGTCCCGGGAATGTGTTGACATGGCTTCAGCCTCGACGTACCCAGTTCCTCTGGCCGTCCATCAGCGCGGCGGCTTGCTCGAGCACTTGGGCATAGGCTTGCGCCTTGGTGATGCCGCGCGCAAAGGTCGAGGACTCGGCGTGGACCTTGGTCGCGGTACAGCCGTCAGCCAAAATGAAAATCAAGTGTCGGCATGGCCAAAGGTACCATTGTGACGGAGGGTGGTCGTGGTGGATGTCGGGGAGAGCAATGTGGTTTGTAGAAAAATGGTGTTGAATCTGGTGCGACTGACGCCATGCAGGAACGGGCAGCGGAGATCAGCCGTAGGGCCGGCTCGCTCGCTCGCTCGCTTCAATTCCTTCGTCTCGACATGTCACGGCGCTCTCCGTCTCTCCGTCTCTCCGTCCATCTAGACCTACGGCGCGACAAAGGATTTCGGCTCGTTTGTCTGTCTGCAATTCGTCGCCATGACATGCATCTTCAGGAGTGACGGATATATTCCTCCTGAATTCAGCTAACTCCGTCCAACCTCCCTTCTGGCCTAACGCCTCTTAGCTACGATGCTTCCGGCGTCTCAAATACTTGGACCGCAGCTTTCTCTCTGGACGTGAACTGCGCCTGCTTTCCTGTCTCAATCCGTTCCTGAATTCTCTGTCAGCCATGATCTCGCAGTGTTGCATCGCCGGCGAAATCCACACGGGCACACCCGCTGGCCGCGTCGAAAAGGTCCACGGCCTCGACTGCTACATCGCCGAGCCACCAGCGGGCACCTCGCCCAAGGGCGTCATCATCGTGCTGCCCGACGTCTTCGGCTGGGCGTCGCCAAACTCGCGCATCCTGGCCGACTCGTACGCCGAAAAGGGTCCCTTCAAAGTCTATCTGCCCGAAGTCCAAGCCGGTTCGTCTCGTCCCGTTGGCGTCGGCGGCGGCGGCGTCATCGTCCGCCAACTCAAACATTCTTTAAAAATAAAAAGTCTGAGCGAACACGTCACACTGAAGACTTCTCCCAGGCAAATCCTTTCCCATTGACCTCCTGGCGTCTATTCATGCCATGGAGGCTACCGGTCTGGCCGCCGCCGTCTCGCGCGCCTATCACATGGCCCGCGTCGCCGCCTACTGGATGCCCTTCGCCTACGCCAACACCGAAGACGCCGTGCGGGCGCGCCTGTACCCCTTCATCGGCGCCCTGCGCCAGGAGCACGCCGACCTCGCCTTCGGCATCGCGGGTTTCTGCTGGGGCGGCTTCTGGGCGTTCAAGCTCGCCCACGACCGCGCCGCAGACCGGGTCGACGTCAACGGCGCGAAGCTGCCGCTCGTCGACGCCGCGTTTGCCGCGCACCCGTCGCTCATGAAGATTCCCGACGATATCGAGGCAATTCAGAAGCCGACGAGCGTTGCTGCTGCTGGCATTGACGCCCGCTACCCGAAGGAAGATGTGGATCGCACGCGCGAGATTTTGGAGCGCAAGATGCAGCTCGATGCGGGCCAGAAGCATGAGGTTGTGTGGTATCCCGGGTGCCATCATGGCTGGGCGGTGCGCGGCAATCTAGAGGATCCGAAGGAGGGTGAGGCGGGCATTCGCGCCGAGTTGCAGGCCATGGAGTGGTTTGCGGCGAGGTTTGCTGAGGTCAGGAGGTGATGCTGTACTTGTTGTTCACTGCATTTTTTGCACATTGGTCTGTATGTAACGATAGCGACGACTGCATTTTCAAATCTCGTTCCTAGTTACCTTTATCAGAGGCAGCTCACAAATGCTATCCTTCTCCCTCGCTCACCTGACAAGCTTCAAATGCTTAGCTTCTCATTCTACAGTGTTGCAACAAAGCACTCGAGTTCTTCCCATCCCATCCCATCCTCTTCCAGTCCTGCATACATCTAGTCAGACTCAGACTACACTCCCGCATCTCACCGTCTACACACTTCACATCACTCCTCCATCATTTGTGCACAACACCATCCTCTTCTACCTCAAAAAATCGCTTCTGCACGCGAGTTTCTCATCTGAGAAAGCCATGAGAGCGCATGTGTCGTCAAAAGGCGCGGGAGCGACGAAGAGTGCAAAGTCGAGCCAGCTCTGTAGCTCCCCACAGACGACAGATAGAGCATGAGTTCCCAGCAGTGCGTCTTCGCAGCGTGCCCAGCCCGCTGTCCAGTTGGCCGGAGTTGGAAGTAGCAAGAGATGTTAGAGGAGTGTAGAGGGTGTATATAGGTGGTTACGGAAGGATCGCTGGATCGATTGACAGTGGAGGGCGCCTGTGCGTAAGAGACGGGACTGATCAAGGGGAGGCAAGACGTATGACTGTCGAGTGCGCAACTCTGACAAGAGGGCGCGGCGTTGAACGCTCTTGCTTGCTCCACGGTGAACTCAAGGAAAACCGTGAGTGTGCCAAGAGGGATTAACTATGAACACACCAAGGAATGGAAGGTCCGAGCAATCTAGGGAAATGCCGGACGCTTTGTGGGCGCGGAGCAAGAGCCTGGCAAGACATCGATGTTCTGCAATATCCGCCTTGAAAGAATGGCCTCTTGTCTCACCTGCCGCCGCGAAAGGAGCATTTAGACTTTGTCAAAGACGCGTACCTGAAGCTGTGACTCGTGGGGAGAAGTATTGAGGGTTCGGGGCTACTTCTGGAATTCGCGTACCTGGTGAAACATCTTAGCTCGCAACCAGGAAGTTGACAGAGAGTAAGATAAGGCGATGCGGCTGGACTTGCTCGGATTCGCACATCTTTGCTTTCTTGCAGACATGAACCAAACCCGCGCTCGGCGATAATTTGAGTCATGAAGCCGATACGCCTGTAACGCGAGGACCGATGTCGCTCAGGGGCAGCCGTCAACGGGGTCGGCCGCGCGCACGTGGAAAGGTTATTCGGGGATGAAGGTTGAGAGGTAGACTTTGAGACGCACTAGCACAGTAAAACGCACATGCAAGCTGAACAGGGAAAGAGATAAAAAAAAAAAAAACTTAGGCTGGAAAGAAGACGGGAAGAGCGCGAAGAACAACATGACTTCAAGGTTGGTGTGCCGGAATGAGAGGATGGTGCGAGCGAAATTGATGAATTGATAATGGACAGAGTGAATCCACTGAGTAAGTTAAGGACGAAACTTTGCGACAGGCAGTTAGACGAAGTCTGGGTCGGTGAATTGGTGAACCATTGATGCTGGAAAGTCGAGTCGAGCATGCAGTAAATACCAGCTCTGAATGTCGACTTTCGTGGAGCGCAGTCGGAGGATGGAGAGCGGTGGTGTTGCGGAGCGGCAGCGGCAGCGGCAGCGGCAGCGGCAGCGGCAGCGGCAGCGGTCAGTGCAAGGTGTTCCAAACTCCGGAGCACCTCCGTCCAGCAACCACCTTCAACCCCACAACCTCTCCTTCGACACGACATAACACACTCGCGACCCACAAACCTTAAGCGCCCATTGCAGCATTGAAATCGGCCCACGCGTAGCTTTCCTCAACTCCCGAATACGCATCCCCAAGACACCATGGATCCCTACTCCGCTGAAGGAGGTACGGCATTCAAACCACTACCCATTGTGCACCGCGGCCAGCAAATCGACTGACGCCGCGCCCGTGTACTGTAGAGCTCGTCAACATGCACAGCGCCTTCCACCAGGGCCAATTCGGCGCCGTCATCGACTTCGACACGAGCAGCCTGTCGCCGTCGAACGCGCTGCCCGCACGAATCCTCAAGCTGCGCGCGCGCCTCGCCCTGGGCCAGTACAGCACCGTCATCCAAGAAGCCGACGCCGAGCCGCGCGTGCCGGACCTGCAGGCCGCCAAGGCGCTCGCGCTGTACCTGCAGGATGCGGGAAAGAACGGGCAGGCGGCGGTAGCAACCGCGCAAAAGCTGGCTGGGGAGGCGGGCGACAATTTGAGCGTGCAACTGCTGGCTGGGAGCGTGCTGGCGAATTCCGGACTGGCCGAGGAGGCGCTCGCGCTGCTTGCGAGACATCAGGGAAGCTTGGACGCGTAAGTGTCTTTCAAGTGGTGCAACTCCAGACGAGATTGGAGCAGGCGAGGGGTCGAGTGTGTGCTGATTCGGACGGCTCACAGGGTTGCTTTGATTGTGCAGATACATTTGCAGCAGAACAGATTGGACCTGGCAGTCAAGGAGACGCAGCAGGCACGCAAGTGGGCGCAGGACAGCCTGCTGGTCAACATTGCCGAGTCGTGGGTGGGATTGCGGGAGGTAGGTCAAACATCCAGCAACACATCCCCGTCTGGTCTATTCGACCTGCCCTGCCAGCCACCACCACCACCACCCTTCAACCCTGTCCCGGTCGTCGTCGGAGAGCCGAACGACGGCGGCAAGAGTTGGCAACTGCTGCAAACACAAAAATAGATGCCAAAATCCGGAACGCGCTAACGAACCAACCTCTTGTCCTCGAATAGGGCGGCGAAAAATACCAGCAAGCCTTCTACGTCTACGAGGAGCTGGCCCAGGCGCCGGCCTCGCAGGCCGCCCAGTCGCTCGTCGGCCAAGCCGTATCAGAGCTGCACCTGGGTCGGCTGCCCGAGGCCGAGGCCGCTCTCCAGCAGGCCCTGGCCCTCGAGCCTGCCAACCCCGATGCCCTCGCCAACACCGTCGTCCTCTACACCGTCCTAGGCAGGGATGCCTCGGAGCAGAAGGCTGAGCTCGCCAAGGTCGCCCCCGGGCACCCGTTCTTGACCGACGTGGCCGCGAAGAAGGATGCGTTTGCGGCGGCGCAAGCAAAGTATACGCCTAAGTTTGAGGTCTAGGGGAGTGTGATACCAGCTAGGGGTTTAAATGAGCCTGTTTCTCAGGGGTGTATTCTAAAATGGGGTACAATTTCAAACACGCAAGGATAGACGGTAAAAGGATTGTCAAGGTCAAACGCTATCATGACATTTTGCTTATGCGCTACACTTATTGCGGTGACGGTTTCCAGCGGGTCCTTCCCGCAGTAGCAGTCCACGGTGGTCTTCCTTCGCGCCGCCACGCGCATGCCAAACCACCTTAGCTTCAAAATCTCAATTTTGGCATCACAAACATGACGACCAGGCACGCCAGCCATAACCCGCCGATGAAGCCGTAGAGCTGCACGCGAGCCCACCACCCCTTGCCCTCGGTCATGCGCCGCAGCGTGCCCATGCGCTGGCCGGCGGCCTGCATGCCCTCGCTGCCACGATCCAAGCCCTTGCCCGCGCGGTCGAGCACGTCCTTCTCCTCTTCGAGCGAGGTGCTGAAGCGCTGCGACGACTCGCGCAAAGACTGCGCCATGTGGAGGAGCGAGGCCGTGAGCGTCTCTTGCTCGGCGCGGTGGTGGGAGAGGAGCGTTTCTGATTTTTGCAGGCGCGGGTCGGCGGGGTTTGCGGGTTGTGAAGGGGTGCGTGTGAAGAGTGATGTTGATGTGCCGGTGTCTTGCGTTGCGCTGCTTGATTGTTGTTGGCGCCGCGAGCGCAGCGTTGAATCGGCTTTTGCATTACTGGAGGGCGGCGGCATGGCAGAGGGCGCGCCGCTGTCGTTTCCCTCTTCTTCAGCAACATCATCTTCATCGTTATCTTGGTCATCTTCGTCTTCGAGCTGGTTCAGCTCGTATAGGCGCTGGTTCAGCCGCTTGATAAGCTCGCGCTTGGCCTGCAAGTCGTCCTGCTGCGCCTGGCGACGCGACCCAATCTTGATGGCCGCCGTGTCATGTTCGAGACGGAGCAACAGCGACCGCGCATACTCGAGATTCTGTGACGGGCGTCAGAGAGTGGCCGGGGGCACGCATAAAGGGTAGTTTACCTACAGCGCCGACTTTGGTGCGTGCGTGGCTCGAGGAGCGGAGCTGGGGGTCGGCGGCGTCGGCGGACAGCAGCGAGCGCTCCAGGCGGTCGAGCAGCCGCGCCAGGCTAATGGCAGTTGCGTCTGGCTGATGTGCGGGGAGAGCTTGCGTCCTGGCCATGTTGGAGTGTAGTGGTGGTGATGTTGTTTGGAGTGGACATGGTGGTCCGTGGATTTAGGTGCTGCGGAGCGCGGTCCCTCGGCGGCGGAAACGCGGGCCGCAACTGCACGTGACGGACGTACCTGTCGACGGGCGACCTGTGTTACACCTCAGCACCGCAGTTTGCCGTGTCTTCAACGTCTCGTCTTCATCTCCATGCCATGGTTTTGCAATTCGTCCATGGTCTTTGCTCGCCACTCTCGCCAACTGTCTCGACTCGACTCGTACCGCCAAATTGATTGCGCAGCGTCCGTGTTCTGCTCGTTTCTCGCTGCTCGCCTGCCAACACCAGGGTTCCCTCTGCAACATGGCGGCGCTCTAAGGGCCGGCGCGCGTCGGGTTCATCAAACGCTGGTCCCGCTGCCACCAGCGGACTTTGCCAGCCTCCTCCCGCAAAGGTGCTCCATTCAACGTGAGACAATGTTTGCGCGGTTGCTAAACAGGCCCGAAGCGAGAGGGGACAGCCTAAAGGGTCCCCTGTGTTTGTTGACGCTTCGGTCTAGCGCTCGGCCAGGATGACTGCCGTTGGGCAGCGAAGTTGCCACCAGCCACGGAGCAGTATCCGGCTTGGCCTCTTCCCTTCTCCAGGTCCAAGTCTGTCGGCAAGCAAGGATGGCTCATGGTTTCATCTTATTTGAATGATTCAGCTCGACAGGACCATCCTCACGGCGGCAGATCTGCTGGTCGAGATTTTGGTCTTCCAGGGTTGTCCGTCCATGGTTGAGCCCTATGGATAATGTTTCCATCGACGGACAAGTGGTGGTTGGCCCGGCGTCAAACCATCTTCGCGGAAGTGGTCCATCTGCCAGGATCAACGGCCCCGCGGCAGTCGTGTTGATGTTGGAGTGCAGCGCTGGTGCCTGGCCTTTGGTTCGACATTCCACGTGAAGGCGACAGGAACAGTCGCAAAGGCTGCACAATGGCACTGCCCGCCCTGAAAGCGGAGCTCGGGAAGGCAGTGGACCGCTCCCGAATGTGCGGACGCCCATGACACAAAATCCTTCTTCATGTTGATCGGCCATATGGCGAGCACAGCCTGGTGTGACAGCGACCAGCCACCATTTCCACCATCTCCTGCCGCTCGCTCTTTTTTTATTTTTGTCAAAACACCTTGGGGGCTGCGAAGCGCTGCGTATCGGACAGCGGACGGGCACGCCGGGATAGGAACTCGACACTAGTCGCTTGGTACCCGCCTCCCGCAGCAAATGCTACTGGGATGGCCGTTCCAAGTTCAGGGCACCGCACGGGACAACCGAGAAAGAGAAAAAAAAAAAAAAAAAAAAGGTTGTTCTTGTTTTTTTTGACAAGCAGCAGGTTGACGTCGTCGAGCTGTGCCACGTCGACGGGCAATGCGCGCACGCTGCGGTGTCACAGGGCAGGACGGGTGGTTGACTGGCCAGCTGCGCGCCCCTCGCAGCCGTCACAACTCATGGCGCATTGTTTTGGCATTTTGGCGAGCGGGTAAGCAGGCGTCAGACGAGGACGAGGCCGTCCATGCGGATTGACATGAGAGTCAACGACGCACGGTCAACGCGAGCTCCAGGAGGGCCCGCCTGCGCCAGCTGAGACGCCCTTGGCCGCAGCTTGAGAAGAGCGTTGCTTTTCTCAGAGGGCGCAGCGACACGTCAATCATTGGTCGGGGCGCTGGTGTGACAGAGTTGTACGGCAATCTCTCGTCTGTCTGTTGCGGGCGGGTCGGTGAGGGTTTCTCCCGCTGGCCATTCTTAACAACACGCTCGCCGCCCCCGCCGACTTTTTCCTGCATCATCCTTGCCAAAGCACACTGCTGGCTTGACGTCCTTCTCCACCGCCGCATGACCGACGCACCCTTCCTTGCTCCCGCCCGCCCTCCAGACCCCCCCAGCCTCGCGGCCCCCAGCGCCTTTTTTACTCTTCTACCCCCCGCGTCATTCTCATATCATCTTCCTCGCTTTTCTCGTCTTTCCTCTTCTTGCGCAGATTCCTCGATTTCGAACTGCAATCACTGCTGACCTCTTCTCCCTCCATCGAGTATCATTGCTACACCTGCCGAAGAACGAGAGTGCTCTCAAGAAACCCTGGATCCCCCAGCGAGCAGGTCTCCGGTCTTCTCATAATGCAAAATCGCAGCCGCGAACGAGGAGCCCACACCAGGTACTTTCCAGCCGGTCCCCTTTCGTTTCTGTTTTGTTCCTTCTATTAAACGGTCTATTGGCATGTAAATTTTTTTGGATGTTTGGACGTTTTGTTTCACTTGCCAAAATAAGGTTTGCAGCCACATGGAGTCTCAGCCGGTACGAAGCCTTGGAGTCCCTGGACCAGAATTTAGGACCCGGATTGTTTCCTTGTTGGCCACCACGGATGTTTATCAATTTCTCCACTTGGATCAACAGTTCCGGATCGTATCTCATCGCTCTCAGAAGTCACTTCTTCGTGCGCTTCGGCTATCAGGTCGGGGTTGTCATGTTGAATTGACTTGATTATGGAGCCTTCGCGAGTTTGCGGTCTAGACTTTACGACAAATCATCTTTTCCGTTGGATTCCGGAATATTGTTTGTGGATTTTCCAGGATTCGTAAACATAGCAACCAAGACCTCGACGGTCACGATTGACGCCCTGCACATTGTAGAGTTCATCGGAAGACGTCGACGCGATCGAAACCTCGGATGCAATGAACGTCTGAGAGTGTAAGCGTACCTGCGCCCGCAGCGGATCATTTCCCAAAGGACTCCAGCCTGGATTTTTCTTGTTACGCTCCATGGAAACTCTTGTTCGTTTTTGTCAGGCCACAGCCACATGGATCATTCCCCTGGATTACATTTGGAAAGGTCGCCAGACCTCATTAGTACGTACCAGCTCGGCAGATGGTGCCTCCAATCCGCGCCACTACTCTTGCTTGATCACAAACTAACTTGCCTCGTGCCGTCAAGCTTGCGTGATGTGCCTGTCACAACCTGCTCAGTGCATCTGGAACTATTTCATACCATGACCTTGGGACTTGGCTGGCTTCCTTGCATCCATCTTGCTGCGCAATGTTGAAGCAGTCAAGCCGACTTCCGGAACCCAGTCTCTTGGTGGTGTTGACTTTTTCCTCTGGATCAGCACATCGAATGCTCCACCACTCCATTGGTTTGTTTGACTCGTCCTGCCGCCTCGACGTAAACTGACCACCCGCCAGGCTCCATTCGTGCTTGCTCCTGGCTCGCTGACCTGGCATTTCGTTTTCTTTCAAGTGTTGTATTTGTTTGACAACCAATCATGTACTGACTTGATTCTTGCAGTGACTTTGCTGAGTGCGATTCTGCGCCCGGAGACTTTTCCTTGACCGCCCCTGTGGACGTTGCGCTTTGGACTCAGTCCGTTTCGGGCACCCCATTTTCTGGCAGTGACCTTTTCTCCGCGGGAAACCAAGAGGAGCTCAACACCATGGCTCGGAATTTCCTTCACTTCCCCAAGGACGACGAAGCGTCCATCTCGTCTAGCATGGATGACAGCGCGTACATGAGTCAGCCCGACACGGGCAGAAAGAAGAATGTTAAAGATAACAACTCGTTTCAATTGCCACAGGATGCCAGAAGCCAAATCATGGAGCCATTCCAAGGATCCAACCTTTACTCTCCAACCCTAGGAGTGGACAACCGAGGAGCATTCCATGTAGGCCAACCAGACATGGGCAACATGATGTTGCCCGCCGCCGCCGGATCCGACAATGGAGATAGCAATTTCAGAATGTCGGACTTTGCTAACTTTGGCCACGGCCAGTCCGTCTCGCCAACTGACTACAACATGAGGGCGCAAATGCCCAACGGCCAGGCCGGCTGGAGCAGCGCTGAGATGCCCAACTACAGTGCGCCATTTGCCGCCGGACCGGTCGAGGCGACTTTTGCACCACGCCACCAGTCGTACCACGGTCGCACCGTGTCGCAGCCCATCTTCTCCAGCTACTCCTCCTTTGGCATTGACAGCATGATTAGTGACTCTCACAACATGCCCGACCAAAGACGAGCACGCTTCGAGCAGCCCGCCACTGCTGCCCCTGCCGACATGCATCGTCCCAGCCTCCAGCGGGCCGTGTCCGACACCAAGGCTCGTTTCGATTCCGACGTTCTTTCCCCGTCGTCGACAGTCATGAGCACTCAGTTTTCTATGTTCCCTGCCGGCTCCGAGTTTGGAGAAGAGCCAGGCTTTGTGGGCATGGTTGGGTATGCTCCGAGTGGTGTGCACGGTGGCCTGCGCAGAGCTGATTTTGATGTCAGGAATGAGCACATGCTGGCGACGACGCCTCCCGACATGATTGCTCCCAATGCTGCATCGGACGAGATGGGAAGCGATGACGGCGACTACAATGGTAACAGGGCAAGCGAGGAGGCTGAGGTCAAGCTCGCTCGCACCCACCCTCTCTACCAAGCCGCTCCACAGGCAGATGACATGTATCACTGCCCGTACGAAGGCCAGGCCAACTGTGCCCACAAGCCGACCAAGCTCAAGTGCAACTACGACAAGTACGTTGACTCGCACCTGAAGCCTTTCCGCTGCAAGATTGCCTCGTGCATCAACGTCGAGTTCTCGTCCACTGCATGCCTTTTGCGCCACGAGCGTGAAGCTCACGGCATGCACGGACACGGCTCCAAGCCGCACCTTTGCGCCTACGCCGACTGCGAGCGAGCAATCCCAGGTAATGGCTTCCCGCGCCGCTACAACCTGTACGACCACATGAAGCGGGTCCACGACTACACGACGCCAGCGCAGAGCGCGCCCGGGTCGCCACGCGGACAAGCGGCTAAGCGACCCATCAGCCGCAAGCGCAAGTCGACCAACTCGATCGACATCTCGGACAAGCGGCTCAGGGGCGCCGTGTTCAAGCAGAATAACACAGCACGCCAGCGCGACCAGGAAAAGGAGCGGCTCCGCAACGAGTGGGCGGAGAGGCTAGCCATTATGAATCAGCACATGCGCTCGCTCACGGAACCAAAGGATGCCGATAGCCACCAGCAGCTCATTGACGACGCGACTGCACTCAAGCAGGTCGTTGCTCGTCTGACTGAGATGGGCTGAAGGCTTCACATCCGACGTAAGTTGGCTGTCCTAATTCTTGTGTCCTTGGGGATGGCACTGACCAGAAGACAGACGCTCTTTTCCGTAATGACTGAATGACAAACAACCGCGCACACATCCACGGACTCCCGGAATTGACTCCTTGGACTGGACAACACCAAATCAAGCATCATGGGCTGTCGTCCCTGCGCTTGCTTCCCTTTCTTTTCATCCACAACCCCCCCCCCCCCCCCCCCCCCCCTACATCACCCCATTCTATCCCACCCCATCTACACTTCAATTCACAATCTCAGGAGTCGCCCAAGAGCCGGAATTCCGTGGATAAACGACTTCTACCACTAGTTTCCCCTTCCCGGGCCGGACTATGGTCTCGTAGCCGGCATCACCCACCCGGATGGTTTTTCCACGGAGACGTCGGGATGCCGCACAGGAAACGACTGGACCACCGCGCCGAGGCGGTCTCTTGAGACCCTTTGTACCGGCTGGCTGGCACAGAGCAGTCCCAACGGCGCTTGCGCCCAGCCTGTGCCCCAGCCTGCCTGCCTGCCTGCTTGCCTGCCACCCGGTCACGCTAGCCAGCCAGCACAACTCTCGGCATCGTTCGCAAGACTTGCTGGGATGGTTGACTAACTGACGTGCTGGGATTGGCTGAGCGGCAGCGGGCGCGTTTGACGACGACGATGATGACTCGACCATTCAATCGCTCAAACCAGTTAGTTGTCTGACTTCATGTAAAGGTATGATGGGGCGTGTAGACTCACAGCTGAAATGTCTGTCTGCGCTGCCTCCTTGTGTGCCTTGAGACGACGGACATATACGCAGATGAAGAGGAAGAAGAGGAAGACGAGGGGAGAGGTGTGGAGAAGAGAGGAGGGGCGGTAATATAGGCCCGAGCAGAGGAAGGAGAGACAGGCCACAGGTGAACAGGAGAAGGTTGGGTGAGCGAGACGGCGACTGCAGTGGCTGACTATCGAGTGAGTGAGAAGCAAAGTGCGACGCTACCTGCGTCGTTCGGCCGGCACCGCTCTCAGATGGTGAAGCGAGGAGGAGGACAGATTGACTTTTTGTCCGTTTTTCTTTTTGACATTGCCTTTGCATCGCACACGCATACATACATACATACATACACACACACACATACACATACACACAGATTGGAAACTTGGCTTTTAGTTGGGAGGATTTTTGGCTAGATGTTAGGTAGAAATGGAGTTTGGATGGATGGCTTTGGATGTGCATGACCTGAAGTGTGAAAGTGCAAAAGTCGCCGGTTACTTTTAGCAAACCACGCACACGCGCAGCCAAACACGCCATGGGTCATGGACGTTGGATTAACGTTTTGGGCGCGCGTCAAGAAGGTTTCCCCCAAGGCCGGACACGCAAACGTCAAACCCCCTCCTCGCTCGCATCCTCCTTCGACTCACTCGACACCTGCGCTACTGTGGCCCCACTGCAGTCTGTTACTTACCTACCTACCTACCTACCCACCTACCTACCTACCTATTGGTCTGGTCTCCCGGCGCTGACGGAACGCGTAAAGACGCCGACAGGCCGATAGGCCGACTTGCGAATGCTGGACGAGAGAGACTGGAGAGCCAAGGTAGCCAGCCACATACGCCCCTTCGCCGCGGCCAACGGCGCCGCTTCGCACCGTCTGTTACCTTAGCCAACGCCCGGCTTTCCATCCATCCTCCCTCTCTCTCCCCACCCCCAGCACCAAGCCCGACCGGCCTCGACCTCGCGCAGCTGACGAAAAACCAAAAAAAAAAAAAAAAAAAAAAAAAAAAACACACCCCGGGCTAGTTGTACCGTACTAGCAGTCAGCTCCACTTACCCTCTCTCGCGCTCTCTCGCATCGCACCGCACCCCACCGCACCCGGACCGATCGCCAGCACGAGCTCTACGCCACTCGGACCAGCGTCTACATTGAGGAGCACCAGCAGAAAGTCATTAGAGCAGCCACCACGCTGACGATTGTGGACAGTGTACAGCAGGTTCGACTTTCTGTCCGAGGTACTGTCCCGCTGCTGAGAGACCACGGCACCTACCCATCTATCCATTCATCCATCCATCGGCGCTCGGCGCGGTGCGTGTCGTGTCGTGTCGTGTCGTATCGTGTCATCGGTGATCGAGTCGAGTCGAGTCGCTGGCTGCTGCTGCGCCACGCCCCGGACAGCTCTAGGCACACGCAGACGGCGTCCCTGGCCGCCGGTGCTTCCTTCCCTGAGCTTAGCGTTGCATCACCACCTGCGCAGCCGTTGGACGAACGGACGGGAGCGACGGGGTCGGAACTGTTGAACCGTTCATTCACTCACTCAGTTTGCATCAGGCTGTGCATCCATACAGTACTGCTGATCTGAAGGACGACGGCAGCAGCGAGAGCGCGATTGCTTTCAGAGTCAACGACGCCGACAGACGAGACGTCTCACGAGGACCATGGCCATAATGGTGAGAAGAGCTGCAGTATCAGCAGCGCGTTCGAAGCTACTGCCAGGAGGAGCAACAAGCTCGCTGCGGGCCGCGGCGGCGAGCTTCAGCACAAGCACAAGCACAAGCAGCAGCAGGACCAGCGATTGTGGCGCCGACAGGCATCAAAAACGCAATTCGTCGGACGACACGAACGCGGCGTGTCTCCAGACAAGACTCGCATTCATTACTGCTCCGCGCGATAAAAAGACGACTTTTGCTGCTGGTGCTAGTCAGAGTCGTCATTGTCATTCCAGTTCCTCGGCTATTGTTGCGGAGGAGGCACCTGCACCGACCAATCAACTGCATCGACCCGCGACTGCGCTTCCAGAACCTGTTCCTCGTCGTCACCTTACAAAGGCCCTTGTTCTATTTATTACTCGAGACATTTCCTCCGCCTGCGTCTACCACCACCACCACCACAACCACTGCCTCAACAGCTATCGTCGCCACACCGTGCAGTTGAGACTCTTCCACGCTTCTTCTTCCACCGCTATGGCTTCTGCGACCAGCTTTTATGACTTCAAGCCGCTGGACAGTGAGTCTTTGCTTCCATTTCTTTTTTTCTTCTAGCACGCGTTGCCCCTCTTGGCCTGTGTTCTATCTCCTGCTGCTCGTCTGCCAGCGGGCAAGAGGGCTCCGCGCGCTCTGCAACGCTCAGAGTCACGGCGGCGGCGGCACAGTGGGTGAAGAAGGAAATGAAACTCCCCGGTCCCAGCTACTACAAGTATGGACGACGGCTCGCCAAGCGCAGCATGAGAGTAGATGACTGCTCCCTAGGCGTGGCCGTGACCGCGGAAGACTGCTCCCTAGAGGACGTCTCATTTCTTCCTGCACCCACTGTGGCGGCGCATCGGTTGCGCAGGCGGATACCGACGACGCACAATGATGCCGTCGCCCGCCGCGCGCCGCGCCCCTCGCAGCGCACGCAGCCAAGCACCACCACCACCACCACCAAACCCCAGTCCCCACCAAATAGAGCCACACACTAACAAATCTCTCCCAGAGCGCGGCCAACCCTATGACCTCTCGCAACTCAAAAACAAAGTCATCCTAATCGTCAACACGGCCTCAAAGTGCGGCTTCACACCGCAATTCGAAGGCCTCGAAAAACTCTACAAATCCATCACCTCGTCTCACCCTCGCGGGTCCGACTTCGTCATCCTCGGCTTCCCCTGCAACCAATTCGGCAACCAGGACCCCGGCTCCAACGACGACATCCAATCCTTCTGCCAGGTCAACTACGGCGTCACGTTCCCCGTGCTCGGAAAGGTCGACGTGAACGGCGACAAGGCGGAGCCGCTGTGGGAGTGGTTGAAGAAGGAGTATCCCGGGCTGATGGGCTTGAAGCGCGTCAAGTGGAATTTCGAGAAGTTTTTGGTCGGCAGGGATGGCGCGGTCAAGGGGAGGTGGGCGAGCACGACGAAGCCTGAGAGCTTGAAGGAGGCGGTTGAGGCCGAGTTGGCGAAGTGAGGGGGCTGTGGATGCATTTTATGTGTGGGTGAGGGGACGGGATGGAGGGGGGAGGTTTGTTATGATATCCATGGGAAGGGGAGGGGGACTGAGATTGTACGATGGATGATGGGTGGATGGGTGGCATAGGCATAACAGCATTTGCATCGTCGGTTGTCGCCGCGAGTTGAATCGTTCATGTTTCGTCCTTAGAAAACGCTTGTTTCCTTTTCATTTCTTGCTCCTACGTCTGTCTCTCTTTTCAATCGAATGGCAGCCGCCGCAGCCCCTGCGTCCCCATGCGCTTCTTCATCTCCCCCACGGCACCCGCGCTACTCGGCACACGAATCCCGCAGCAATCGCCCCAGCTGTTCGCCGTATGAACGTGCCTCTTGCCATCCTCGTCGTCATGGACGACGACGCGGCCCTCGTCCGAATCGGCCGCCTCCCCGCTGGCGACGCGCTCCTCGGCGGCGTCGTCGCCCTCGTCGCCGGCGCTCATGCCGTCGGCGGCGGGCACGAGCGAGCCGAACAGGAAATGCTGCATGACGGGCAGCTTGCCGAGGACCTCGTTGACGAACATTTTGCGCATGCCGCCTTCGATCTTGTCCCAGCTGCGCGCGGCCGAGATGTCGTCGAGCATGGGGCTGTGCCAGCGCAGCCCTTCGACGCTCTTGACGCTGTTGACGAAGGCGACTTGGTCGAGGTAGAGGTAGTCGGGCGCGCCTTCTTCGAGCGCGAGCGCCGAGTGGATCGATTTGGGCCGCATGTAGCGGTGCGACAGCAGCTGCGAGGCTCCGAAGAGGAAGGGCAGGAATTGGTAGTCGTCGAGCCCCCACACGCCGTGCGATCCGGCCGGTTCTAGGTAGTATGTCGTTTGGATCCTGCGCATGAGGCGCAGGTATGTGGGGAAGACGACGAGGACGAGGGACTGCGCCACGGCGGTGCCTTCGTCTGGTCCGGCGTTGCCATTCTGCTCCCGCTGCTTGTCGGCCTTCTTCGATGGCATGGGGAACAGGCCCAGCTGGTACAGACATAGCACCCACACCCAGAAGTTCAGCTCGTGTCCGCTGCCGTAGTCGATGCGCGCGCGGCTGCCAAAGGCCTGCCGCAGGTACGCCGCGCACTCGGTCACAGCCGCCGGGTCCTTGACGCCCACGCGCTCATGCCACTCGCCCATGCGCGCGACGACGCCGTCGACGAAGCCGCGGAATGCCGGGTTACCGAAGCGGCTGCCGCCATTGTCGTCGGCCGGATGGGCTGCCAGCTCCTCGCTCTCTATCGTCTCAAGCACGCTCAGTATCCCTGCGACCGTCGGATGCAGCGAGCTGCGCGGACGCCCTGCCACCGCGCGCATGCGCGTTTGCGCCACCGATTCTGATAGCGTGAAGATGAAGGCGAGCAGGAGGCTGTGGGTCGGCGAGGCTTGGAAGAGCGAGTGGTCGCGTTTCGACAGGATGCGCCGCGTCGGCGTGACGAACTTGTGCGAGGATCCTGGCCGCAGCGGTTCGGGCAGCGCTGGCGTCGCGGGTGCTGGGATCGGCGAGGGGTTGGCGGTTGATGATGCTGAATCGTCGGCAGCGCCATTGGGTTTCTTTGTCCGTGGCGTAAGGCGTGGGAGCTTGTCGGCGGCGCATCCGGGCGAGATTGATGTTGGAAGTTTTGGATCGGGCACTGAGGGGCTCGCCGACGCGGCGAAAGTGTTTCCGTTGCTATTCGGATCGGACAGTGGGGAGGACATTTCGTCTGAGGCTGGTGGAGGTAGGGATGGAGGTGGAAGTGGTGGTGGAGGAGCGGACCTGGGCCGGACTTTCGGCGTTAAGCGCCACTTATGTAAGGGACCGCTAACCAACAGGGTCGAACGCCTTCAATTGGGCAGAACCGTCTCCAGCCTTCTACAAACCATCGCCCTCTGATTGAATCACTTCAGATTTGGAAAAAATTGTCCGAGGATCTCAACGCTGTTGCAAGTGATGCGACCATCGACGCTCAGGAAATGCACACAGACATCGTGGAAAGTCATTCTGGCTGCTTGAAGGGCATGGCGACAATTCAAAGATGAGGAGCGCTGTTTGTTTTGCTCTATTCCAGCTCTCTCATGAGGTCTAGCAAATTCCTGGTGCCCGGCTCGACCATTCAAGGTCTCGATGTTTATCAGCCTCCAGCTCGGGCGTATCCGCCAATGCCGTCTTCCGTCCCTCCACTTCTCCCCACGCACTAGTCTATCAGATCCCCCCGCCTTTATCAACGCTAATCGTGACAGGAATTTCGACGGCATCATCTCTCTTCAGCGTCTTGATGCTTTTGAGGAAGATGATGGGTCTCGAAAAACACAAGATTCAAAGATTGACTTGACACTCCAAACCTTTGCCATGGCCTTCTCTTCCAGTGGTTTGTTGGGGGCGCTTCTAATCTCGCCCACGCAGTGCTTGACAAGTGCTGGCATGATTGCCCTAGGTTATGTCTTTTACAGGGTTTGTTGCAAGTCATCGCTGTACGACTTTCTCTGATTAGCGAGCAGGTTGCAACGTACACAGACATACCGTACATTACAAGGATTCCAGAGATTCCTGGGGCACTTCCCGTAGTCGGCCATCTCTTTGACTTGGGAGAAGACCATGCTACAGTATGCGAAAAATGGTGGAGGCAGTAGGTACCAGTGTCCTCACGAATCACTCATCCTGACTGCTGTTTGCAGGTACGACTGGTCCGTCTTTCAAATTCGTCTGGGGAACAAGCGTGCCGTAGTGTTCAACTCATTCGAAGACTGCCGCAACATCCTCGTCAAGCATCAGAATGCCGTCATTGACAGACCAACTCTCTACACGTTCCACGGCGTCATTTCCTCGACGCAAGGCTTCACGATAGGCTCGTCACCTTGGGATGACAGCTGTAAGAACAAGCGAAAAGCTGCCGGAACCGCTCTGAGTAGACCTACTTTGCGAAAATACTACCCCATGTTCGATTTGGAGAGCTTCTGCATCGTGCGAGACATGCACAAAGACAGCAAGGCCGGGCAAGTTGAGGTCAGCATTCGACCTTATATTCAACGCTACGCTCTGAATACGACCCTGACTCTCTGCTACGGCATCCGCATGGATGAGGTGTATGACGATCTTTTGCGCGAGATATTACACGTGGGATCGGCTATTTCGCTCTTGCGCAGCGCGTCGGAAAACTACCAAGACTACATCCCCGCTCTGCGCTATCTGCCAAACAATGAGAAGAATGCCCGTTCCAAGGATCTGCGGGCTCGCCGTGACGCTTATCTAAACCAACTTCTCGACAAGGTCCGGGGAATGATCAAGAACGGCACTGACAAGCCGTGCATCTCTGCCGCCATACTCAAAGACGAGGAGACGAAACTTACTGGCGTCGAGGTCAGCTCAATATGTCTTTCGCTGGTATCCGGAGGATTCGAGACCATCCCAGGCACCTTGACTTCCTGCCTGGGTTCTCTTTCAACCCCTGAAGGGCAAGTTTTCCAAGACAGGGCGTACGCAGACATCAAGAGACACTACCCGAAAATCCAAGATGCGTGAAGGGAAAGCTACCAAGAGGAGAAGGTGCCATATCTCAAAGCCATTGTGCAGGAAGCAGGCCGCTACTACACAGTGAGCGCCATGAGCCTGCCACGCAAGACAGTCACCGAGGTCAACTACAAAGGCGCCATCATCCCACCCAAAACCATGATTCTGATCAACGCGCAAGCCGCCAACCACGGTAAGCTTTCCAATCAAGACTCAAAATCGCGTCCTTACCAACCCTTTCCAGATTTCGACTACTTCGACCCCACCGCCAACACATTCGACCCCGAGCGCTGGCTCGATCCCATCACGCCGTCCAACGCCATGGGCCCCTTTTCCGAAAATCCCGTCTCTCCAGGGCCCGCGCACCACTCGTTCGGTGCCGGCGCGCGCGCCTGCTCGGGCCAATTCATCGCGTCGCGCCTCCTCTACACGGCGCTGCTCCGCATCCTCAGCTCGTACCGCATCGTCGCCAGCGAGTCGGAGCCGCCAAACACTGATTATGTGGATTATAATCAGTTCAAGACGGCGCTGGTGGCTATTCCGCGCGACTTTAAGGTCAGGCTTGTGCCGAGGGATAGAGAGGCGACCGAGGACTGTTTGGGCGAGGCGGTTGAGAGGACGAAGAGGTGTTATAGGGAGGATGTCAAGGGGTTTGAGGGGGTGGAGGCTTGAGCGGTGTGAGTCTTCTGGAGAGAGTATGTCGGATCGTGGATTGATAAGGTTGTGCGCTGCGACTACCGCTACATTCTGCCGCCACAGGGAGGCCTGTTTGCCCCCTGGTACAGTGTAACGCTCCATGATGGTTCAGAATTGAGAGGAGCTTTCCGCGTTCAACAACTCTGTCTTTCCGTCTCCAGCAGCACAGGAGCGGTCCTTTAATGTTCGACAATTGCCATCGAGGACCGCAAGAAACAAAATGTACCAAAACAGGATGACGCTCTTGCAGCTCCATTGGCGGGCCCCCTCCCTTTCCAAAAGACCGCCATTCTGAGGTTTGATCCAGATATGGTCGGGAGGACTTTCGAATGTCTTCACACAGAGCTGTTTCAATCTGATGATTGTGACTCGGATTCAGAATCCAAGTACTTGCCGCTGTCGATCGTTTGGATATTGCTGCTTTCTCTCAGGATTTCTTCGATCTCATACAAGCCTGGCATTATTTCGAGGTCATTTGCCAGACAGCGGTCAAGCATTCGGTAAAATTTCGCCCCGAATGTCATCCCGTGTGTATCAACAGACTGCCAAACCTTGCGCTTCTCCAGGCTTGTAAAATTTCTCTCTTCCATAGCATAGTCGTATTCCCGAGCTGAAGACATTTGGGTGTAGCTCCCCTCGGCGGCTCTCATTTCGGCGTAGTAATTGACGCGTGGGCGCTTCGCACTGGACGAGCTGAGGTCCTCTGCGGTAAATGAGCGCTTTTGAACATATTCGACGGATTGTATGGTGTAAATGATGCGTTCAGTGTGCGGCAGGCGCTTGAAAGAGATGGTTTCGCGGAAGATTCGACCCGTCTTTACCGCTGTTTTGTTGGCCAGCCAACCTACACAATCGGCGTCGCTTCGCCGCCGTGAGAAGCGCCGACAGTATCACCCAAAATGGTGGAAGTCCAAAATGCTCTGCTCCTTCAATCACTCGCATTATTGTCTCGTCTACGGACTGCAGCAGCTCACTCTTCGCCTTCTTAATTGCTTTCGGCAACACCTTCCTCCCACCCATCTCGGAGGATATTCAGGCATTTCTCTAAGCCAGGAAAGTAGATTCCTTCGGCAAGCTTCAGCAATTCCTCCATCTTCTCTTCGAAGGTGAATCCCTTCTCATATGCTGCCAGAACGATTGTCTTTTCAGCGTCGCTAAGGCTGTCGATAGGCGTCCTGAAAGCCCCGGTAGAGCCGTTCCCCTGATTTTCAAATTTCCGCCGAACCTCTCGTGGAATATCATTTGCTGAGCAAGATCGATTTCCCAATTTTCTTCAGGGTCAGGATTGCGCTCATACGCGTTCCGAAAGACGAATGTTGGCATGCTTCCTCGGTCATCATTCTGATGGTGTCGCCAATGTATTTGCTAACCTGATGAGCTCTTTTTGGGTGCATGCGTCAAGTTCAGCTCTCTCCACACGCTTTTGCTGCACCAGTCAAAGTCCTTGGCGATGGACTGCTGCTGGTGCATTTCTTCCTGGTATCTCTCGCAGATTCGTTTGCGGACTGCCTTGATCGAGCCGGCAAGCTGCAGTAGAATCTCACGTGTTCGGGACGGTCGGAGAGAATCCAGTGCTTGTTTGCTGAATTGGACTCAGGATTCTGGGCATTATTTGAGGTCGTGTCGTCGCCCACACAAAGCCAATCTTCGCGAATTCTTTGCGTCTTCTTCATCGATTCTCCCGTCTTCTCTTGCATTCTCATGATTCCGAGTCGAATGGCCTTGTCAATTTCCAACTCTGAGGACTCACTGCGGGAGCGTTTGCGCGACATTGTCGACAGAGTGAACAAAGTCAAAGGAGAGATGTGGACATGGTGGATGATGGGGCTCATCTTCGCTGTTTGGTCGAAGCGGACCAGTCCAGATTGATGTTATGCCACGGTCGTGAGACGCGGCAGGGAAAGATCAAACGTTGCCTTCCTTCAGTCGTTGCCGTCCTGATCCAGAAGCACGTGCCGCTGGACTACAACCTAACAACACTCTTTTGGCCATTTCCATCACCAGTTCCGCGGACCACGCCAGAGCTCGGTCAGGTTGACTGGAATGCTCACATCCAAGTTCCAGCTTTTCATTTGCTGGTCTGCTACCAATTGCATGTGGACTCACAGGACAGATGCGGGAATGCTTTAAGGCTTCTGTTCCTCTGAACATTGGACCACATTTTTGCCTTTCATAGTTTGAACCCTGATTTGCGAACAGAGCTCTATCTTCACGACTGTTGCCCAAAACTTTTGCTCTATCTCTTTGCCTGCTACTGAGTACAAGTCGGCGTACAACAAGATCAGTGTCACCTCCCGAGAGAGCGATCGCGCCCCGTATAAGACAAACAGCATTCTGGCAACACTTGCTCTCATTGTGAAGCGCAAGTCAGGTGACACCTCCTGACGTGTCAACAGCGCGGATCAAGAGTATATATGGCCGGAGCCGGACGTCAAGACGTCCCGGAGTTCCACTCAGCCGGCCAAGAAACTACGACAGTCAAGACCGAGTGGACGACCCATCGCCATGGCGCAGCAGTTCCGCAGTCCACATTGTTCAAAGATCTGATTTGCTGAGCTTGACCGGAACCAAGACGAGCCAAGATATTCTTGTTGCACAATTACATTTTCTGCAGCGCATCAGTTGTCCATCCGTTTATCATGGGCAAGTTTTGCAATCTGAATGGCCTGTGAGGCCTGCGCATAGCCGGATCTTTGCAAAACCGTGGGGTTGCCGGTCCCCGCACTGGCAGCCCACACGCAACCATGTCCGGGCCTTGCGCCCCTACCACCCCTTAGCCGACCCCGCGTACAGCCTCTTCGAGTGGTTGGTCCGTGTGGCTGCTGACCAAGTAACATAAGAGTGGTTCAAATTGGTCTGAGAATAGCTGTCTGTTTCCTTTTGGCGTAACTTTTCTTCGGACGACAGGAGATTTGCGCGGCCAGACAGCTCTTCGAGTCGATACAGCCACCGCGAAAAGAAACTGTTATGTCAGCTGGAGAATGCCACGGCATAGACCAGGCCACGGCGACGAGGTTACGAGCAAGCCAGTGGGGCAAAAGACGCAATGGAGGACGATCAGCTCGCGGGGTTTCTGAGAATAGCTGGGATTGCAGTATCCACTCGGCGTCGTTGATAGCGTCACAGTAACACGGTCAATCGTGCGGAATGAGGCCGTCATTGGACTTCGACGGCCCAACTGACCACCACCCAATTACCTACCAATATTAGTCCGAGGAGGATCAGAATACAGATGACGCTGGTGGGGACGCTAAGGAGGGGGGGGGGGGGGGGGGGGGGGGGGTTTGATGGTGAGTACTTAAGGCAGAGGTAGCTTTTGAAAGGGAGTTATAGCCTTCTAGAATTATAAGACAAGACCATACCCCTGCGCACAGTGCTACCATCAGTCTCTTGACTTGCTCAGCAGAAAAGAGTGGACAGAAACCGGCAACAAAATGGCATCAACAGAGCCTGCATCCACCGAGCACGTCGAGCTGCATTACGACATTCCGGCAAAAACAAAGGCTGGTGTCGTCGTCAATGAAGGTCCCGACTTTAGAATAGAGGTTCAAGAAGTCGACGTACCAGAACCAGGTCTGTCCTCCTGTCCTGGTATCGTTTTACGCGCACTCTGTGGTCGTCGCCAGGGGAAGTGTAATCATGCCAAAAACTTTCACGGCCGACGTCGCTTATTTTGGCACCTCCCCCGCGATAAGAATATCAAATTTTACTCAACCCTACATCTCGACCTGGGTGTAGGGAAGCTTCCGGATCTACGCCACTCGCCAGATTAATGTCAAAAAGTTACAAAAATAAGTCAATTGCTGACCCGCCTCCCCTGTAGGACCGAATGATCTACTCCTCAAGCTCAGCTGTACCGGGCTCGTAAGTGCCCTACCAAAGTAAAACAATTACGATTACGATCCGGCCTCTAACGTTGCGGCAGTGCATGTCCGATGTGCACTTCATGGCCAACGACTGGACTCTGCCCAAAATGTCCGAGTTCGGCGTGCAATGCGCCGGCCACGAAGGCGCAGGCACAGTCGTCAAGGTCGGCGCAAACGTGAAGCACTGGAAGGTCGGCGACCGCGGCGGAGTCAAGCCGCTCATCGACGTGTGCGGCAACTGCGAGCTCTGCTGGGACGGCAAGGAAAACTACTGCACCCGGGCCTTGTACACCGGCTTGGTCGCGACTGGTAAGTTAGCTTGAATGAAGCCCACTGTTGCCCACGGCTGAGCTTCGCGGATTCCGGTCTTTGCTTGATTCCGCGCTAATAAGGCTTTGCAGGAACTTATCAGCAGTATATTGTTTCACCGGCCAAGTATACATCGCCCATACCGCCGGGCGTGCCTGATTACGTTGCCGCTCCGATTATGTGCAGCGCCAGCACGATGCACCGCTCTCTCATCGACGCCGACCTCAAGCCTGCCTCCTTTGTCGTCTTTCCCGGCGGCGGCGGCGGCGTCGGCATCCAGGGCGTGCAGCTCGCGAAAGCCATGGGACATCGTCCGATAGTCGTCGACACTGGCGCCCAGAAGAAGGATCTCGCCCTGAAGCTGGGCGCTGAAGCTTTTGTCGACTTTGCGGAGCATGGCGCGGAGACGGCCGAAGAGGTCAAGCGCGTGTGTGGTGATCTGGGCGCTCACTGTGTGATTGTGACGGCCCCGCAGGCCTACAAGAACGCAATCAGTTATGTCGGTAACAGGATTGGCTCCAAGATCATGTGTGTTGGTCTGCGTAAGTAATCTCCTGTCTCCAACGCTGCGAGATGATCTGGTGATGTGGACGTGCCGGCGTTGACGACAAAGCTAACCCATCCCACAGCTCCTGCAGGCACGACCAAGATCGAGGCAGAGCCATCCGAGTACATTTTTCGCAACCTGAGCATTGTGGGAACGCTGGTCGGTACCATGAAGGACACTGCAGCCTGCCTCGACTTTGCGCGGCGCGGCTTGTTGCAGCAGATCGCAGAAGTGCGGCCGTTGAGCCAGATGCCAGAGTCGGTGCAGCAGCTGAGAAGAGGAGAAATCGCTGGACGCGTCGTCATTGACTTTGATCAACACTGAGCTTCGGTTTTGCTGTGCGTTGTTGAAGCGTGGATTTGAGTGGAGAAAGCGACTGTAGCATTTGAGCGCGCAGAATTCACCTTCGTCTGTGACATTCACATCATTTGTTCATCATGCTCCTTGTCTGTTCATTGGCCCACGAATTGGAGAGACTGAACGAAAAGTTCTTTGCGAAAGACGGGTGGCTGCTCGGCCTTCGTCCAGAGACGTGATCGTCCTGAGCAGACCCACTGCACCCCACAACGGGGAAACAGCAAAACGAAATGCAAAACGTACAACAGGCGGGATTCGCTGCTAGTCACCCACGCAACTACTAATCGCCCGCAACGCAGCTTGTCTATGGAAGAGCGGACGGGGTTCCGAATTCTCTACGTGCTATGGCCGTACGTGATGATTAAGCTTGCAACATCAGGTTATGACGATGCCGCATTGTGTGACGCCCAGATGCAAAGTTAACGATTGATTGACTGATTGTTTTACGTCTCGCTGGAGCCGATTGGCTATCCAAGACGGAGTTATCTACAGGGGATGCCGCGTACGTCTATGTTTGTGTAGGGATGCCCGGCTGTACCGGCTAATCGTTGCAAAGTAAACGAGCAGATTTCATGCTCAGTGGACCAGAGAACGAGATATGAGCAGGATGAAGAGGACAAAATATCATTATATGCTTTAAAAGACAGTGGCCATGCAGTACCCAACACTGATGTATGCAATTCGTCTTCGCCCATCGTACCCTTCAAACTCCGCCCTCGGCCAATTCTCGTGTAAACCAATCGCAATCTAAAAGTCGAGAAGACCGAGGCATGCGTTAGTAAAGTCAGCTGTAAATGTGTAGTGGAGGACTTGATGTACTTACGGTCAGGTCGTGGTCACCAGTCTACTCGCAAGCGTCCTTGCCTTTTTTACAGTCGACGTTGATGACGCCCAGAGGGACCTCGTGGAGATCGTACGGAGGGTTGATGACCTCGTGGCATTCGGCGCGCCACACACCATTGATAATGTCTTGCTCCGTGGAGTGGAATTTGCCTTCGTACTGCGTGCAGGGTACCTTGAAGTATTCGTTTGGGTCGTTGACCGGGAAGTCCGCCTTCGAAGTGATGACACAGCAGAATATGAAGTCATCGCCATCAAGTGGGGCGGCTCTGGTGAGGAGGGGAATGAGGAAGAAAGCGAGAAGTCCGAGGCCATACATTGTGGTGGTTGATTTGGTAGGATGTGGTAATGGATATGTGTCGGGGAAAAGTTCTTGAATGTGAAGTGCGAAGTTTGCAAACTTTGGCTTGAATCGGATGGAGGATTGGTAAGTTTTGGAATGATAAACAATCAAAGGGCGCGAATGCGTCCTATTATATAGTCCAGCAGCTCTCTAGAAGAAGTCCATTTTGTCGTGTTTACCAGCCGTTGGGCCCGGATGACTCGAGTCATTGACTAAATTTAGTTGAGCGTTGTCGTCGAGACCCTGGACAAGCAAAAAAGCATATCTTTACGCACAAACGCTTGCTCGTCAAAGGAATTTCGAGTCGATAGAGTTCATGATTTGGCATCTAAAGACTGGCAAAACAATGCATGATAGAGGTTGATGCCTATATCCCTCTTCTGGATGCTCCATTCAAAATGGACCTCAGTTTTTCTTGTCGCGCAAACACGGCTCGACGATGCAACGGCTCTCGCGGAAGTCCTCTCGTGTGGGTGCTGCGGAGGTTATGTAACTGAAACATCCAGATTGGGACAGCAGACTGCACGTGGTGGACAACATATCGACAGATCCAAGGCAACCGATTACTCCGACTAAACGGCATTGCCTTGCGCGCAGACGGACCGCGCGGCAATGTATGGATGACACTGCCTCGCCCACGCCTCGCCGCATAACCTTGATGGAATGCTGGGGGAGAACGCAGCTCGCCAAGGCAAGTGTCAATACAGCTCGGACCTCCCAAAGCTGCTCACCTTTTCCAATTAGCAAGACACCTGGAAAAGCCAAGGAGTGAAGGCAAGTAATAGATAGCCACTAAAGCACAAGTAGCTTAAGCTTACAGCTGCTCTACCAAATACAGCTCCATGATGACCGGGTGAGGCGTTTAGAGGCGCAATTAGTAGGACCAGGGGCAATCGCAGGAAGGTCCGTACCATCTCGACAGCGCGAATGCGGTAACCAGTGTGGTGTTGATACAGGGCTGAGCGGAGTTTAGCCTCTTCAGTACACAAGCCCGCTGCGAATCCCCGTCTGTTACGCGCGGTCCGTCTCAATTTCACGGGCCGTGCCATGCGTTGAGTCGCTTGTAGTTCCATAGACATTCTCTGACTGGAGCGTGTCATGATCGCAATTCAACATCGAACAACGAGTCGACACTCGGTCTCCTCTTAAGCGGATCGGAAAGAATGCGAGATGCGCTAAGTTTCCTAACCGCCGCGGCTAGCGATGTACTTGGCCATCAGGCTCCGGATGCACCGCTATTTCCAAGTATACTACATTGTGGCGTACGAGTATGATAGGCTACTCGTGTTCTGGAAGCTCTTAGGGGAACCGTCGTGTGCCACAGGCGAAACTTCCTTGTAACCTAGAGTACGGGCAGCAAGCACACGTGAGGGAGACAGGGGTTTTGAATCGGATCTGGGAGACCCGGGCGACTTTGCGATAGCCACTCCCATTCGTCGACTCTTAGCGTGGAGGTGACTCCGTCTGCATCGAAGTGTGAGAAGCGATGGTGACAAGAACTAAGTTTAGAAGCGGAAATATCCTTTTGCGGCCCGCGGCCGTTGTCGTTAGTCGAGAGGATGCAACGCGGAGGCAAGCAAACAGAGTCTATGCTTGAGTTTATAGGTTGGCACTGAAACATGCCGATGTGAGTCCTTAGCTGTCGCCCAGGTTAGTATTCTGAGATCCTCGAGTTGGAATTGTCGAATGGTCATTGTGATCACAAGAGCGCTTTCCCCCGCCGGCAGACCGACATCGATCAACCTTGTTAGGATGTTGAGACCTCAACTTGTCTTCTTTTAGCAATTGGCTTTGCGGCTGGCTTAGTCACTAGGCATGTCAATTTAAGAATTGGCTAGAGCCGTGAATTTCCACGCGGTCGATCACTTCATTTACAGATGTGGCTTTCATTTAGGCCAGCCGTTATTGAGTCTCGGAAGAAAAGAGAGCACGCCATCCGTGATAGTCAATTATTTGGGCGGTCTCTCTCGTTCAAGCGCTGGCCAGCATCACAGATGGAAGCGAAAGCCGTCAGAGCCCCAGCCGAGAAAGAAAGCTAGAAAGATAGTCAGTTTCTCCAAGCAATCGACCAACGATGATGGCGATTTCTCTCTTTCTTCTTCGGCATCCCGCTAGCCGCTATGAATTAGATTCTCAGTAAATTCCTCCAATCGCTTGCCTCGCTTTTCGAAGTGCTGTCGAGGCCCAAATCCACAAACTTGGAGCTTGAAAGGCAGTGATGCATCTACCAGCAAAAAACCCCTAAGTCTTGATTGCTTTCTCAACATCTAGATGTGGCGAGGTGACATGGTGCCCAAACAGGTGTAAAGCATGAGTAACAATACCTTACCTTGAATTACTTTTCATAGGCAGCATAATTGTCCACACTCAGCGACGACTCAGGCTAAAAAAGTGATGACTAATTGAATTCTTCCGTCCTGGCCGATTGTTCAATCTGCTTGAGCTGTGCGATGATCGTCCCTCATGGGCGACGGAATGTCTTTGCCACAACCACCGAGCGAGCCGCCGGAACGACGTTGAGGAACAGATTTGCCACCGGAGACTCGGGCAAAACCCTTCGGACGGAAGTTCAAGGGACGGAAGAATCGGCACGAAGACTCCGCCTGCACGCATCTTGTTAAATGGATAGGAGGACGAAGAATTAGAGGAACCGCCAAATGATGGCATTATCGAAACATATCGAGACGTATCGAGACATGTTCTTTGATCCGGTAGCTGTAACTGGTATCGGAGCTCAAGGAGGCTGTTGTAGGCTCGGTTGTCTAACAATGTAAGAGAGGCTACCAGCACCTAGACCATCAGACCTCACAGCATCGGAAAGTCCCAGAAAGTTGGCCAAGGCGGTGTTGGTGGTCCTTCTGACCCACGGACGCGTGGTGGACTTGACGCAGCATGATCCTAAGAGACTGCTCCTGGACGCTTACCCCGATGAACCAGCCAACATCCCGGTGCTATAGCAAGCAGCACAGTGGGTGCACAAAGAAATGGCTCTCATTGTGGATAACAGCTCACCAAGCGCAGCTGCAATTGCGGACGAGCGCACCCCAGGCAGGAGATGCCGGATCTCTTTCTGCGTCCACTGTGCAAGTTCTGGGTCCGACCATCCCACTTGAGGGTCCCTTTGATCTCGGCTTCGAAATTAGTTCCGCATCAGTCTACCTCATTCTCAACACTTATGGAAGCTGCGCGGTTAAGGATAGAGAATGATCCTTAGCTGTGGGCATACGGATTCATCTAGACAGTTCTACCTCACTAGTGGAGGAACATGTGAAGAGGCCGCAAGTTAAACACATGGCCTTAATCAAAGCGGGCTTTCCATCCGCCAAAGCGTAGAAACTAGACATGCATGGGTAAACAGGGCCTAAGTATTCTGACACTTCAGCCAATACTAGCTTATCATTAGTGATTAGAGCAAGGGCAGCTCGCCACCAGTCAAGCTATAGCCCTATGTCGGGACAGATCGGAACTCGTCGGAAGGTTCCAATTGCAACGCCGCCTGTATCGCGACTCAAGCTGGAGTTCGCTGCTGTTGAATGAGGGGTGTTCAGTGGCTCCGCGGGCATCCCGACGGGCGGATTTCTGGGGTTCTACTTAGGAGAAATCTAGGATGATAGTGTCAGCATTGTTCAGATGACTGGTCAGAAGGAAGAGGGTTTCATGGCAGAATACTGGCGAGTACCTACCAGAAAAAAGCTCAGACAGCATCTCGCAACAAGATAGTTATGCGAGCGATGCAGTGAAGAACTACCATCTTTAAGGCTCCGATGAAGATGGTGTAAGAATGGCGCGATGGGATGGTAGAGTAATCCTTAGAGAGGTATCATGAGGAGGTCTGGCATTAACGCGTCGAAGAAGTACGTAGGATGGGGACGTTGTTCGGCGGGGGTGGTGGAAGAGGAAAGTGCCTTACGGGATGAGCTAAAGCCACGCGACTATCATCTTAAAAAAAATAAAAGCACACTTAACTTAATTTTTTTAATTTTTTTCTAATATTATACTACTAGTAATAGTTTAGCTATAGTACTTTAGTAATCTTATCCTTATATATAGCTCTAAGGAGTATTCTTATTTAAGTTACTATAACTAGGGCTAGAAGGTTTTATTACTTATTATACTACTCTACGTAATTTAACTACGTACTTCTACTAATATAGTTTTTCTATATAGGGAAAATTTACTATTAACATAACTAGTCTAATAGATAAATTAGTATCTTTATACTCTACTTAAGTTAGGCTTTTCTAGTTAAGGTACTTATACTTAATTTCTTTCTATTTAAGTAACTTATATCTTAGTCCTATAACTAGACCCTTCTAACTAGTACTTATTATAGTACTAAGTAGAGTAGGTTATACTATAAGGTAGTAGGACTAATACTACTATACTAGCTAACCTAAAAAGGTATAGTAAGTAAGATAGTAGCTATCTTACTTAGTTAGTCTATATACTAGGATAGTAGCATAATATATACTTATTACTAATAATTAATAGGTAAGAAGTAAGAGTAGTTATTATAAGGCTAGCTATTAAGTAATTATTACTTCTTAGCCTAACTAACTACGGCTAGTATATATATAAGCTTAAAACTCCTAATACTAAATACTATAAATTAGCTATAATAGTAGTATAGTATATAATACTACTCCCCCCCTCCTAGTAAATAATATTCTTATTATTTAGTTAGTTATCTAGCTAACTAGTAGCTATAATCCTAGGTAATACTTATAATACCTTATAATAATATTACGCGCGCTATTAAACTTACTATTATCTATATTATAAAATGCTAGGTTAGGTAGATAATTAGCCTAGTTAACTCTAAACTAGAGCCTTCTATTAGCTAGTTATAATACTAACGCCTATAGACCCTACTAGAGATTAGGGATTAAGGTAGGGCCTAGTAACTACTAACTAGGACCTAAATAGGGCTATATATATAAGTAAGGATATATAAAAAGCCCTTTATAGATAAAACCTTATAAACTAAGGTTTTATCTAATATCTACTCTAAATATATAATGCTATAACTAAGGTAGGGCCTAGGGAACTCTAACTAGGACCTAAAGGGGGCCGTACTAGGACCTAAAGAGGGCTATACGTATTAGTAAGGATATATAAACGCCCTAAGAGATAAAACCTTATAAACTAAGGTTTTATGTAATATCTATACTAAATATATTATTATTTATACTTAATTCGACTTCCTATAGTACTAAATCTTACATTTAAAACCTTTAACTACTATAGCTAGTTAAATTAAAAATAGCTCCTATAACTTATTTAGGAAGTATTAACCTAGAGGCTAGCTCTCTAGCTATAAACTAGCTAGTTAGAGGCTAAGAGGCTACTAACTAGAGGATAGTCCTCCCCCTAGTTAATAAAGATGCTTATATTAAAATCTAGTCCCTAAATAATAGTAAGAGCTAGCTCTTAGCTACTCTAATACTAAATCCGTACGTTACGACCGTTAATAATAAGATTACGGCGCTCTTAGTAACGCTTAATTCCGTAAATATAGAGGAGCTTACTAACGTATACTAACGGGTTTAGAGGCTTTAGAAGATTAAATAAAGTCTCTTAGGGCTACCTATTACGACCCTAGTTAGGCCTAACTTATAACCTAATTTATAAGCTCCCTATTATAACCCCCCTAGCTTCCTTATTAAGGCCCCTATACCTAAGCTTATAAGCTTAGAGGTAAAGGATATAGACTCCTAGTTTTAGGCCCTAAATAACGCGTTTAAGATATATAGTACCTCTAAAGATTTAGGGTATTAGTTATAATAGGCTACCTAGGGGTTAGCTATTAGTAAGATAAACCTACGCGATAAGGTATTTAACGCCCTTAACTTAAAAATAAACCCCCTAGTCTACTTTAAAGACTTCTATACATTTATTACGGACTAGATCTAGGACCCTAATATATAGAGGTTTAAGATATATATAAAGTTCTTTAATACGACCTAAATAAAGGGGTAAGAGTTTAAAAGCCTATAGTCTATACTAGAAGCTAAGGAGTAACATCTTAAGTTTAAGATTATTAATAAGAAGTACCGTATTATATACTAGTTCTTATAGGTATACCTAATCTTACGTACTAAGCTAACTAAGATAAGTACTAAGAGTTATATAAAGACTAAGCGTAACGTATTTACTAAAGTTAAGAAGGTAGAGGAGCTCCTAGGGTAGGCATCCCTAAAGGGCGACCCTAAAGGGGTACCTAAAAGGGGCCGGTTTAAACCTAGCTTAGTACTCCCTAGGGGCTAAGGCCTAAGAAGAAATACTAGGACTCCCTATCTAGAGGCGTAGCTAATAAAGTAACCTACTAGAAGAGTAGGCTAAAGAACTATTAGACTAGTAATTAGTACTAAAAGGGTAGTACTCCCTAGCTAAGGAGAGACTAACTACTACTAACTAATAAAAAGTTAGAAAAAGGTGCGCCCTAGTTATATACCTAAGAGTATCTTAGTAACTAGGGTAGGAGAATTAATAGAAAGACTATTAAGTAATATATAACTTATTAGTAGTTTATATTATATATAATACGGCTACTAGGGCGCACTCTCTAATAGCTCTTATTAATAATAGTACTACCCTAAACCTAGTTTAGAGGTTAGTAGCTTAGGATAAGGGCCTAGTCCCTACCTAAGAGCTACCTAGTTACCGCCTAAATACTATCTTAGCTAATAGGTCTCCTCTTACCTTAGGACCGGCCTATTAGCTTACTATAACTACGTAAGATAATTAAGGTTAGAGCTAAGCCGTAGGCCCCTAACTATTCTAGAAGAGCTAAGATATAGTATTTAAACTTATTCTTAGCCTAGAATAGATTTCTAAGGCTAAATACTATTTTAAGTACTTCTAGGAATATAGGCCATCTTTCTCCTAGACTAACCTAGACTATAAACCTACGATTAAATAAGTATTATTAGAGGAATTAAGAAAGGAGGTTAGCCCTAAGGAATATATCTATAGTACCTAGACCTATAGGTCTATAGTATAATAACCTTTATAGGTTAGCTACCTAGGTTCTAGTAGGACCCTATAGGGCATATAATTACTAGTAACTACTAGTTACCCTAATAAAGGTAGTTATACTCTATACCTAGTAGCCTATATAGATACTAGTAGGAGCCTAATCTAGGGCCTCCTAGAGTAATACGCTAAATTTAATAATATCTTTAATAGCGATCTTACTAGTATATTAGCCTAGAACTTAGTATATAACTATATAATTAATCTTAAGGATAGTAGAATACTACTATAGTTACCTATATATAACCTATCTAAGAGAGAATTAAGTATCCTTAGAGAGTACCTAGAAAAGGCGCTACGCCTTAGATAGATTAGACTAAGTAAGTCGCCTATAGGGGCCCTAATCCTCTTTATACCTAAGGCTAATAGGACCCTACGCCTTTATATAGACTACTAGGGACTTAATAAGGTTACTATTAAGAACTACTACCTCTTACCCCTTATTAGGGAGCTAATAGACTATATATTAGGGGCTACTAGGTATATAAAGTTAGACCTCCGTAACGCCTACTATAGACTCTAGATTAAGGTAGGAGATAAGTAGAAGATAGCCTTTAAGACGCGGTATAGCTACTATAAGTATCTAGTTATACCTTTTAGGCTAGCTAACGCTCCTATATCTTTCTAAGTATATATCTACTAAGCTATAGCTAGGCTCCTAGACTCTATCTACGTTATCTACCTAGATAACATTCTTATATACTCCTAAAATAAGGTAGACTATATATAGCACGTAAAGTAAATCTTATAACGTCTATAGGAATAGAAACTATATACTAAAATCTCGAAGTACGTATTCTATATAAAACGCGTTAAGTTCCTAGGGTTTATAATCACCCCTAATAGCGTCTAAATAGACGCTAAGAGGGTCTAAACTATTAAAGAATAGCCGGAACTATAAAGCTATAAGGATATCTAAGTATTCCTAGGCTTTACTAACTTCTATTACTAGTTTATCTAGAACTACTCTATGCTAACCTAACCCCTATATAAACTCCTAGCTAGGTATTAGCGGTATTCTATAAAGATAGGTAATATCTTTATTATTTACCGTATAGTAGATAGTTTATAGTAGAGAATGTAGTAGATTCTTTACTATAAGAGAACTTCCTTAAAGGACTAACTAGTAGGCTACCTAAGGGTGTTTATATAGAAGAACCTATAGATTCTAGAGAGTTCTATCTCTAGGTAATTAGTAATAGGTTCTTCTATTAATAGAAGACGATTTCTAATTAATCTAGACTAGAAGATTCTAGGCCTTAGTAATAAGACAATCTAGAATAAGGGCTAGAATCTAAAAGAACCCGTAGGAATAAGTTCTTAGTAATAGAAGAGGTCTAGAAGAGTCTAGAATAGTCTAGACTTATTCTTAGGCCTCTAACACTCCCCCTAACTTATTACGTAGGGTAATAGAGAGGAATTTAGTAAAGAGAGCCTTAGTAAGTACCTTAGTTAAGGCGTCTATAGGCATCTCTTTAGTAGAGATATAGGAGAATCTTATAAGATTTTCCTTAACTAGCTGCCTTAAGAAGTAATACCTTATATCTATATTCTTAGACTTTTTAGTAGCATCTTCCGTAGTAGCTATAGCCGGTATGTTATCCCCTTTAAGGACTATAGGAGTAGGTATAAGGTCTTTATAACCTAACTCTTCTAAAAATCCTTTAATATAAAGGATAACCTTAGCTAGTATACTATAACCTATATATTCTACCTCTATAGTAGAAATAGAGATATAGGTTAGTCTACTAGCCTTCTAGGCTATAGGCCTATTAGTAGAGTAAATAATATAAGCTGCTAGAGAATGTCTATTAAGCTTATTCCCTAAGTTAGAGTCGGAGTAGGATTCTAGATTAAAACTAGTACCCTTATAGGTAATAGTATAATCTTTAGTTCCTTTTAGATAGGATAAGACTCTTTTAGTAGCTCTAAGGTGCTCTACTAGAGGGCAGCTTAAATACTAGCTTAAAGAAGCTAGTATATAAGCTATATTAGGCCTAGTATAGACTATAGCATATAGAAGAGAGCCTATTAAAGATCTATACTCTTTAATAAGGTCTTTACTAGCCTAATAGTCCGCGGGTGGTCTAGGAAGCTCCTTATATAAATAAAGAGTCTTAGAAGGCGTAATAGAGCTTAGAGAGAAAGTCTCTAAGACTTTAAAAAGATAGCCTTCCTATAATAAAGATATAGTCTTTTTAGACCTATCCCGGGTGACTTAAATTCCTAAATAATAGAAAATAGGTCCTAGGTCCTTAATAGTAAACCTAGACCTTATTAATTCTTTAAAAGAATTAATAATAGACATATCCTTACTAAAAAGTAGGATATCGTCTACGTATACTAAGACCTATATAAATAAGCCTTCTTTAAAGGTCTTAGTATATAAGTAGGCCTTAGATAGAAGCTTTTTATAGCCGTTCTCTTCTAGGAAGTAGCTAAAACAGGCTGCCTATGCCCTAGGGGCTTATTTTAGGCCATAGAGAGCTTTCTTTAATTTATAGACTTTATTATTAAGCTTAAAGCCTATAGGTTAATATATATAGACGTCTTCATTTATTTTCCTATTTAGGAAGGCGGTTTCGACGTCTATATATATAATTTCTAGGTCTAAATAGGTAGAAAGGCTTAGTAGTAGACGTAAAACTATAGGTGAGACTATAGGACTAAAAGTCTCTTTATAGTTTATACTATACTCCTAATTTTAGCCTTACACTACCTATCTAGCCTTATAGCGGGTAATATTTCCCTTATTATTAGTTTTAATCTTATAGACCCATTTGCCTCTAAGAATTTTATTATCCTTAGGGGGGTCTACTAAGATCCAGGTTTAATTCTTAATAAGGGAATTATATTCTTCCCGCATAGCTCTCTGCTAGTCTAGGCTATTAGGAGAATTAATAGCCTAACTATAAGTAGTAGGTTCCCCATTACTATAGAGTAAGTAATAAGAGATATCTTCCTCTATATTACTTAGGCCTTCTATAGTAATATAGCTGCTACTACTAGGGATTCTAACCTCTTTAAAGGTCTCTCTAAGAGGATAAGGTACTTCTTCTATAGGGCTATTAATAGTAGCCTCTATAGTAGTCGATTCCTTAGAGGATTTTTCTCTAAGGCGCTCACTTCTCCTAGGCTTCTCCCTACTAGTATCTATAGTAGTTATAGACCTAGATCTTAGTCTATTAGGAGGGCTAGTTATAGAAGAAGGAAATATAGGCTTAGTATAGTCTATATCTTCCTTATCTTCTATACTTTTAGTATAGGGAGAAGGAAATTCATCCTTTTAAAAGATAACATCCCTAGTGCGTATAATAGCTTGTTTTTCTATATCCTAGCATCTATAAATATGCTCCCCCTTAAAGCCTAATAATATACTAGGCCTAGAGCGTAGAGAATACTTAGAGGATATAGTACGCTTTTCTCTAGGGATGTTTATAAAGACTTTACTTCCGAAAGTCTTTATATAAGAGAGATTTATAGTAGGAGACCTGCCCTTAGCTATATTTAGCCGGGCTAGAGGCGAAATACCCTCTAGGGACTTCTTAGGGGTCCGGTTTAGAATATAAGTGGCGGTTTTAATAGCCTCTAGCTAGAAGGTAAGGGGGACCTTAGAATTTAAGAGGAGGTAACGGGTAATAGTATCTATTAACCTATGTGTCCTCTCTATAAGCCCGTTTTACTCTAGGCTATAAGGAGAACTCTTTTCTAGAGTTATTCCTTTATTTTTAGCTAGTAAATCTAGCTAAGTTCCCCTATATTCTAGGCTATTATCTAGCCTTAAAGACTAGACTTTACCATACGGCTCTATAAGTTTAAGATAGTAAACTATCTTATTATAGGCTTCTCCTTTAGTAAATAGGGGGAATACCTATGTAAACCTACTATAATAGTCTATAAAGGCTATATAGTAGGTATATCCCCCTATTCCCTTAGGAGTAATAGGTCCTATGATATCTAGACCTATCTTCTTATAAGGTTTAGAGACCGCTACTAGTATAGTAGATATAGTATGCTTAGATTTAGCTAAAGGGCATATAGAATAGTCTATTTTACTACCCTTAATAGGTAGTAGTGCCCTAAGAGCTTCTAAGTTTATATGCCCTAACCTATTATACTATAGGTTTAAATCTACTATATATAAGTAATTATAGTAGATTCTACCTTAGGTAGTATGAATAGGTTATTCTAAAGTAAAACTTTAGTATATATCTACTCTCTTTTTATCGCGATAGCTATTAGACGCGGCTATTAGACGCGACGTAATAGCTATTAGACGCTAGTAACGCGAGTATATTACGACGCGATAGCTATTAGACGCTAGTAACGCGAGTACATTATAACTACGCCCTTACGCGATTACTTAATAAGCTAAAGATGATTATAACTAAGCTACATAAACCGGCTAAGCCGTATAAGCTAGTAGTACTAATAGATAATAAATACTACTAAGGATATATAGCCTACTTAATAGCTAACGAAACTTCGCGCGGTAATAAGAAGATTAATTTCTTATCTATTTTAATAATATAACTAAAGTAGTAATTCGCATAGTAAAGAGAGAGTTTAGTTCTTATTTTACTTCTTATATAAATACATATAGAAGATAGAAGAGTACATAGCATCTTCTACATTTATAATAATTAATAAGACTTTACTTAACTTCATCTCTTCTCTACTTAACTTTAATTAAGTTCTTTTAATTTTATATACGTCTAACTAAGTAGATAGCCTTTAGGTAAAAGCCTATATATTAGCCGCTTAATAATTCATGATAGATATAGAAGATTATTCTAGGTATTATCCCCGTCCTACTTTTTTATTACCTAAGGGAGGTATTAGAATACCTAAACTAGGCATACTATATATATAGCTTAAGCCTTATATATAACTACCTATTATTTAAGAAGGTAATTTAAGTCGTCTTAGTAAGGTATATTAGTATTATCTAAAGACTAAAGAGCATTAAGTACGTATTAACTATAGAAGTCTTTATAAGGCTATAGTATAGTATGTAAATATTAAGAAGGCGTCCTCCCTATACCTACTTATAAGAAAGTAGAAGACTATTCTATACGCGGATAGTATAGCTAAGAATTAAGCCTATATAACTAGTACTTAAGAGGAGTCTAGTAGTTAATAATAAATACCCTTATGCGAAGGTACTAAATTACCTTATAAATCTAAGGAAGGAAGAGGATAGGTATTCCCCTTCTTATTATAATCTTTTTACTCCCTATTACCGGTTAAGCTTAATACGTAAGTATAAGAGAAAGGTCTTTTTTACGTAATATAATTTTAGGTTAAAGAAGCTTTTAGGCATATTCTACTAGAAGAAGCTAATAACTATTAATCTAAGATTACCCCCCTTATAAAGGGATAAACATAGGATATTACTATTTATATAAAGATATAAATTAAGACTCTTAAATAAGTTATCCTTAACTTAGTAGAAAGAATTATAAGTTATTAAATAACATCGCGCGAAGATACTATTAAGTTAATAAGTTTATAGTATTTAGAAGAGAATAGATCCTAGAAGAAGAAGAAATATATACTAAGAGTACCCGACCTACCTAAATTAATAAACAGCTAAAACCCTATATATAAGTATTAGCGGCTACTTATAAATAATAAAATCTATAGTAATAAAGACTACTTTAAAAGAGGTACTACTATAGATACTAAGGAAGCTATTATAAGTTACATCCTCTTAAGGATATAGGGTAAGGTAGTATAGCATCTAGTACTATTTTTATATGCTTATATAAAGATATATAATCTAGTTCTTAATACTAACTTATATTACTAGCTTAAGTAAGTATTTAAGAATCTATATCGGTAAAAGGATGTAAAGAAGAAGCTAAAGGACCTTTATTATAAAATTCTAGTAGATCTTTAGAAGTTCTAGTTAGAGTTTATATACCTAGCTTTAGAGGCTAATCTTCCGCATGAATAATAGAAAGAGGATTTTTACTCTTTATTAGATCCCCTACTATAAACTTATTTAGTAGGAATTAAATAAGATGACTCTATCTTATTTAAAGAATACCTTTAAAAGGCATACCCTATTATATAAAGTATAATTAAGTATTAAAATAGTAGAAACGTATCTTTATTATCCTAGGAAGACCGCGTAAAGAAATAATAATAGGAATAAGTAGGTAAATCTACTCTTTTAATAGGTAGAAGTTTAAGAGAGTAGCCTTTTTTAAGATTATTATAGAGACCTACTCCTTATATAATAATAGAAAATCTAATACGTAAAGGAAAAGTAGAACTCTAAGGTAATATTAGAACCTACTATTAATGTAGAAAGTTTAGATACCTTATCTAATAGTGCCTAGAAACCGAAGTAAAGATAGTTAATACTATAATAGAAGAAGAAGGAGAAGAGCACGTGATATTAGAACTATACTCTTCTTTATTAGAAAATAATAAGTCTTAGGGGAAGTCTCCTCCCTAAGATATAAGCTTAGAGCTCTATAAATTACTAATTTATAGGTAAACATTTATGACCTTATTAGAGGATACCTATTTACTATATAAACTATAATTATAGCTAGTAGTTACGCCGTACCTATTTATGCCCTAGTTAATACTAGCGTAAATAGATCTAGCTTTATTCATCCTTAACTTCTTCTATAACTTAGGGAATTAGGGATTAAGAAAAGAAAGATTACTAGCAGGAACCTTAAAGTCTCTAGGTTTAACTAATGCATAAATAAGTAACTTAATTTTATTTATTAATTATAATTCCGTTTCTAACATTAGCTAGTTATAATATACGCCTTTATACTAGATATTAGGCGCTATAATATTATTCTAGGCCGCTAGTTCCTTATATATTATTATGTTCTTCTAGATTACCGTAACTAATAACTCGTTTAGTTAGATCCTCTAGACCGAATTTCTTTTTTAAATCTTTTAAAAGTTCTAAAATTATCCGCATAAAGTAAAGATCTACGGATAAACTAATTAGTTTCTTTAATATATATCTCTAATAATATTAAAGTTAATAATTAAGAAACCTTTTTTACCTTTCTTATAGAAATTAACCTACCTATAAAAATACTAACGGAAGTAGTAAACCTCTATTCTATTATACTTAACGATATTAACGAAGCTAATAAAGATGAAGCTTTTAATGAATACCTTAACGATCATTTACCCTCTAAGTATAAAAACTACCGCGACGTCTTTTTAAAATAAGAATCTAATTAGCTACTACCCTATTATGCGGGAGTTAATTATTAAATTTCTCTTACGTATAAGGATTCTCTATACTTACTAATAAGTCCCCTCTATAGGATGTCCCTAGAATAGCTAGCCGTAGTAAAGGAATACGTCTAAGAGAACTTAAAGAAAGGATTTATTACTAAGAGCTACGTACCCTACGCCTCTCTAGTATTAGTAGTAAAAAAACCCGGAGGTAGTTAGTGAATTTATATTAACTACTAATAGTTAAATGATTAGATAAAGAAGGACTTATATCCTTTACCTCTTATCTTAGAACTCTTATAGAGAGTAGGTAAGGGAAAGGTCTATATAAAACTAGATATTTAATAAGCTTTCTATTAAATCCGCCTTTAAAAGTAGTCTAAAGAATATACTACCTTCTATATAAGATATAGATTATTTAAATACCGCGTTTTACCTTTTAGGCTAAGTAATAGGCCTACTACTTTTTAACATTTTATTAACTAAGTTCTATTTAACTATTTAGATGATTTCGTTATCGCTTTTATAGATGATATTCTTATCGTTTCTAAAAACCTATACGATTATACTTAACACGTTATTAAAGTTCTATAATAATTACGTAGAGGGGGACTATAAGCTAATATAAAAAAGAGTAAGTTCTTAACTACTCGCATAAAATTTCTAGGATATATTATCTCTACTAAGGGTATATTAATAGACCCGTAAAAAATTAAACCTATTCGTACCTAGTAATTACCTATAACCCTTTAATCTCTTTAGTCTTTCTTAGGATTCTATAACTTTTATTAGAGATTCCTTCCTAACTACGGACGAATTAGCCGGCTACTAGAGAAACTATATTTAAAAGTAAAGTAGTAATAACTTAGACTAGTTAAGGAAGAATCTTTTAGGAACCTTAAGAAACTAATATATAGTGAATTACTACTTATAAACTATAATCTAACTTTAGATACTTATATAGAAATAGATATAAGTAATAGAGTAGTTACGGGAGTCCTATTATAATATTAAAAAGATTACGAATAGAAACTAGTATCCTTTTATTCTAAGGTAATGTTAGATACTAAACTCCGCTACGGAATACCTAATAAAGAACTCCTAGCTATTATATAAGGACTAGAGGAATAGAGATCTATGCTTATAGGCCTTTATAAACCTTTTCTTATAATTATAGACTATTAAGCATTAGAATACTTTACTTCTAAGCGCTAATTATCTACATGATAAGTAAGATAGGCTAAGTAACTTACTAAGTACTAAGTCCGGTTTACCTACTAACTAGGAAAGGAAAACATTATTATAGATGTTCTTATAAGAAAGTAAGAGTAACTTAAGACTTAAAAAGAGAAATTAAAGGCTATATAAGAGTAGTATCTTATTCCTACTTCCTAGGTAGTCCTACTTATAATGATAGAGCTAGAAGTTTCTCTACTAATAATTTTCCTTAACGAGCTCCTCTACGTGAATAGAGAAAACCTAGATCTTAAACTATAGAGGGAAATAGCCCGTCTTTAACTAGAAAATAAATTATATTAGAAGTTATAGGATAGATTACTTCTTTACTATAGCGTATTAGTTATTCCTAACTAGGATAACCTTCGCGTAAGAATAATTAAAGTAATATATACTACTTATATTACTACCTATCCTAGAATTAATAAAATGTAAAAGCTAGTATAGTAATACTATTACTAGCCTAGCTAGACTTATATAATTAAGAGATATAGCTAAAACTACTATATTTACTACTAGAACTATAAATTTACTGATAAGATACCTAGCCTTCTATATCCTCTACTAATTCCTAACCGTCCCTAGTAATACCTAGCTATAGATTTTAAAGAGATACCGTAAGACTAAAAGGGATTTAATTATATCCTTATTATTATAGACTAGTTATTCTAAAGAACCTTTAGTTTACCTTACACGAAGAAAATCTATACTAAAGGAGTATCTTAACTTTTTTATAATCACGTCTACTAAATTTTCGGAAATCCTAAAAGTATACTATTAGATTAAGGTCCTTAGTTTATTTTAGCCTTTACGCGGGAGCTATATAAGTTAACTAGTATTAAATAATACTTTAATTTAGCCTATTACTCTTAGATAAACGGAATTACTAAGATAGTTAATTAGGTTCTTATACGCTAACTACGACCCTTTATTAATTACTATTAAAACGACTAGTCTAACCTTCTACTATTAATGGACCTAGCTTAGGCTACCCTTCTATATAAGGCTATAGGTCTCGTACTAGCTAAAATAGATCTTAGCTTCTTACTACGTATATATTATAACTAGACTACTTATACGACGATAATTACTTTACTAGAAGGTAGAGTATAGTCTATAGCTTAGTCTCTCTAAAAAAGAAGATAAGAGGCCTATAAGTACGCCTATAAATTAATTCGATAATCGTAAGAAAAGAACTACTAATAAGCTAATAAATACCGTTATATACCTAACTTTAACATTAGAGACTTTATTTACATTAAGAAGACTAGCTAGATAACGGACTAGCTAAATCTAAAATTAGACGCTCCTAACGTAGGACCATTCTAGGTTACTAGAATAAAAGATTATTCGTACGAACTAGATCTTCTAGAAAGTATAAAGGTAATAAACCTTTTCTATACTAATTACCTACGTAAAGTAGCTATAGACCTATTACTATAATAGAGATACATAGAACTAAAACCCGAGATTATTAATAACTAGTAAGAATAGGAAGTTAACTTTATCTATATAAGTAAGGTTACTTACGGAACTTTAAAGTATTAGGTTTAATAGGTAGGATATAATTAAGATAATAAGTAGTATGTAGTAAGTTCTTTTATTAGGGCCCCCTAAAAAGTAGAGGACTTCTATACTACTAATCCTTCTACCCCTAGACTACTAAAGAACCTAGAAAAGTAGAAAAGAGCCTTCCTCTAATAAGAATTATAGGAAGAAACGTAATTAGATAACTAACCCGCCTATACTCTAGTAAAGAGAATCCTCTAATACTATAGTAAATAACCCTTATCTATATAAACTAATTTATCCTTATCTATCCTATTCCCTATTTTAATTTTATTCCTTATCTTTTATACCCCTACTCCTCTTCCTCCTCTTTAGTAGGAATTAGAGCCGACTTCTTAAGTTTAGGCCTTATTACACCTTTAATAGAGCCCTAGAGAAAGTTATTAACCTAGTTATCTATTATATAGCGAAGAGTAAGGTACTCTCTAGGCTATATCTTATCCTTACGTCTTTTATATTAATTAGGAGGATAAGTACTAGTAAGGTCACTTATAGTATAGTTAAGGTTACTAGTACCCTAGACGTAGTTTACGTAATGACCCTATAAGAAACCTAGTAACTTATAGTAACCGTAGAAGATATAAGTAGAGAGATTATCCTAGTACTTAGTATAACTAGTAGCTTAATTAATACCTACGTATTAAATTAAGTAAGTATCGCATAAAGAGCTACGAGATTCCGTAGATATAATGTTAAAACGGTCCTTAGAAACTAGGATAATAGTATAATGAGCTAAGTTACTAAGGCCTAACATATATATCGCGCGTTAGCTAGTTTCGTTACTACTAAGGGATTTCTATAATAAGTTAGCTATTACGCGAAGATAAGTAAGTAGTAATATATACCTTAGTAAGTTTTTTAAAGGCCTTACGTAGGATGAAGACTATAATCTTATTAGAAGCATCTACCTCTAAATCCTAATCTAAAGGTTACGCTAGTAATTCCGTAGGTAAAGCGGCTAGATAAATAATACTACTATTATTACCCTTACGCGAAGGTATACTTAATAGCGCGTTAGCATAACGGCTACTAGAACACGTATATAAGGATAAAGTAGGCGTAGTAGGCGTATTAGTATACATAACATTCGCGTAAGGATCTATAGGTAGAATAGTAACGTATACTAGCTCTTAGGAGCTAGGTACTATACCTAGACTAGTTAGCTTCACTTTACCTTTTTAAAAAAAACTCTAGATATACTAATAATTAGCTAATTACGCGTAACGTATTACGCGATGATTCTAAGTAGCCTTAGCATCCTCTTAAGGCGTTATATTACCTTTAAGGCGCTTTAAGCGACGAGATTAATTAGATACTATCGCGCGATAATTAGTTAAGCGTTTTAAACTAAGGACTTACCGTAAACGCGATAACTTACTATTATTACTTAAGTAAGAAAGGAAAGATATAATAATAAGGGATTATTATTATAGGAAAAGTTAATGTAAGGAAGATTAGTTATTATAGAAAGGGTAGTAGTAAAGAAGGTTAGTTAAACTATAACCCTAATAATAAGATATACCTAGTAGTCCTATACTTTACGCCCTTACTAAAATAACGCTAGTTAGTTATCCGCGTAAGTACTTAATAAGCTAACTTAGGCTTCCTATTAGGGGGGGAATATCGTAATAGCTATTAGACGCGGCTATTAGACGCGACGTAATAGCTATTAGATGCTAGTAACACGAGTATATTACGACGTAATAGCTATTAGACGCTAGTAACGCGAGTATATTATAACTACGCCCTTACGCGATTACTTAATAAGCCGAAGATGATTATAACTAAGCCGCGTAAACTAGCTAAGCCGTATAAGCTAGTAGTACTAATAGATAATAAATACTACTAAGGATATATAGCCTACTTAATAGCTAATAAAACTTCGCGCGGTAATAAGAAGATTAATTTCTTATCTATTTTAATAACATAACTAAAGTAGTAATTCGCGTAGTAAAGAGAGAGTTTAGTTCTTATTTCACTTCTTATATAAATACATATAGAAGATAGAAGAGTATATAGCATCTTCTATATTTATAATAATTAATAAGACTTTACTTAACTTCATCTCTTCTCTACTTAACTTTAATTAAGTTCTTTTAATTTTATATACGTCCGACTAAGTAGATAGCCTTCGGGCGAAAGCCTATATATTAGCCGCTTAACGATTCGTAATACTTTTATCTATAAGTCTTAAGTTCTTTATATCTAGATATATACTATGTATATATAGCCTAGATATAGAGATAAGATTTATAGATAAATTAGGGATATAGAGAGCGTCTAGAAGGGTTAGATTTATCCTTCTATTAGCGTACTTAAAGGTAATAGGTATAGTACCTATTCCTTTAGTATAGATCTCTCCTTTACCTAGTTTTATAGGTAAATTTACTTCTTTTAAAGAAGTAAAGAGATCTTTATGTCTAGATATATAGGCTATAGCGCCGGTATCTAGAATCTAGTCATTTAGGCCGGGACCTACGGTAAAATAAGAGGTATAACCCGTAATATATAGGGTATCCTCTAAATCCGTAGGACTACTATTATTTTCTTTACCCTTTAAATTCCTAGCTCTTTTATAGTAGTCCTTTTCTAGATGGCTATTCTTTTTATAATAAGAGCACTTCTTAGTACTCTTATTATTATAAGTAGAGGCGTTCTTTTTAGAAGAAGATTTCCCTTTATTACTAGTTATAGTAATAAGGGCAGTATTACTTTCTTCTTCTAGTTCTCGGCGCCGAGACTCTTCTACTAGACGCTCTATAAGGTAGTCTAGAGTAGTCTCTTCTTTTAGCCCTAGCTAGGCTACGGCGCTCTATAAAGAATAGCTACTAGGTATATTACTAAAGAATATACCTAGTTTCTACCTCTCCGTTAAGGCCATCTTAGTCTAAGATAATAGGGTTATCTTATCTAATAGATTAGCCACCTAGGTATTAATATCTCCCGTATCTTTAAGGCTTAGTAGCCTTATAAAGTATGAGACTTCCTATAAAAGTCCCTTAGATTCATATCTTTTTCTAAGGGCTTCTCCTATAGAACTTATAGTTCTATAATGGGCAATGCTAGAATAAAGTTTAGGATCTATAGAGGTCCTAATAAAAGTCCTTATTCTAGTATTATTAACCTCCTAGGTAGGATCTTCTACTTTAGGTTAAGATTTAGAGTCTAGATAGGCTTTTAGCCCTTCTATAATCACTATATCATTTATAGTAGATCGCTAAGACTCCTAGTTCTTAGGGCCTTTAAGTTTAGGAATGCTAGGGAATTCTTTTCCTATATTTCCTAGTAGAAGATGTTCCTTTCTTAAGGTATATTAAAGATTTTATACCTTATAGAGGTCTTTAGAGTATAAAACTCTATGTACTTATAGTTTTAAGCGGAAACTATAAGTGTATGAAGTCTCGAAGTTTATTAGGTGCTAATGGGCCTGATGTACCTAATAGAAAGTAGGGAGTTTATTAGAGTATCGATGTTTTCTCTAATAACTTAGCTAGGAGTAGAGATATAAGAAGTCTAATTTTAGATCCTTATCCGCCGAGTTTTTCTCTTCAAAACACTATACTACTTGGCTTACTAAGCAAAGTATTCGGGTTAATGTAGGTCGAAAACGTTTCGAAGTATCGTGAAGTTTTAGTGTTCCTCATGCTAAGACACTAGCAGGAACTAGTATAAACGGGTAACGCTTAGGCCTAATATAGTATAGAGGCCGCGTAGCTATACCTTATATTAACATAGTTAATAGAAATGTAAGGAAATCTAGAGAAAGGTAGAGAAAGGTAAAGAATAGGTAGTAAATGTTAGGAGATTAAGACGTAGACACGTAAGTTAACTCCTTTTTCATAGTAATAATTAGTCATAGTAAGCTAGTCTTATAATAGTAGGATTAAAGTACTAATCTAAGTAAGTATATGCGGAGAATTAGTACTTTAAGCCTAATACTTTAACCGTAGGATCTATCTAAGGATGTAAATAGTTAGAAACTATAATAATACCCCCCCCTTTACGCCGTTAAATATAGCGCTAATCTACTATATAAAAAAAAAGGAATAGTAAGGAAAGGGTATAGGCTAAGGTAGCTACTAGGGTTACTATAGCGGCTTACTTATTAGTAAAGCCGTAAGAGATAAGGTAGGCCTAGAATTCTTTATTACTAGGGTACTTATAGAGGATATAGCCCGGGTTAGGGAGGTTCCTAATACGGACGAAGACTAGGTAGTAGAACTACTTAATAGGGAGGATAAGACCCTAGCTAGACTTATACTTATTAGGTAGCTAGCTAAACGGCGGGATGTTAGTACTAGTAGAGTAGGTAAGGAACTAGGTCTTACGGTTAGGTAGGCTACTAGGGCGGTTAAGGATAAGACTACCTATAGTCTTAATTATATTACTAAGGGAGAGGGACGGAAAGAGGTAGGTATTAGGGTAGTAAATAATAAACGCGTTATGCTCTAGCTTATTACTATAGATCTACTATAAGCGGACATAGTAGTTAGTAATATAGCTAGGTAATAGGTAGCCCTACTAGACCGTAAAGCGCTTATTAATACTAAGGTAAGGGAATAGGGGTAGGGTATAGATTAAATAGTACTAGCCTTAGGGTAGCTTAGTAATACTAATAGTAATAAGTATATATAGCTTAGTAGGTAAGATCTAGCGCGCGTTATAACTAGGTATAGGTAGGGCATTATAAGGGGTAAGACTAATAATAACCTTATCTATAATAATCTAATACTAGATAGAGCTAGGAGGGAATAGACCTAAGTAGTCCTCCTCTTTATCCTTAGTATTACTAAAGTTAGGGAAGGGGAGGATTATACTACTAGTAGTAGTAATAACATTATAGATAGAGTTATTAAGGTCATCCTAACTAGAGCCTAACATAATATAAAAGTAGTAACCGTAGAGCTTAATACTAAGGAGGTCTTTAATATTACTAAAGATTAGAGGGATATAGAGAGTAGCACTAAAGTAAGGGTTACTAGGGTAAGTATTAGAGTAGGTAGTAGGGTTAGCCTTATTAGGAGGAGGGGGATTCTTAAGCTTAGTAACACGGTTACGTAAGTTACGTAAGTAGTTATTATTAGCATCTATAGTACGGTAAGATAATAAGGTTATAAGGTAGTATAGTTATAAAGATTATAGAGTTAATTAAATAGTAAGTAGAGCATAAGTAGGGTTTAGTGGTTCTAGACCTCATAAAGAGGATTATTATAGGTAGGCTTATATAGTTAGTATATATTACTAGTAGCCCCCTATTAGTTAGAGTTATAATCTAGCTAGTTTACTTACTTAAGCCTAGCGCTATAGCACCTAGGCATAGGTAGTACTACTAGTAGCTTATTTAGATAGTACTATTACTTATTAGACGTTCTACTACTAGGGTCTACTATTATTTACTTATTATTTAGTAGCGCTCCCTTACTTCTAACCTAAACTTATTAACTAGCTTTAAACTTATTAATAGCTACTATATCTTTAAACATAGATGCCGGTTTCTATATTAGTCTTATATACCTAGTCTACTTTACTAGGAACTCTTAGTAGTTTTAATACTAATACTTATCTAGTATATATTCTACCTCCTACTCGTTCTTATTATTAACGACGACTATAGGCGGCTAATAGTCTATATATACCTAGCTTAGTAAGGTGTTATTAGATACTAGTTATAGTAGGTCTACATTAAAGACATTATAGATAGTACCTAGTATATCTAACTAGTAGGCCTTATTTAAAATAACTTACATTATAGTGTACTTCACTAACTAGTAATCTAGCTTCTAAATAGGACGGTCCGTAGATATATTATAGAGGCTTAACTAAACTTTATTACCTACTTTATATATAGGTAAGGCGTTATAATAGCGGTTTACCTACTACTCCTAGGCTATCTAGGACGCGGTTATTATATTTTCTACCTAAGTAGTAGCCTCTTAGATCTTTATTATAATAGTATTACCTTATACTACTAGTATTTACGGGTTAGTAACATGCTAGGGGACTTCTAAGAGTCTTATTTATAAGGGGTTAGTGTAATAACCATATAATAAGAAGAACGGGCTAAGGCCTATAGTAGCTAACATCCTATTATTTAACGTGAACTTAATAACTAGTAAGTAGTTAGCCTAGTCATCCTACGCTTAGTTAACTAACACGGCTAATATCTACTCTACCTCCGTATTTACTCTCTTAGTCTAACCGTCTATCTCTAGGTAGTAACCTATTAAGAGACGCCGCTAAATATTTAATAGTTTATAGATACATTCCTATAAAAGACTTATGAACTACGGGCCCTAGTCTAACGTAATAGTATTAGGTAACCTATAGCGCTAGTAGTACGTTCGTAGGAATAATACTACTATAGCTTTAGCTATTAGGTTATAATAGGGTTCTAGGATTATACCTTTTAATAGCCTATCTATAATGACTAGTATATAGGTATTCCCCTTACTAGCTATAAGAGGGCCTATAAAATCTATAGATACCTCTTACTACTATTAATTTAGGACCGGGAGTAGTTAGAGTAGTCCTTACTTATAGTCTCTCTAGAATTTAGTCACTCTATAGACGTTATAATTACGCCTAAATTACTTTACCTATATGTTATAGTTTAGCTAAAATAACTTAAGACGGTAGAGCTAGGATACTATCTTATTATTACTAGGGTAGATTACCTCTAGAGAGTTATGTATTATCTAGAGGATACTAGTTTATAGGGGTTTAGAATCTAGCACCTATAAGCGACTATACTAATAAAGGTTACCCTTATTATCTACTATTAAGTTAGATATTAATATCTTACTAAGGGAGAGCTCCGCTAGTATTATTCTACTCCTACTAAGTACCGCTATTTTTAGGGCCTAGTAAGCTCTATCCTCTCCTACTAACTCTCTCTATATATTAGTTATCTATTTACCCCTAGTATTATCGCCGCCTAATATAATAGGGTACGCCTATAGAGCATCCTCCTCTACTAGTTCTTCTTCTTAACTAGCCTTTATTATTATAAGGCCGGTAGGTAATAACTTAAGTATTTAGGTAAAGTAGTACTTTAAGTAGCTATCATCCGCGTTAGTAGATAGGTCTTACTCTCTTTATAATAGTATATCTAGTTAAGCATTATCCTTCCCTAGGATGTACGCTATTATAAAGTTATACTAGCTAAGCTTCTCTACCTAGTAGACTTAATACTTATTTAGTCGCTTACTAGTTATGAAGTACTCTAAGTTTTTATAGTCTATCTAGATAGTAAAGTTACTAATACTCCTTAATAGGTAATCCTATTCGTCTAGTACCTTTATAATTACTAGGAGCTCCTTATTATAGATCTTATAGTTCACTTTATATATATTACTCTTTCTTAAGTAGAAGGCGGTTAGCTAGAGGACTCCCTAATTATTACATTAGTAAAGGACTCCCCTAGTAGCGTAACCTAATAAGTCTATTACTAATACCGTCTCTCTTTCTAGATTAAACTATATTAGTATAGGCGCCTTAATAAATGCTAGCTTTAACCTCTTAAACACGCTCTTAGTCTTATTATCCCATCTAAACTCCTTATTTTTTCGCGTAAGCCTAATAAGAGGTTCTATAATCTCTAAGAAACTACTAATAAAACGATAATAAAAGTTAGTAAAGCCTAAGAAGCCTTATATAGCCTTAATAGTAGTTAGTCTAGCCTAGTTCTTTACTACCTTAACCTTAGATAGGTCTATATATACTCCTTATCCGGCCTTAATAATATAGCTAAGGTATTTTATTAATTAGACCTTAAACTCATACTTCCTAATATTAATATAGAGGCCCGCTATAAGTAAGTAATCTATTACTATCTTAACCTAGTAGTAATGCTCCTTCTAGGATCCCTCTATAAAGATTAGAATATTATTAATATAGGCTAAAGCGTAATTATCTAGGAACTCTCTTAGTACCTAGTTAATATACTATTAAAAGGTACTAGGAGCGTTAGTAAGACTAAATAGCATTACTAACTACTTAAATAGTCTAAATTAGGTACGGAAGGCTATTAGCTATTTATCTCCTTTAGTAATATAAATGTAGTAGAAGGCTAAGACTATATCTAGCTTAGTAAACTAGCGCGCTCATCTAATCTAGGCTAACATTTCCGTAATTAGTAGGAGTAGATAATAGTCCTTCCTTATTAGGGTGTTAAGAGCTTAGTAATCGTAATAAAACCTTAATCCTCTACTAGGTTTTTTTATAAATAGTACTAGAGCCGTAGCTAGAGAGCTACTTATACGTATAAACTCCTTCTCTAGGAGCTTATATAACGTCTTATATAGGATGAGTAACTCCTTATAGCTTATTCTATATAGTAGTCCCTAGGGGGGGTCTAGGTCCTTCCTATTAGGTAGCTTATTTAGCTTAATCTTATAGTTAATTCCTAGTTAGTTAGGAGGGAGTAAATCCGCGAGAGCCTTATTAAATAATAGTAAGTACTTATTACTAATCTACTTAGGTAGATAGTAATAGATCTTATTACTACTAATAACTAGCTTTATTACTAAGGCCTTATTAATATTAGTAAGACTTACCGTAAATACGTATCCTTTCTACTATTTAGCTACTAATTAGGTAAGTAGTTAGTATACTAGGGTAGAGATAGCCTAAGTAAAGTAGACTCTATCCTTAACCTCTAATCTTCCCTCCTCCTATACTATTAGGCCGGTATCTTTAAATATAAGGCTCCTAGCTAATAGGTCTAGTAGGACCCTCTCTTAGTAGAGCTATAGTACTCCTATTAGTAACTTAATACTATTAGGGAGTTAGGGTACTACGTAGGTAAGGATTATCCTTAAGTATCCTCCTAAATTAAGTATAAACTCTATTACTATCTTTACTAACTATCCTAAGCTCTTTAGTCTAAGTATTAGTATAGGTATAATTTTATAGACTAGGAGGTTTATGTATATTACGAACTAGGAGGTTACTATTATATATAGTTTACTCCCTAAATTAATAAGAGTTCTAGTATAGGATGCTTAATTAACTAGCACTAATACTAGTAGGGATTTACTCCTTATATACTACTTAGCCTTATGCTAATAGACTATAATCCTACTATTTAACCTCCTCTAGTTTATAACTTTACTCTAGACTATAACTATAGCTAGAGTTCCTTATTTCCTAATTTAGGCTCCTTAATATCTTTAGTCTCATCCTCTAGTAATAGCTAGACTACTATAGCCTAGGAAGGATAAGTAGGCTTATATAGGTACTTACTAATAAAGTAAGTATTACTACTATAACATAGATAGAGCTTAGATATATATTATTAGCTTACTTCTACGTCTAATACCTACTTAGCACGCTAGACGGCTAAGTAGGCTAGACTAGAAGGCTCCTATTCTATAGCCTTAGGGGTAGTACTTATTTAATTTAACCGTTCTTACGGTGTTATTATAGTACTACTAGGGGCCTAACCTATTAACCTACCTTTACGGAATCGGCTATTAGCCTAGTAACTACTATTACGCGTGCCGCTATTATTATTTCTAAGTCTCTCTATAGAATTACTAACTTAGGTAAGAAGGGCTATATACTAGTCCTAAGACTCTCCTCCTAAGGCTAACCCTACTATCTAGGCTAATAGTTTACGGCTTAGCGCGTTCTCTAGGAGGCTAATCTTAGCTAAATCTAGCTACTTATTACCCCTAGCTAACTATAAGACCCGATTAAACTTAGTAAAAAACTCCTAGAACGGTGCTCCCTACTAGCATAATATATATATCTAGCGTTATGCGTTTACTACTTAGTAAGGATCGCTATAGATTAGCTCTAGGTACGTAAGTAGTTACTTAAAGGTCACGCTAGGATCATCTCTATATTATTTAAACTAGGGCGTTATTTAGTAGGCGGCTTTACTACTAAGTTTAGCCTAGATAGTAAATAACTAAGTCTTTAGCATGTAGTTAGTATAGTCTAGGCTTATCTTATTATAAACTATATCTATCTATACGTCTAGCCCGTCCCTATCGCTCTTATAAATAGGCATCTCTAGTAAGATCTTAGTTAGTTTACCTACTTAGTATTTACGCTCCTTCTTATTAGCCTAGTAGGCCATCTATTACTATAGTAACTAAATAACGTTAGGATCTAATAGACCGGCGGTTAGTTAGTAGTATAGCTACTAGTTCTACTATTACGCGTAGAGCGCTTCCTACTACTATTAGTACACCTATTCTATAAGGTAGGCCTACTTATCTAGGGGTAACCCCTACTACTACTACTATAAGGCTGCCTACTAGGCGGCCTAATTATCTTACTACTATTACTATAAGGCCGCCTACTAGGCGGCCTAATTATCTAGCTACTACTACTTCATCGTCTATTAATAACTAATTAAATGTTAGGAGATTAAGACGTAGACACATAAGTTAACTCCTTTTTATAGTAATAATTAGTCGTAGTAAGCTAGTCTTACGATAGTAGGATTAAAGTACTAATCTAAGTAAGTATATACGGAGAATTAGCACTTTAAGCCTAATACTTTAACCGTAGGATCCATCTAAGAATGTAAATAGTTAGAAACCGTAATAGTAAATAAGGTTATTCTAGACTACTAGAAGGTTCTAGAATAAAATCCTAGGTAGATATAGGCCCGACGGTCCTAGGAAAAATTCGATAGGCTAAGAGCCTAAGGATAGGGCTTAGAATACTAGTCCTTACCCTAAAAAATACCTTACTTATATAAATAAGTAGGCTTTCCCTAGACTTCTTTATAAGTTTAGCTTAATAGCTATCTACCGAGATAGTCTTACTAAGCCTTACTTATAAGAGCGGTCTAGTATAGAAAGAATAGTATATTCTTTCTTATAAGTAGGAAAGGAAGTAAAATCCTACTTATAAATTATAAGGCAAGCTATATAGTAATCTATAGATTACTATTAGCTAGGCTCATAACCTATTAGTGGTATTCTATATAGATAAGTAATATCTTTATTATATACCGTATAGTAGATAGTTTATAGTAGAGAATATAGTAGATTCTTTACTATAAGAGAACTTCCTTAAAGGACTAACTAGTAGGCTACCTAAGGGTGTTTATATAGAAGAACCTATAGATTCTAGAGAGTTCTATCTCTAGGTAATTAGTAATAGGTTCTTCTATTAATAGAAGACGATTTCTAATTAATCTAGACTAGAAGATTCTAGGCCTTAGTAATAAGACAATCTAGAATAAGGGCTAGAATCTAAAAGAACCCGTAGGAATAAGTTCTTAGTAATAGAAGAGGTCTAGAAGAGTCTAGAATAGTCTAGACTTATTCTTAGGCCTCTAATAATACCCCTATACTACCTAGCCTACTACCTACTTAACTTACTAATAAACCTAAGGAAATAGACTAGGATACCCCTATACTATCCGACCTACTACCTACTTAACTAGCTAATAAACCTAAGGAAATAGACTAGGATTTCTCTATAAGCCCTCTCCCCCTATTATCCCTACTACTTATCGTACTAGGCCTAATTAAGAAATAGTATACTATACTAAAGAGAACTATCCTAGTAGATACCTCTAAACCTAACCCTACCTACTAAGGAAAAAGGACTAGGTTTAGATTTCATCTAAACTTTAATACTACCTAGGAGGTAATTAATGTAGTACTCTCTTATATCCTATATATAATAAACCTTACGTATAATATAAGTAAAAAGTAAAGACTCTATAACCTTAGTAACGTCCTATAGGATTATACTAAGATAGGTCGCGTAGGTAATACGTTATTAGTTCTTACTATATAAGTTTACTCCCTTAAAAATACTACTTATATACTAGGAGTAAAAGTTTACTAGCTATAAAAGCCGGTTATCCTTCCTATAAACCTAGCTAAACCATCGTACGTAACCTAAGCCTAGAAAGTAACTACTACTAGAAAACTATATATAATAACTCCTTATCTAAAGATAACTATAAAGCTAGCTACTACTCCCTAAAAGACCCTATAGGATAAGTAGGTTATTATCTAGTAGTAAAGTTCCTTCCTAGACTTTAACCCTCTCTCCGTATGAAATAATATTAATAACGCCTTTAAGAACGTAGGCATATCTAGCCCTATTATATTAATAGTAATACGTATAGAGAAGGGTAACATCCTACTTACTAGCTTACCCTAGTATGACTCTAAATTCCTTACCTCCTATAAGGACCTCTTTACTTACCTATTCCTAGATGCTATAGTCTAGGAGAACTAAACCTAGTATAAGGTTATTACCTATAGCATCCCTCTTAAAGACCTACACTTACTTAATATTAGATAATTTATTATAGAAGAGGTCTATACCTTTAATCCTAGTCTTTTAGTTATTAGAACTCTATACTAGCTTACTTTAGCTAAAAGGAGGGCTACCTAAAAAGTAGGGTTAGTTATTATAGCCTTCCGTATAGTAAAAGAGGTAGAGATAGCTATCTTAAAGCTATTCTATCTTATAGGAGTAAGTATAAGGGTTATAAAACTCCTTAGGATTACTCTAGACGTATAGTATATAAAGTATTAAGAATTTAGCTATAGCTCCTCTAGGTATCGTAATAGGACTAAATACTTACTATATACTAGCCTCTATACTATAGAAAAGCACGACTATAACTACTATATAAAGAGAGGCATAAAATATGCCTATATAGCGTTAAAGTATAGTAACTATAATAGTACTTATTACTCCTAGGACCTAAACTATCCCTATTATCTAATAAAGCTATCCCTCTAGTATAAATGTTAGGTTACCCTAAAATTATGCTATTAGAGATAGTACTAGAACGCTATAGTAGAGCGTATATATAATCTACCTTACCTACTACCCTATACTATATTTACTTTTCTATATATACCTTCTTCCTACTCCCCTTCCTTTTATTACTCTTACTTTATACTACCTATCTACTTAGATAATAGTAGGAAGGCTAGTTCTTAGCCCCCCCTTACCTAAAAAGAGCCTAGATAAACTATCTATCTATAATAACCCTATACTAACATTATACTAAGAATTATACTTTATTATATGAGATTCTTTAGCTAGGCATCCCTACTTACCTTATAAACGTACGTAGTATCCCCTATAGATAGCTCTATCTTAGATAGCCTATAGCTCTAGTAAGACATAAAATAATTAATTAATTAATTAATTAATTAGATAGCCTATAGCTCTAGTAAGACGTAAAATAATTAATTAATTAATTAATTAATTAATATAATAACCCTATACTAATACTATACTAAGAATTATACTTTATTATATAAGACTCTTTAGCTAGGCATTTCTACTTACCTTATAAATGTATATAGTATCCCCTATAGATAGCTCCGTCTTAGATAGCCTATAGCTCTAGTATATACTCTTCTTTAGTTTAGCTACTACTTCTTAGAAAAAGCCTATGCGTTAATAAGTTATTACTATATATAAAATTTTTAAAAAATTAAAAATTACCATACCTACTATAACTCTATAGCGTAGAATCGTACGTATATAACTAAAGTTAGAAAGTAAAAACCTACCCTCTAAAGTATCGTACTATGAGTATACCTATACCTACCCCCTAGAGGGAGGCCCTACCTAAACTAGTTTCCCTTCTACTAGACGGCCGTAACTATAAAATCTAGGATACCCCTATACCGCCTAGCCTACTACCTACTTAACTTACTAATAAACCTAAGGAAATAGACTAGGATATCCCTATACTATCTAACTTACTACTAACTTAACTAGCTAATAAACCTAAGGAAATAGATTAGGACGCTTCTATAAGCCCTATCCCCCTATTATCCCTACTACTTATTATACTAGGCCTAGTCTAGAAATAGTATACTAGGCTAAAGAGAACTATCCTAGTAGATACTTCTAAACCTAACCCTACCTACTAAGAAAAAAGGACTAGGGTTAGATTTTATCTAAACTTTAATACTACCTAGGAGGTAATTAATGTAGCTCTCTCTTACATCCTATACGTAATAAACCTTACGTATAATATAAGTAAAAAGTAAAGACTCTATAACCTTAGTAACGTCCTACGGGATTATACTAAGATAGGTCGTATAGGTAATACGTTATTAGTTCTTACTACTTAAGTTTACTCCCTTAAAAATACTACCTATATACTAGGAGTAAAAGTTTACTAGCTATAAAAGCTAGTTATCCTTCCTATAACCCTAGCTAACCCTTTATACGTAACCTAAGCCTAGAAAGTAACTACTACTAGGAAACTATATATAATAACTCCCTACCTAAAGATAACTATAAAGCTAGCTACTACTCCCTAAAAGACCCTATAGGATATATAGGTTATTATCTAGAAGTAGAGTCCCTTTCTAGACTTTAACCCTCTTTCTATACGAAATAACATTAATAACGCTTTTAAGAACGTAGGTATATCTAGCCCTATTATGTTAATAGTAATATATATAGAGAAGGGTAACATCCTACTTACTAGCTTACCCTAGTATAACTCTAAATTCCTTACCTCCTATAAGGACCTCTTTACTTACCTATTCCTAGATACTATAGTCTAGGAGAACTAAACCTAGTATAAGGTTATTACCTATAGTATCCCTCTAGAAGACCTATACCTGCTTAATATTAGATAATTTATTATAGAAGAGGTCTATACCTTTAACCCTAGCCTTTCTATTATTAGAACACTATACTAGCTTACTTCGGCCGAAAGGAGGACTACCTAGAAAGTAGGGTTAGTCGTTATAGCCTTTTATATAGTAAAAGAAGTAGAGATAGCTATCTTAAAGCTATTCTACCTTATAGGAGTAAGTATAAGGGTTATAAAACTCCTTAGAATTACTCCTAACGTGTAGTATATAAAGTATTAAGAATTTAGCTATAGCTCCTTAAGGTATCGTAATAGGACTAAATGCTTACTATATACTAGCCCCTACGTAATAGAGAAGCATAACTATAAATACTATATAAAGAGAGACATAATATATGCCTATATAGTACTAAAGTATAGTAACTATAACGGTACTTATTACTCCTAGGACCTAAACTATCCCTACTATCTAATAAAGACATCCCCCTAGCGTATATATTAGGTAACCTTAAAGTTATATAAGTTAACTTAAACTAGAATGCCTAGGCTATAGAAGCGGCACTCTAGGATACTCTCTAATTAGGTATCTACCTAATATTTATCTAGAAACTATAGACGATACTATAAGATAATATAGCTAATATATAATTAATCTCCTACCCCTCTATAATATAAATTCTCCTAACCTTCCTATAGGGCTTACGTCCTTAGATAATGCTCTACCTAAATAAATCCCTTACCTATATCTAGGTAAATCCTTACCCGGATATCTTCCCTAGCCCTAACTACCTTACTATAGATTTAACCTATAGAGAAGATACTATCCGCGTAGTTAATATCTATAATAAGGCGGAATAAGGTACCCTATCCTCCCTATATATAATAGAAAGAGTTATTAAGTATAGCCCCCCTACTATACTAATAATCTATATAGGGGACTTTAACGAATACTATCTAATATAGGACCTACTCTCCCCCTAATCTCATAAAGTAGAAGCTCTATACGAATAGATTAAGGAAAACTGCCTTAAACTCTAAAACTAACCTAGAGTAGGTACCTTCTTTTATATAGGGATAGAAAGAGAAACGGTTATTAACCTCTCCCTATATACTCTAATAGTTACTACTTAAGTGATCGACTAGTAGGTATAAGAGAACCCCCTATCTAACTATAACGCTATTCTCTTTACTATTACGTACGACGAGTTTTAAGATATACTAATACTACTACTATAGTTTAATATTAAAAAGGCTAACTAGGCCTAGTATAGGTAAATCGTCTAAGAAGAGTTAAATAAGATTATAAGTCTACTCGTCTAAGCCCTTCCTAATAGGGTATAATATATACTCTCTAGTAGGACCTTATAAGAGGACCTAGACTAACTTAGACGACGCCTTATAAAGGTAATAGAGATAGTAGCTAAATATAGCATCCTATAGGTAACCCCTAGATAGTAATAAAAACTATAGTAGTCCCTACTCCTTACGGCCTTAAGGATAACCGCCGTATAAGTAAGGCGTAGGGCACGTTACGACTAAGTTATATATATATAAGCATGGAATACATATAACATAGCTATTAAGTAGGTAAAATAAGAGTACTAGAATAACTTCCTTATAAAAGAAACACCCTAGTCTATCTATAAGGTAATAGTATATACGAAAGTAACCTAATCTAAGCGAATCCCCTAGATACGTAACCTTTAAGATTAACTCTAATCATTATATAATAGTAAGTATACCGCCTTCTATTAGAAACTCTTCCTCCTACTACTATACGTTCCCCTACGTAACTAGATAAACTATAAGAAAGGGCTATAGGACTAGCCCTCCCTTATAGATAAGAAAGTATAGTATGCCTACTCTTATAAGATTAAAGGCACTACCCCTAGGCTAGACTAGATCTACTAGAAGATGATTACTAAGGCGTATAACGCTCATCCTAAAAAATTTACCTAGATATACTAAACCTTCTTTACGTATAGATATTACCTAGAATACTAGAGAGAAGTAGTAGGTATAATACTTAAGAAGCTAGGGAAACCTAATTACGTAGACCTAAAAGTATATAGAGTTATCTCCCTACTTAACTACCTAGGAAAAGTCCTTAAATACATTATAGTAAAACATCTTAGAGTGCTTATAGAAGCTACCTACCTCCTATACCTATCCTAAATAGGTAGATAACTATAGAAGTTAGTAATTAATATAGTAATAATCCTTATATATATTATCTAAGATGAGAGGAGGGCATAGCGTAAGATATTAACCCTATTCCTTAACGTATAAGGTGCCTTTAATCATATAGCCTATAACTAGCTCTTATATGTAATAGGGGAAATTAGGCTCCCTACCTCCCTCCTAGTATAGGTAAAGACATTTACTAGTAGGTAATAACTCTAGATCTCCTTTAATAGCTAATAAGAGGACCTTTATCTAATAGTTTTAGGAATCCCCTAGGGAAGCCTAGTCTTACTAATCCTATTTCTTATTTATATACGAAAACTCTTTTCCTCTTACCTAGTCTAATTCCTCTTATATATTAATAATGTTTTAATTATAATCTCCTTAACGAGCTAGAAGAAAAATGCGTAGATCCTCTAGTAGGAAGCTAACTAGCTTTTCTTACTTAGAACCTAATATGCCGTTAATTTTAATAAAGATAAAATAGACCTTATCTATTTTATAAGCTTAGACGAGGCTAAGTAAGCTATAATTATACTCCTAGGAGACTATATAGTATAGCTAAAGTAACTCATCTAATAGCTTAGGATATAGTTTAATATATACCTATTATTCTAGTAGTATACGATAATTTAGAACGCCTAAGTAAAGTAATTACTTAGTAGGCTTATGCGGCTAGCTAATATATAATATAGACTATCCCCTACTACTATCTAATAACTATACCTAGCTTATATATAAAGTGTAGTAGATTATAGGTCCCTAGTTTTCTAGTAAGTTAGTAGCTCTAAGATACTTAGATAAACACTTTAAAATAATAGACTACGCTAAATCCTAGGAGCCTTTTAGACCTCCCTAATTACCCCTATAGAAATTAAAGTAGGACTTCTCCCCCCCTATCTAAGGCGTAATATATTACTTTAAGTGTACGCTATATAACTCTTTAAGCTTAGTTACTAACACCTAGTACGTATAATTATTAATAAGTTTAAATAAGAGAACATACTAGGATGATAGATATAACTTAAATATATCTAGAGCATAATTTCGGACCTAGTAATAGGTACTAAAAGCCTAATTAAACATAGTTCCTTTCCCCTATAGAAAAAGACTACTTTATATAAAGTTAAGATTAGCTACCTCCTAAAGGAATAAGAAGCCTAAGTATATATTAGACGTATAGGATATATAACTTAGGTAGTTATTCTATACTCTAACGCTTTATCTATCCTAAAAGAAAATAGAGTAGGTATAGGAATTATAGTATATAATACCTAATAAGATAGTATAAGAGTAGTAGTAAGATATAGAGGAAATACTAGACTATACTAGCTCATATATAATAGAGAACTAGAGGCACTTATAAGGGCTATAGAGTTAGCTACCTAGAAATAGCTAGGACGACGGATTATAGTATATATAGATAACTAAGCTATACTATACTGCCTCTAAACCCTATCTAACCTACTAGGTTAAGAACTATAACTTTAAGCTATAGATATAGGCCACTTAATTATAGCTAGATAAGGTAGTCTTACCTTCTTATAGGCCCTAGGCTATATAGGGATTAGAGGAAACCTATAAGTAGACGCCCTTATAAAGGAGGCTACTAAGCTAACCCTAGAGAATAACTACTTAAGTACTACCTTCCTTAGAATGCGCGTACGATAAAGAACTATAATAGAATAGATAGTATATACTATATAATACTAGGAAGCATAGATAATACTATTCTAGAGGTTATATATATATAACTTCCTATCTATACTAAGGATGTCTATCTAACTCCCTAAGTATAGATAACTAGAAGTATTAGCCTACTTCTAATTAAAACTAAACTATAGCTACTTTAAAGCCTACCTATTACGGTTTAGTAAGATAGCCTAGGATAACTATAGCTATAATAATACTACCTAATAAATACTATAACATCTTATTAGTAACTACCTACTCTATAGCTCTACTAGGAAAGAAGTAATATAGGAAGTACTTTAGGCATATAATAATAATAGTAGGAATATAGCCTCTATACCCTATAGAGAGCTATTCTAAGGAGACATTAGTTAATAATTTATACTTAAATTTATATATCGGACGAAGGTTTCTACTAGGGTATAGTATATATAAAGAGTAGACTAAGGGAAAAGAAGAGTAAAAAGAAGAAGAGAGAATCTATTCTAAGCTCTATTAGTAGAGTAAATAACAAGCTCTATAATCCCTCTACTTATAGTTCCCGTAGATACTACCCTAGAACCCCTCTAACTAAAGATAATCTAGGAAGGGACCCCTTTATCCATAATCTACCTAATACCCTCTAGGCTTATATCCCTCCTCTACCTTATATAGAGTCTCTACTAAGACCCTAGCCCTCTAGATTAGAAAGGCGTTAATATAACTTAGATAACTACTCCGTAACTACTCTAGCTAAACCCTCCTACTCCTAATAATAATTAGATAACCGTTTAGTAGTAAGGTAAGGGCTTAATGCTATTCATCTATATAGTATACCTAGGCTAGGGCGGCATATAGAGCCCTATTATTAGTTATAATGTTAATGTATAGTTATCTAATAGTAGTAACTAGGCTAGATTAAATTATAAGTAACATTAATATAGATTAAACCTAGGTTCTTAAGTATTCTTTATTTTCTATAATAAGTATTAGCTAACTATGCTAGTTAGCTAGAAGATAGATACTACTAGTTAAAAACCTTACCCGCTTTTTTTACCTTTATAGGTGCTAAGAAAGGTATTATATAACGCTAACTAAGAATAGTACTATTAGGGATAGTACTAGAACGCTATAGTAGAGTATATATATAATCTACCTTACCTACTACCCTATACTATATTTACTTTTCTATATATACCTTCTCCCTATCCCTCTTCCTTTCCTTACTCTTACTCTATACTACCTATCTACTTAGATAATAGTAGGAAGGCTAGTCCTTAGCCCCCCCTTACCTAAAAAGAGCCTAGATAAACTATCTATCTATACCTACCCTATACTAATATTATACTAAGAATTACGCCTTATTATATAAGATTCTTTAGCTAGGTATCCCTACTTACCTTATAAACGTATATAGGATCCCCTATAGATAGCTCTATCTTAGATAGCCTATAGCTCTAGTAAGACGTAAAATAATTAATTAATTAATTAATTAATTAATTAATTAAACCTATAGCTCTAGTAATACGTAAAATAAATAATTAATTAATTAATTAATTAATTAATTAATTAGTTATATATAATGAAATCACTATAATTAAGTCATGGTAATTCAAATAAGAATTACGGGGAGGTTGGCCGAGTGGTTATGGCGCTAGTTTCAGGGCATCTTCTTGAATAGAAAGTTCCGATCTAATGGATATCCTCTAGATTACTAGTTGGGTAACCTTCGTGGGTTCGAGTCCCACACCTCTCAACATCACCTTTTGCCTTTTGTTTTACTCTCCTCTAGCAATGTGAGAGCATGTAAACAAGTCAAAACAATGCATTTACGCAATTGTCATTATGTTGAGGTGGTCGAGCTTTTAGCTACCTAGTGGGCAGTTCTGCCCCACAGCCTGTTCTTGCCAAATTACCCAATCCACAATGTCTTCAGTGCACGCAAGTAACAGTCCGTTTCGTCCGTTGGACAGGAACTATTGTTGCTCCAGAACGGCGGTAGGTGATCTCCACTCTTCTAGCGACTCCCTTGGCTCAGCAAAACTTCGCAGTGGAGTTTCTACGCAAGAGACTCAAGGCAGAGATGAACGAGCACAAGGAGCATTCATGCGCGTGGTCAAGTTGGACCGGGATTGTTCGAGCGATCTGAACCTGAACTGATCTACTTACTGGCGACTGCAGTTCCGTGCGTCAGAAATCTTTGGACCAAGACTCGATTGAAGACTGCGCCTAGCGTGTCACCAGTTCGACTGCGGGCCCGATGTTCCTTCTAGAAGATCTGCATTCGAATACGAAGTGTTGACATCAAACACATCCCTACTCTACAATCCCTCGTACTCCAGACTGGCCAGAATGAAGGGACCGGCTCCCTTTAAGTCATTCTCGACGACAGGCACAGTCGTGTAGTACTCATAGCTCGCGTCGCCCTTTAAGCTACCCACTTCGACAGTTCCCTCCCAGTTCAGGTACCCGCCAGTCGCATTCGCCTTGACAAAGTTCTGCACCAACCCCTGGTAGCCCTTCGTACCGGCAGATTTTGCGCGCTGCGCCAGCTCGCCAGAGAAGTAGTTCAAACGGGATCCCTTGAGCAGAGAGTAGACAAACATGGCGGAGCCGCTGCTCTCGATATAATTGCCCTCGCGCTCAGCGAGCTCGGGGTCGAGCAAAAGCAGCCAACCATTGCCAGTGTCGGACGTGTTTCCGATGCGCTGGACATCAATGACGCCGCCCATGATGTCTTGGAACTGGGCCTTGAGATCCGCAGCGTTGGTCTTGACTTGCTGCATCTCACCGGTCGCCGAAGAGTTGGCAAGCAGCGTGTCGAGCTCCTCGAGGACGTCGACGGCCGCCATGGTCCACCAGCCCAGCGCGCGGCTCCAGACGTAGGGACTCGCGCCGGTTTCGGGGTCGCTCCAGTTGCGCCTGGATGACGCGGGCTCGGAGCCGTCGTAGCCGTGGTACAGGAGACGTGTGGTCTCGTTGTAGACGTGCTTGTGGATCAGAGTGAATTGTTTGTGAACATCCAGCAAAGCAGTGGCGTTGGTCGGCGCAAAGAGGCGCGTGTGGTGCACGTAGAAAGGCAGCGCCATGTAGAGGCCATCGAGCCACTGCAGTTTGTCAGACGTGTTTCAAGCCAAACAACGAAAATTGAGAAAGTTTTTTTCTGGCTCTTTCTTTTTCGAAAAGAGGAAGTCAAAGCAAAACAAAGAAGTGAAAGGGATATGACCCACCATCTGATTCGGGTAGTCTGGATCACGGTGCCAAAAGCCTCCCTCTTCGTTTCTTGGTTGAATGTTCAGCCTGTCCCTCCACGTGTCGGCCGCAACCTTCCACTTCTCTTCGCCCGTTTTTTCCCAAAGAAGTAGATAAATAGTTCCCATACGGAAATCGTCCAATGACTCCTTCTCCGGGGGCCATTCCGCAAACGAACCGTCGTCGTTGACCAGCCCCTCGAGCTGAGACTGAATGTACGTCGAGTAGGTGTCATTGCCTGTTGCTGTGTGCACCTTGTCAAGGCCGCGGTACAGCACTGCTTGCTCATAGCCCAGGTCTTTCTCGACACCCTTGACCAAGAAGGAGGCGGCCATCCATGTTGAGTAGGGCTGTGCAGAAAGGATAGGGGTGGTCAGGAGTGGGAGGAGCGAGAGGGAGAGGTTGATTGGGGACCTCATGTTTCTGTTTGAAAGCTCAATGACTGGATAGGGCAGATCGAGTGAGCAAAGTGTGGAACTGCGGCTGAAGCGCAGTGGACCAAAACCTGGGAGTGAATGATTGATGAACGCCGCACTTGCTGAAGCAGGAACTAGGAGAGCCGCAGTCCAGTTTATACAGACATTGTCCTACTCACTCGCCCTACAAGGAGTCGCCGCGGCGGCCTACAATAATCCTCCACTGCCGTATCCACAGCGCCTCTTTCGTCTTCCATTCCCTCCCGCCAAGTTGCGGCCTCCACAAGGACCGGCGTCCTCGAAAGACATCAGGCAAACATCCAACACGTTCATCGTCCCCAACCGACTTGGCGGCGCTGTATGAAGTGACCGGGTAGAGGGCTTGGCTGCTATTTCTGGTCTGCCAGAATGGTGGACCGGACGTGCTTGGGTGATCTTGCCTCAAACAGGCTATCGTGGAACAGGTAGGCGGAAAGATGATTCGACGGAGAAACTAATGGGCGAGCTGATGGCCCAAGCGAGCGCGCGCGCGGTAATCCGGTCCGTGAACCAGTGTGGTGCTCATGGGAGCCCCGCGTGCGGGGCCCCACATCGGTCGTTGGGCGGATCCAATTGTCCCGCTTTTGTGGCCCTTCTCCACGATGCGATCTCGTTCACTCTCAATTTAAGCCTTTACCGGATGGATCAGTGTCAATTGTTGTTCATTCCGTAGGGGAGTGGTGCGTGGTGTTGAAGTGAGTTGCTTGCTTAGCAAGTGAGATGAGAGAGATTGCTCGCTCGTACAATTGAAACGCCGAGATCAGGCCTGTGGGCCCTACCAACAACTCCGTTCCTTCTTCTGACAAAACGGAAGCAGCCGCTTAGAAAGTTGGACCGACTCCAGGATAGCGTTGAGTACGTGCGCATGCAGGCGACAATCTTTCCTTTTGCCAGATCTGAGTCAGTTTTTTTCTTGCGTGCATGCAAATGCTGCAACTCCTCCATCTGACGGCAAGAGAGACGGGAAAAGTATCATGAATGGACTTACTGATTAAATGCTCAAGGAATGTCGGAAGAAAGCCTCAAACAGCTTTTTACGCAAGCCCAAGTATGTGCATAATTTGTAGAAATCTGTACCGTATCCATTGCCGGAAACTGTGCCAAATCGAGTACAGTTCAAAAGAGAGACCGCTCAAGAAAATGAATTCCCGAGCTTTTCAATAGTGTGAGATCAGGTACGTAGCCACAAGCAAACGAACTGAGGTTACGGCCCAGGTCCAAGTACCAGAACTTGGCAATCCCTGGAAAGGTGAGCAAAACAGTCGGACACGGTTTTTTTGTTCACATACCTCGAAATTCATGCCAAAAATGTCTGCCACAAAATTTAGAGGAATGAAGAAAAAAGCTAGTTGCGTAAGTTTCGTAACTTCTTCCGCTTGCTTTATGGCTTTACGACTTTCGATGATGCTCATTACTCCAATGAGAGCGGGGACGGTGGACTCGAAATGACGCTGAACACTGTCTAGCGTGGGATTGGACTTGACCTGGGATTCTTTGATGCTCTGCTCCAGTAGTGGATACTGCATGGCCTCCAAGCACAGGGAAAGCTGATTGTGAAAACGATTTCGGGAGTACATGTAAACCACTGCCATTGCAGCATAGAGTCCCGTATCCGGCATCGAAAACTCATGTTGTAGTCGGCCACTTCGAGTTGATGGTCGATAGCCTTGAAAACTTCGTGCTCATCCTTCATTGCAATTCGACAGAGCTGTAATTGAAGAACTCGCATGACGTTCGGACCAGACACCGCTCGAAGATCGAAACAAGCCAGATCGGCCATAAGGATTGGGGTGTGAGCCTCGTAATCCCCAACCTCCTTGGATCACGGTGAGAAGAACGGTGAAAACCTCGCGGGAGCTCATCAAATATAATGTGAATGAGCAACACAGTTTGGTAAGTCCGCAGACAGTAAGCCCTGTGCTCCAGGCCGAATTCAACAATTTTTGAAGGCTTAATTCCCAGAGGTGCAATCCCTAAACTCAAGGGGACAACTGTAAGGCTACGATATCCAATATCTCGTTTATTTGAAAGAAGTAGTCGTCTATGAACGTCATAAGGTAATGCTTCTGCATACAATTGGTGGAGAAAAACGTGTTAGTCTGCGGGTCCAACACTCCGTACTTACATCCACTCAAGAGTGATCTTTAAACCGCAATGAATTGCTTTGGGGCTTCGCGAAGAACGAGATAGTCTTCGAGAATTCCCACAGAGTCAATTCCTTTTGCGTGTGAAATTGAGACGATGAGGACCTGCACAGAGTTATGCTTCCTACCCTCTAACACGTATAAAAGTCTTTGTCCTTTGAGACTCTCTGCGAATGAATGGGAGTCCTTGTGTGTTTTTACGTCCATCTTGTGGTGCCCATCAATGGTCCTGTTGTAATCAAAGACGTAGAATTGTGCCTCTTCCACGGAGGAAACATCTGGCGCGTTTCCAAAATCATCGTTGCTGATTCCAGTTTCTCCTTCGGGACCATGGTCCGCTCGATTGTGCTCGTTGTGATCTGCGTCCCGAGTCGTGCCAATTCTGTCTACTCCGAATGACCTCTGGATCTCCTGTACCACTCACGTCACGATAATCGTCGGCCCAAGAGTTGATGGAAATGGATTAGTGGTCTGCACAGCCCTGATATGCTTGACCCTGGTCTGTTTGGTTCTGGTCTGACTAATCCTGGTTTGAATGTGTCGAATCGCCGATAGACTGATTTTGTGCTTCATCCAGATCAGGCTCGGCATTGCTTTGATCCTGCAGGCCTAATTCAAGGTCGTTTTCTGGACTCATATCCGACTTCCTGCAATGGCAAAGGCTTCAGTCGATGGGCATAAGAAACAAACTTCGGAATGCAACAGAGGAAAAGATGATGCCGCTCCGACAGGCTGCATGTAAGGCCTGCAGCACTTATCTTTTCCCTTACTCAGCCCCTGTTGCCGACTTGAGGGCCATCGCTGACCGTACAACAGCATTGTTGACGTGATGCCTGCGATTTCAGGCGGCTAGCCTTCATTTGTTGATGTTCCTCTGTTCATTCGGATAAAGTCGCCTTGGTTTTCGACAATGGATTCGCGGTCGCTGCTCAAGTTGGTCGATCATTCAGTCGCGATCGTAGGCCTAGTCCGATCACATCCTATCGAAGTCTTACTATTTCCAACGAGTGAAGAGGGGCAGAATTGTGACGATCTATGCTTCTGTCTAGGAGAAGATGAGTGCGAAGACGCGTCAAATGAAACAGGCCAACTACCCACCAAAGGTGACACTCCGCCTGCAGCACACAAACCTCATCTCCATACACGATAGAGAAGGTGCTGTGAAAATGGCTAGAGAATAGAGCGGGGCGACGCCGCTGCGCCGGGCTGAATGCAGCGGATGTTGCACTCATCCGTCCATTCAGCGCCTGTTGCTGGAAAAGGGCAATGATTTTCAGTACCACTGCATTGCCGCCACGTTTCTGCAGATCTAGGAAATTGACGCCGACTTGCAGATTTGGAAGTGGTTGGCGTGTCGATGTCGCATCCCACCCACTTTCCAAGTTATACAAAACAGACGTGACAGCCTTGGGTTTTTTATGGGTTTGTTGCGTATCCGAAAGTAAGAAAATAGCAAAAAGAATCTCAGACCCATACGAACGGTCGCAATTGGATATGTCGCATGGTTCATCACAAGTAGACTAAGGCTCAACATACAAAGGGGTAAAGGATCGGCGAAACGCAATAGCGAATCCAAAGCCAGCGCTGAACCAGATACTGACAGTCAATGGTCCCAAGCTAAACCTCATGAAAAATCTAGTAACCCCATTCCATACAATAGAAAAGAACTGATGACGTCTTCAACCCTTCACGCAAAATGTAAATGATCAAGGGAATGATCCAAATTGGCAAGGTTGCGTAGTATAGCCCGGCGAAAAGGGTGTAAATCAGGGCAATAGGGCGAAGGATAGAGTAGCAGGCCAAGAGGAGGCAAGCTGAAGTAATGATCCAAGTCGACATGTCTGCATCGGCCAGCTCCTGAGTGTTGGTTAGCTGGGTGAACTTTTACGTGGAAAATTCGAGAACGACTTACTTTGACGTTCATGCCGAATATCCCTGAAGCGTACGTCAATGGTATAAAGAAGAAGGCTAATCGAGTCAGTGTAGTCACCTCCTCAGCCTGAATGATTGCTCTGTCGCTCTCTAGGATACTCATGGTTCCTGCCATTGCAGAAAAAGTCGACTTAAAATGGCGCAGAGTGCCTTGAAGCTTAGAGTAGAAATCGATGGCGGTCTCTTGGAGGCTCTGCGTGGTTCCTCCATTCGGCGTAGGCATGCTTTTTGGACCCTCTGAAGAGGCGGTGACTTTTGAAATCCGAGCTATTTGCCGTTGAAGATTGTGCCTGGAAAGAATGTGCTGTCGCCAACGTCCCATGTTCTGCTTCATCCGGTCCAACCTTTGGTGCAATATCATTCCTTCAGCTCCAGTTCCTGGGATACCCATAGTCCTGGTGAATTCACGACGACGAGGCTTTCCTGAGGGATCCATAGCCTTGTCCATGTCCCCAAATTCTTCCTCAAGCACTGTGAGAACTTCGTACCCATCGTCCAGGGCAAGCTGACGAATTTTCTCTCGGACGAATCGGGCGAGACTTGCGCCAGACATAGTCTGAGGACTGAGTGTTGACACTTCAGCTGTGAGACGTTGCGTCGTTGTCAATGTAGATGCAAATCGCTGCTCATATTCAGTGCAGAAATCGTGTTCGCACAAGCCCTGTGTGAGCGACTACCAGAGTGGCAGGCGTCTGACAAAACCAAAGTTGCTCACCCAAAGCGTGAAGAAAGTTGACGTTTTTATTACTTCCCTTCCTCATTCTGCGTACCAGCATCTTTCTTCTGTCTGGTTCCTTTTCCCTTCCCGACTCCTGTTTCTTCTCCTTTTTCCAAAGGAAACGAGCCATAAGCTGTTGTTCGGTAAAAGGAACTTTGAGTTCCTGCTTCTCTTCTGAATTCGACATTCTAATCCAGCTCATGTAGAGATCTTCTTCTCCTGTGCGTCGAGTATCGATTCTTTTCGGAGGAGAGCCGATCAGTCTGCGAACTCTTTGAATTGCCTCTTCTGGCTCTTTGCGATACCGAAGATGCTTTTCTAGACGGCTCAAAACGTCCTTTCCATGTACAATCACGATTGGTGGGATGTCGTTGCCTGGAGTGTCTCCTGAAGTTGATAGATCCTGAACTTGTGGTTCTTCTATATCCTGGATCCAATCGGAGAGTAATCTGTAGGATGTCGTCTTCAGTTCGTGGTTTCTTCCATCGCAGGGCTTGACGAAATCGAACAACCGCACGTCTGGCTCAAGCCCCGAGTCTTGTATGCGGCCGCAAATGCCGCACTTATCAACCTCAGAGTCGTCGAGGGACTGATCTTCTTTCGAATCGGCTTGGCTGTTGTAGATTGGGAGAGGCTGATCCTGGGCCTAATTTGAGTTGCATCCATCGCTGCTAGTCGGTCGCAGGCCTAGTTCCACATCATCTCCTTGCGCCATGGCCAATGTCCGTATCTGGGGAGGAGCTGGGTCGATGGCTTGCGAGGTATCCTCCGCGCGAACCGCACAACAGAGAAGACAGCGAAGGGTTTAAAGGCTTGATCAGCGTTTCCCTAAGTTGGAAGCAGCCTATGTGTATTTGGTGGAGCAGTAGAATGAGCGATATCTAGCGAAGCAGCTTACTCAAGGTCCGAACTATGCACCTCTCTTGGCCCCCGCCATCTTCTTTAGCCTGATGCTGCGATGACTACCGATCGCGTTCGACATTTGCAAGCATTCCGTATCGTTGTGGTACTATCTTGGGAAATCATCGCTTCGAAAGCCACTGGCTGTCGGTGACTGCTTTCTCAGCCTGCTCCCCAGTGCCTGTCGCTAACTTGGGGGCCATAGCTGACAGTGCCACGACATTCCCGAAGTGTGTTCCACGACTTCAGGCTGCAAACTTGCAAGGCGTTCTTCACAGGAGGCTGGCTTGTCGATATGGCAGCTCGCTGCCTCTCGGAGAGGCAAAAGAGACGTGAGGCTTTCAATTCGATGTTTGCGAGAAAAGCAAAAAGAAGTGATGACTAGGGTGCGATTCGAACGCACGCGGTTTCCCACTACGGTCCACATCCTAGCCTTTAAAGGCTAGCACCTAAACGTAGCGCCTTAGACCACTCGGCCACCTAGCCTGGATGATGCTGGGAATTCTCTGAGAGATGCCCACATTTTCCACGAGAAGGAAAAATTTATCTTGTCTATGACCTGCGCATTCTCCAAACTCGTTTTTGTCAGATGTGCGCGCCTCTGAAATGTTCGGGGTCTGGATTCTCATATTTGATTCCGAGTTGAACGAGCCGATTAGGGAGGTAGTAAAGAGGGGGCTTTGGGGTGTCAGGCGCTTTTCCTTCTCGTGGTGAATTCGCCGCCAGCAGTACAGAGGGGAGCGGGTTAATTAATTATTCCGGAGCGGTGAGTGCTCTACGCCAATCATGTTCGAGGTTGGCAGTGAATTAATTGAGATACCATCAAGGAAAAACTCGATCCTCACGAGTCAGCTGTGGCTGCGACTAATGCTTGGTTGAATTGACTGTAAAGGGAACCCGGCAAGTCTATAATTAAACATGGCAAAGGCAGATTTGGTTGGAGTTTTGCCATCATATTCCCGATCGCAGGCGGATGTCGGGAGCGCGGAGCAGGGAAGAAAGTCTGCATGGATATTCGAGTTGCCTTCTGTGGACCAAGAGCGCCAGTTGCGGAGCTCGTGTGGAGGATTTTCGAGTGAATTTTCTAACCACTCAGAAGGGAAACGGAGACATTTCGCGGCGAGAGGTGTTTGATCTGCGCACGTTCTGGCCGATATTCAGTGTTGCACTCAATAGTCCTATCTGCATGTCTTGAGAGTAGTTGCATCAAGATAGACCGAGTCAGCGGAGAAGTCGAACACGGGTTTCTAACGTTGCCTTGGCGCCGGTTCCTAGCCGTCTGACGCGTCCTGGAGCAGAGGATCAAGACTGAATGCGAGTTGGAGCTGGCGCAAAACGGCAAGGCCTGGAGGCGATGCGGGCGGCGGCCTGGTATCGACGGGCGGCTATCCTGGACGCCATACCATTCAACAGCTAGCTGCAGCGAGCTTTTACGGTCCAAGACGTGAGTAGTTTCGGCGAGTTAGGAAAAGGTTGGTCTGTCTGCGGGGGAGTCTGGAGGTGCAGTGCGGTGGTGCGGCGGGGCAGAAGGTTGCGCGCGTTGAGCGGCCGCACGCGGCAGAAAAATCGCATCCCAAGCAAACACTCGTCGCTCTCCATCTTTCCCCCCGTCACTCACCACCATTCTCTCCTCCAAAATCTTCCTCCGGCCAGCTCGCTACCTCGCGCCACTCGCTTTTGCCTCTTGTCGTCCTCTGTCTCTCCGCTTCTTCACCACCCCACCAACCAAAATGAGCGACGGCGAAATCACCCACCCCACCATCAAGGGTAACGTTCCACTGGCTCTCCTCGCCGCGACTGTCACTGACCACTTCCAGATGGCTGGTTCCGCGAGATCTCCGACATGTGGCCGGGCCAGGCCATGACCTTGAAGGTCAACCAGGTCCTCCACCACGAGAAGAGCAAGTACCAGGACGTCCTCATCTTCGAGTCGTCCGACTACGGCAACGTCCTCGTCCTGGACAACGTCATTCAGTGCACCGAGCGCGATGAGTTCTCGTATGTTGCCGAAACAATTCGGATTGGAAAAACGCTGAGAACAGTGTAGCTACCAGGAAATGATTGCCCACCTGGCCCTCATGTCCCACCCCAACCCCAAGAAGGTTCTTGTTATTGGCGGTGGTGACGGTGGTGTCCTGCGTGAGATTGTCAAGCACGACTGCGTTGAGGAGGCCATTCTGTGCGACATTGACGAGGTGGGTGCAATGTTTGTCCCAAGCATGTCTGTTTGCTAACCGCACCACCAGGCCGTCATCCGCCTCTCCAAAAAGTACCTCCCCGGCATGTCGATTGGCTTCCAGCACCCCAACGTCCAGACCATTGTTGGCGACGGCTTCAAGTTCCTTGCGGACCGCAAGAACGAGTTCGACGTCATCATCACCGACTCCTCCGACCCGGAGGGCCCCGCCGAGTCTCTCTTCCAGAAGCCCTACTTTGAGCTGCTCAACGATGCCCTTCGCGAGGGTGGTGTCATCACCACGCAAGGTTGTAAGCCCCCACTTTGGCCCCTCTCTAGCAATCTGTCTCTTGTATCCTACGCACTGTGTACAATTATCCACCCCAAATCTCACTTGCCATCCGCCCACCCAGTACCATTCAGAAGAGCTTGCTGGTTAACCTCCAATGCGCCCCTCTGCAGCCGAGAACCAATGGCTCCACATGCCGCTCATCGCCAAGCTCAAGAAGGACTGCAAGGAGGTCTTCCCCGTCGCCGAGTACGCTTACACCACCATCCCCACCTACCCGTCGGGCCAGATTGGCTTCATGGTCTGCTGCAAGGACGCCAGCCGCGACGTCAAGAAGCCCGTCCGCTCCTGGACCCTCGAGGAGGAGGAGAAGCTGTGCAAGTACTACAGCAAGGAAATCCACGAGGCCGCCTTCATCCTGCCCACTTTTGCCCGCAAGGCTCTGCGGTAAGCCGACACGATGCCGACAGAAAGGCCGGATGTGTTGAGATTGGACATAGATGGATGGCAATGGATATTTGTGAAGAAAAAGCATATGACGACTTGTACGGCATGTCACGCGAAATGGAAAATGCAAATAGCGGAAATGAAGCATGTGTGCTACGGCCAAGACTGCTCAATTGCGTGTGCTCGAAGTGTTGTTGCCGAAAAAAATGCAGATGTGAAAATGACAACGTCAGACAGAAGACCTCTAGAGTTGGGGGGCATATCTGGAGCACGGATTAAGTTCAAGGCTATTTGCGGAAGCCGTGCGCAAAATGTCGCTGACAAGTTAAGCAGTTGACCTGTCAAACATTTTCGCGATTTCAAACCTTCGTCTCCTTTCGTTGACTACTTCCACCATCAGCAAAGCGTCTATTCCATTTTCGGGGGAGGATATCGGTCATCACCGATCTCAAAGGGACAGATTCAAATCTTGCCCTCACTCTCAGGTCACATGGACGCAAGAAACAAAGAAGAATAGTCAGGAAATCTTGTGGACCGGGAAGAAGTCATACGTCTTGAATTAGCTTTGCACTCGAAGAGCAGAGCAACTCCTGGTCTTACACTCATAAAGACTTGGAAGAGAGAAGCTTTGATCCCCTTTCCGTCTCGCTCGGATCGCGATCACAAGAGCACCGCGCTGGTGCTTTGCTGTCACAAGCGCCACACTTCCACATGTGGTCCAGCTTCTCCACGCGCCTCCTGACGTCTTGCGCTTGTGACCGGCCTGCGCCATCTGGCCTGTGCTACCTCCTTAGAGCAGGGCAGTACAAAATCCTACCCATCCTGCTCCGCTTCTCCTTTCTCTCTCTCTGCGCAGCGATTCCGGTCTGTGGCTCAACGTGAAAAACAAAGGAGAGATTTATTTCGGACTGCTGGATCCCGGTTACCGACCCAACTATGTGGTTTACAACTAATCAATGAACTCTGCTGGATCTTGTGAGGTATACAACCCCTAGAATCCAGCTCCAGCTCCAGCTTCCACACAAAAAAAACTCATCTAGGACTTAAAAAACGCTAAAAAGACTCGGAACATGGTTTGCGGTCGCTCTACGTCCGTTCCAAAGTCCCAAATTAATTTCACGATCTCCGGGTCTTTCACGAACCGCACGACGACAATGCCATCTACCACCACGATGTCACAACAACAAAACAATGTAGCATCCGCGCCAGCATCGTCAAGAGACATTGATTAAACGCGTCCAAATCTCGTCTACCGTACGCAAGAAGCCGGCAAGGCCAGCAAGCAAGTGGAACAGCGCAATCGCGCACGCAAAAAGAGTGCGATTGGAGGACAAACAATGCTTGTTGGCTGGACTTCGCAAAAGCTCTTGTTTGATGCCTGCTTACTGTGGGAGAAGGCGGGCTTATACACTCAAAACTTGGACTTGGACTCAGGGGGAGGTAGGGGTAGGGTGGAGCAGGTGCCGTGCTGCGCGCCACTCACATGCCTGCTCACGATTCGAAGGTCACGCTTCTTGCAAGTCACATTCGCTCTGACGGCTGACTGGGCCTGAGAATCGCAGCTTGTGACTTGTGACCACGCCGTGACTCCTAGCTCCCATTTATGGTTGTATAAAAACACCTTCCTCGTCCTCTAGGTTGAGCTGCCAGCAGTCCTGCCTCCCACCGATCGGTGGAACAGGTAAAAATGAATCAGGAGTTTACTCTCTGGCTTTCCGCGACGTTACAGACTGTGTGTTTTGCATGGCGCGTCCTTGCAGTCCCGTGGGATAGCAGTCGTACTAGAATTTCCACTTTGCCGTGTTCCGACGACGTCGTTCGTGAGCACCGCATGGTGGTGTGGACCACCACCGTCTCATCACAATGAGGTGGGTCGCTATAGTGCACTGCCACTGTTAGAATATCTGGATTCAGCACGAGAGGTACCCAAAGTGCCAAGTGCGGAAGAAAGAAGAACGAGGGAAAAGAAGTGACGCTGTTGGGATCCCGTTTGCTGCCTGCGGCCTGAAGTAGCGTTTGCGATTTGGTGTCCTGGAGGATTCGAAAGCAATAGCTTTTATACCTCTCCCAGCCAGCACAGACGCCAGTCACAGGCGAAGCTCTGAGTCACAGTCCAGGCCAAGTCATGCCACGCCGCCGCCGCTGACACCTGCGCAAGACACGACCGCATGTGACTCTTTCTGGCTCACCTTTTCTTCTGGGTATAAAAGAAGACCCCATCTCCTGCCTAGCACCGCATAACAGCGACTAAGAAGCAGCGTGTCTTGGTGCCATTCGCTACTGTGTGCTGTCTGTGTGTCTTCTTGTTCGGTTTGTCTTTCGGACAACGCTGCGCCTTCCCTGCCAAAGAGGAGATTCAGATATGGCGGAATGACGCTGTCTGTCACCATAAGCAGGCAACGATGAAGTCAGCCCTCATACTATGTTGATGCTCGCAACTATCGTCCGTCGTCACTGTCCTTTCCAGCTCAGCAGAATCAGCAGAAAGGAAAGAAGCGCGAAGTGGAATCGGCCGCAGAGGACGAACGAGTCAAGTAGAAAGGTTGAACGGGTGAAGCCAGAAGATTGTGAAATGAGATCTGAGAGAAAGGCTTTCCAGACCCGCGGTCGAGAGTGGTGGAATAATCCACAGTCCTCGCCGCCAAAAGGACGCTTCTTATACTCCCACCTTCGTCCTCCCACATGCGTGCTACGAGCAGCACATGCCTCGCGCCGCACCGTCACAGGACCACAAGACCACTTGAACACCTGCGCAGCGCACGAAAACGGCGCAAAACCTCGTGACAGACACCGTGTCCCACGCAGCCAGGTATGAAAACCGTCCCCCTCGCTCTCTATAACCAGACACATCTATCCAGCACTTCACCAAGTAGGGGAGAAGAATCATACGCACCCTGCCACTTTTCTCTGCTCCCGGCTGGTCGCTTGCACGCGTTCTTCGTTTCCGCGTCGACGCACTGGTTTTGAGAGGTGGTTCGTTGCTTTGCGTGGATATGTGTTGAGGGGTGATGATGTTTTTTGCTGCTTGTGGTATGTCTGTTCAGTGTTGTTGCATGATGCTGAAGAAAGGCAATATCGCTTTGCGTGCTGAGGTCCGGGCACCCATGGTGATTTTGGTGCGCATGACAGACGGCGAATCGTGATCAGCATGGCGAATGACGCTCTTGCTTCGGTCTTTATGAGAGATGCGACGAGGCATGCAGCAAAACCCCCCCGTAAACATACAAAGAGCGTCCAGGGCCTGTGTTAGAACTGCAATGACGTATGTCAGTACCTCTCACCTGAAGTGGCCAAAGACGAGTAGACGCACATGGAATGCGCTGAAAGCCGAATCTCCGTCTTACTTAGCGACCACCCGTCGCATCGCCAGTGAACAAAAAAAAGCTCGTAGAGCCTACGAGCATCGCCATCGTCCCACTCCAGCCAAATCGAACCAGACGAATAGGCAGGGGCGCCGGCCAGATCGATTAAATGCAACAACGCCCTAAATCCGACGACGGAACTGGATCGCAGATGCACAGAAACCCGTCAGGGTCTTCGGCGTCTGTTGTATGCAGGCGAGTCTGAAGAGGCGAGGCCGCGTCGCCGGGTGCTTGTGGTTTAGCTTGAAGCACTCACTTGTTTCCACTCTGGTGGGCCAGTGCGTTGCTGGGGTCGAAACTGTGCGCGGTAGGGGTCGCTCGTAGACGGGATGGGAATGGCGTGTTTCTGTTGTTTGATCAGGTTGAGTGTGAGTCAGGGTCTATCTGTCCCCGTTGTGTTAGAACAAGTGAGCGTGCTACCGTTGGTGACGGCGGTAGATGTATATGAGCTTGAACATTCAGGGCCAGTCTTGCATTCGCGTCGCCGTTCCTTTCGTGCGAGTAGCTGGTCGATGCTGCACTGCGCCTCGTTTGCTGACTACTTTCGTGATGGCGAAGCTGCGAAGTCGGCAAGACCTGCGACTACTGTTCGCGATGCCTATGTCCCACAATGGTCGTGACAGGGAAAAATGAACTCGAAATCGATCTTGTTTCTGTATTCGGCGTCATCCAGACGCAGTTGATGGGTATGATGCCGAGTAAAATCGGTGTTGAAAACCAAAGAATCCACCCATGCCAATCCAATGTTGAACTTGTCTATTTCTCACAAGCTCTAGGGAAAAGACTGACCCCACCGCCGCTGTTGAAATCAGCTCATGCATGTTGAAACGTTACGCCAACGCCATTTTCGTTTGTTGAACCTTAATCTTTCCCTCCCAACGCCGCGCCCGAGTTGTTGAATCAGAAATCTTTCTATGGGAGCATATCGTCCCTGGTGTTGAACAAAATGTCTTCAAAGGCGAATGCTGAGACTCTCTACACCTTCTTCTCGAGGCCGTACCCACCTTTGCCCTCAAAAGACTGGTACGTCTTGCCTTGTCCTGATTGGGGATTGCGCGGTCCTCTATCTTCCAGGTCCTCCTGCAGCCACTTAAGAACCAACTCTCCGAGCTGACTGTTGTTGGTGCGGTTGACAGCCGGCTGGCCTGGGTCGACAAACGACTCGATGGTACCCCACTTCTTGACCTTGCCAAGGCTCATGTGGACGAGATGCGACGGCCATTGTGCGAGGTTGTCCAGAATATGGGTTGCGTACACAATGGTACATGGCCTTGTCTCGGTCTCTCTCTTGAGAAATTGCAAAAAGTTGCTGCGAGACAGCAGGTCTAGATCCACCGTGATTTCGTCAAGCAGCAGGATGCTCCAAGGCCGGAGGAGACCCATGGCCAGTTGGACCCTTCTGCGCTCGCCATCACTAACCGTGTGCATGCGCCACCTCAGATCAATGTCCAGTATTTGCACCAATTCGTCCCGGCGATCGCTGTAGTAGTCTCCGCCGACGGATGAAAGCAGGGTTGGCACGTCAATGTCGGTTCTCACGATGGGGTTGAGCACCCATTCGAGGCCGAGGTAGGTCACGCCTTCGAGGCCGTGAGCAAACGGATCGACGCCGGCGATGGAGACGGTACCGGCTGGGGCCATGCGCTTGCCGGAGAGGAGGCGGAGAAGGGTCGTTTTGCCAGCGCCATTGGCTGATGCGTGTGTCAGCATGCGATCTTTGAAGACAGTGACACGGAAAGCTGGCTACCTCCTATGAGCAGGGTACGACTGCCTGGAGGGAGATCGAGAATGACGTCTTTGAGACCAAGCGATCCATCTTGAAAGGCGTAGTTCAAGTTCTTGACGCCGATGGAGGGGGCGACGCCATCCGCGATTCCGCTAGAGTGTCCCATGATAAAAATTGAAAAAGTGGTGGTTTGGGAGAACGAAAGCAATGCGCGACGAACAAGGTGAGGTAGGTTGGCGTATTAAATCATCGACGCGCATAGGTATCGGACCCTGGTCGACGGCGCTATTGCGCGTTTGGCAAAGCGCCCGCCGACTCAAATCCTTGTCCTCGACCCAACAACCACCACGACGACCAAAACCACGACAATTTTTCATGTGGAAAACAGCACGCCTGCTGCAAAAGTGTGCGACCATGGCGCGCACCCCGCCGCAAAATCCCCTCATCGCCGTCATTGGCGCCACGGGTACTGGAAAATCACAGGTGAGAGCAGGCCAGAGGCTGGAACGCCCAAGTAAGGCAGCACTCCAGTTTCGAAACTTTTGTTCAGGCACTTTCTGATGCCTTGTAGCTCGCCGTCGAGCTTGCGCGCCGCTTCAATGGCGAGGTCATCAACGCCGATGCCATGCAGCTCTACCACGGCCTGCCCATCATCACCAACAAAATCACTCACGAGGAGATGAAGGGCATTCCGCATCATCTCCTCGGCTCCATTGGATTTGACCAAGACACCTGGACTGTGGTTGAATATGTAAAGAAAGCAATGTCTATGATTGACGAAATTCGCGGACGTGGCAGGCTTCCCATTCTCGTGGGCGGCACCAACTATTACATCCGATCCCTCTTGTTCAGGGAGAGCCTGATTGAAGACATTGACGTCTCCGGAACAGAAGACGGCTCCGATGGCGAGAGCAAAGAGTTTCCGATCCTGGACGAGCCGACTGAAGTGCTGGTCGCCAAATTGCGGGAGCTGGATCCCGTCATGGCGGACCGCTGGCATCCCAGGGACCGTCGCAAGATTCGGCGATCTCTACAAATTTGCCTCAGGACGGGAAGGCCCGCCTCGCAAATGTATGAGGAGCAGCATGCTAGGAGACAAACAAGCAACGCAGTAAACGAGGACCAGGCAGCAAGTGCCTCGGGCCCCAGCGACCTTGTGAGGTTTCCAGCCTTGCTCTTCTGGGTTCACGCTGCACAAGACGTCCTTAGAGCAAGACTAGATTCTCGCGTGGACAAGATGCTCGAAAAGGGTCTGTTAGAAGAGGTTGAAGAGCTCCACGAATTTCAGAAACAGCGCGAGAACATCGACTTGACGCGTGGCATCTGGGTGTCAATCGGCTACAAAGAACTCCTTCCCTATCTTCGCGCAAGAGGGGCAGGCCTGGCCTCTGAGGACTGGCTCGAAAACTCAAAAACCAAAGCCATTGAGCAAATCAAGGCTGGCACGAGACAATATGCGAAGCGCCAGATCAAGTTCATTCGCATCCAGCTGCTCAACGCGCTCAAGGACACTCGCCTCTCAAACAACATGTTCGTACTAGATGGCACAGACGTCTCACAGTTCGCAGACAATGTTGAAAGACCCGCACTGGACATCGCCGAGCAGTTCCTCAACGGGGATACTTTGCCCGATGCAATGGTGCTGTCCGAGGCAGCCAAAGAAATGTTGACACCAAAACGCGACTACGTCTTGAGCGAGCGCAGAGACCTCTGGGTCAAGCGGGAGTGCGAAATGTGCAATGTGATTGTTATTGGCGACGAGGACTGGAAAAAGCATGTGAAGGGCCGCATGCACAGGATCAAAGAGAAAAAGAGGAAAAAAGCGAAAGCGCGCCCACATCGCCAGGATACCGACGGCTCCACCCGGCGGGATAGCGGTCCGCCTCAGGACGTGCTCGAGTTCAAGTTGTCCGACGATTGGTGATTTGCCTCTGTTTTTGCTGCGTGGACGGCGCTAGCCATGGCGCGACCCTGGGCCATCCTTCGCGCCTCCACAATCGTCCAGCGAGTCGACGACGGTGTGCCCGCAGCCTGCCGTGAGGTGCTCGTCTTTTGGGGCTCCAAGGCCTCTGCGAAGAGCAATGATGACGCGAGAGCGGCATACGGTACTTTCGTACCCGCGTGCTGCGGCTCTTGGGCGCGCACAGAGCATTCAGCAATTGTCAAACGCATTCAACTCAAGATCAAGGCCGTGACAGATCTGCGCAGTGCAGGACCTAAAAAGACTGCCAAGTCTCAATCAAAATACCATCCTAAATCCGATGTCTAAGTCAGGGCTCCGAGGCTGCCGTTCGCGCACTGTTTCGCAAGAGTTTGGAGTCGGGGGTCGATGGGCGACCCCTGGAGTCGGTCGAGCGATAAGACCATTGAACTGGCCCTCTGCTGTCTGTTGGAGCTTGGAGTGGTCAAAGCGCACATTGTTCTCCAGCATGGTGGACCAGAGCAGGTTGTTCATTCACTTTGGCTTGATGACGCCCTTGGGGATGCTGTCGACGATGATGGTGGCTCTTCGGTTCTACACGCGGCTTGCAATCACCAGAATGCATCTGGCCGCCGACGATTACCTCATACTCGTGGCCATGGTAAGTCTGCTTGAGAGGATCTCGTAGTCCTGAGTTGACGGTGTTGAACAGTTTCTATCAAATGCGTCCTCCATCATGGTGGCCGTTGCTGGTACGTCTAGAGACGCGGTGCAAACGAGCAAATCTAACCTCGCAACCAGACTTTGCCTTTGACGAGGGACAGGCGCTGGGAAACTCACCATCTGACATTCAAAAAAAGATTGGCATGCGCAAGGTGTGTCTCCTGCCAACAAGACCACTACTTCAAGCTGACAATAAACAGATCCACTGGGTTGCCACGCAAATGTACCCCATCATGTCTTTTACCCTCAAAATCTCGATCCTCCTGCTATACCGGCGCATCTTCTTCGTCGTGCCGACCTTTACGCGCGTCTGCAACGTCCTCATCATCCTTATCTCGGCACTGCATCTCGCGGGCTTCAGCTCGGGCATCTTCCTCTGCGTGCCCATTTCATACTTTTGGGAGCAAGTGCTGCCTCCCGGGGCCCCTGGGGCACCGATGCACAAGGGCCGATGCCAAAACTACCAAGTCGCTTGGCTGGTGCTGGGCTCGTTCAACGTCCTCACAGACCTCATCACCGTCGTGCTGCCGCTGCCTGTGCTGGGGCGTCTCAAAATCACGGCCCAGCGGCGGGCGTTTCTCGTCTTCATCTTTACCCTCTCCTCGGTGCCTGTCATTGCTAGCCTCTTGCGTATCCGGCCGCTGGTGCGCATACCAGGAGGCAACGACGATCCGCTCTTCTCGCAGCACGTGTGGGAGCTGCAGCTGTACTGCGGGATTGAAATCTCCGTCGGCATCACCTGCGCGTGCTTGCCCACGCTGACGCCTCTTGCCGTCCGCCTGTTCCCCAAACTCATGGGCAGCCAGGGCGGTAACGGGTCGGAGCCTATCGGTCCATTTGGGGCAGCGCTGGGCGGTCTGGCCAAAGTGCTAAATGGCAAGCGAGCGAGTGGCGACGCGGCCTTGCATGCGGAGAGCCGCGGTGAAGACTTTGACCCAGTTACCACAATCGGCGGGACGAGCGCGAAGCTTCCAGGGTTCAAAATGGGCCGCAAAGGGAGCGTGGTAAAAGGGCGGTTCGGCAGGAAGCACAGCGGCGCAGAAACGGGTATCACGACCATCACGGCGGACGAGACAATGACAACCAAGACCATAACGACGGTGGTGCCGGTCGACGAGAAGGACGTCGTCGTCGAGGAGCAGACGCCGGCGACGCCGGCTTCACCAACGTCCAAGCAAGACGACCGCCACCACGACGGCCACAAACACAACAACAAAAGTAAGAAGAAGAATGCCCTGAGGTTGCGTCTGGCGGCGGCGGACAGCAAGTCCTGGACGTCGAAGGTGGCCACGGCTCTGACACGGCAACAGCACCACACAGCACCACGACAGCAGCAGCAGCAGCAGCAGCAGCAGCAGAAACGCGAGATCTGGAGACTGAGCCCGCTACCCCTTCCCAGCCCTAGCTTCAGCCTCAACCTGATGCTCAGTCCAAAATGGACATCGACCCCGCAGCGCCAGGCGGCGTGGGCCGTGCGCTTGGGCGAGGTTGTTGCCGCACCGCTTTATGAGCATGGACGGGAAGCCGAAGAAGCCGTCAAGAAAGAGGACGGTTTTCTCAATGCAGATGCATCATCATCGGCAGCAGTGGAAGAAGCCGAAGCCGAGCGGGACGACCGGGCAAGACTGCGCACGCGAACTAGCGAGCGACGTCATCGGAGCAGTCGCTCGCTCGACTGGCAAGCCGCCAGCAGCGCGCGCGAGAGCGCCGAACTACAACGCGAGGCAGCAGCCGCGACGGCTGCGGCGTGGGCCAGCAGACGAGAAGGACTGGATACTGGGGGAGATGGACGGGTTGAGTGGTGGACGCACCAACAACACCTACAAACTCATCCGCACCCTCACCCTCTCCACTCACACCCGCAAAACCCCACCCCCAATATTTCCCCTTCCCTCAACGTTTCCCCCTCTCCTACATCTCCCGCGCCCTCGCTCCCCTCGCCCTCCATCTACAGCCGCGCGTCCGTCATTACGACGTACACGCGGCGCCCCTCGGACATGGACCCATATCACTTCCGTCGCCGCCCCTCGGCGCCCGATAGCGTGCCCCTGAGCCACTTGCGCCGCAGACCATCGGCGGCGGACGCGTACGCCACGATTGTCGAGGACGACGACGATGACAACGATGCTGATGCTGAGTGGCACCCGTCTGCGCTGCGTGAGGACGACGGCGACGGGGACGAGGACGAGGGCAACGGTGTGGTCGAGGTGGACCAGGAGAAGTGGTGGATGGCGCTGCGCAAGGCGTCGGATGCGACGACGGCGACCATGTCGAGTGGGACGGTCAAGGGGGATGTCGGAGAGGCTGGGGCAGAGGGAGACGTGTTCGATAGGAGGGGTAGTGCGGTGAGTGAGTTGAGACGGAGGCCGATGAGTTGGACGGCGGATTTGGGGGCGTGATTAGGTTTTTTTTTTGATTGATGTGCTGTCTGTTAAAAGAAAGTGGAAGAATTCATTATTATGAGGGTGAGGGAACGCTTTGAAGCATTTGTGGAGTTGTGTCTGGGTTTTTGTGCATGGCTTGAGCATGGAGCCTCACTGGATTCATGTGGTTATGGCACATGGTTTGAATGAGAGGAAACTCTCGACAGAAGCACTTGCTCTCAATTTGCTGTTTGTACAGTGTGTAGGAAAGTGTCATGTTCATTCTCAAAGGTCGAGTCGTCGTTTCCACATCATCCTCAGTTCAGTTCCCCAGTCCCAGTCCCAGTCATAAATCGTAAAAGGCCGATGAACAAGCACTGCCAGGAGGCAGCGCATCAAGCCTCGGGTATACCAACAACAAGAGGGGGGAAAAAGCCCAGTCCCAATCTCGAATCCCCATCATCACTTCATCACGAGCCGCACACTCACTTCTTCTCCGCCTCGGCCTGCTTCTCCAACTCAGCCTCGACACCCCTCTGCGCCGTCTTCCCCTGATCATGCTGCCTCTCATACTCCCTCTTCGCCGCGTCATTCCCCGTCAACCCGGCCACAGCCCCACCCACACTCCCCACCACGCGATCGCCCACGCCCTTTCCCAAATCGCCGACCTGGCCCTGGGCTTCCTGGCCCTGGCCCTCGGCGTTCTGCCGCCGCCCCGCCGCCTTCAGGTCTTCGCTGCCCAGCACGTTGCCCAGCGTTTCCTTGGCCGAGCCCATCGTTTGGTTCCAGCTGCCTTGCTGCCGCTCGCTGGATTTGGGAGTCACGCCGGAGGTGGAGACGTCGACGGGGCCGGCGCTACCGCCGGTGTGCGAGAGGGTGTGCTTGGCGTCGGCTTCGGCTTGCTTGTCGGCGGCTTGCTTCTGTGTGGCTGTCAGCTGGATGCGTGATGGTGGTTGTGTGGGTTGTGCGGTGTGAGGGGTGTGGGAACGCACCTTGTCGGCTGTGTTGCCGGTCAGAGAGCCGACGGCTGACTGCACCGTTGAGGTGGCAGAGTCAACGTAGGACTGGAGGGTCGAGGTGTTCTTGTCAGACATGATTGCAGAAGGTATTGAAGTTCTCGGGAAGAAGTTTGAGGTTTGGATTTGACAGTGGTCGAAGTGTATTTCGTAGAGCAGAGGCAGTTGTTTTGTTTCGGCGAAGGAAGAGGCAGGAGTGAAGTCCAGTCAAGGACGTTTATATGCGTGGTGGTGTTGAGGGACTGCCAGGTGAGTGCAGGCCATGACGTAGGTGGAGCGCAAGGCGAAAGCAGGGCAAGCGCACATCACCCGCAGCATCATGGATGGCATTGGCATGTTTCTTTGTGTTTTGACGTCATTCATCATGTGCTGCTCTGCTGTGCCACCTAGTACCAACCTGCATACCTTACTCCAAGCTGCTGTGCCGCTTGCGCAATTGATTGATTGATTGATTGATTCGAAGACGGTCGACGAGACTAGAACCAACTGTCCATCCAGTGGGAATGTCGTGGAGCGTGCACGCGTTTCCCATGCCCTCGGCTGCAGGGCAGCGCTGCGCGTCTACCTCAGCTGGGAACCACTGGCAGGGCTTCTTCAACGACATTCCTCACGCCGTCAGTGTCGATTCTGCAGACCGATCGAACCCGGCGCCGTGGCATCTGGCCGGCTGCTCGTGGGAATGTGACGTGAATGCTTGTCCCGGACAATGTGCAAGTCCCGACGCCTGTTGCGACAGCACCACTAAGGTAACCCAAGGTATTGCTTCTCTTTTCGTGACACGCCTCTGCTATCAGATTGAACATGGCACGCTTCCAGTACGCAGGCTGTCACGGGATCGTTTAGGGGGACCGGGAAGAATTCAATGCCAACGCTCGCAGCGTCGCAGGCGGGAGGGCTGGATTTATTCCACCAGTCGCAACAGCGCATCCGCAACGGGAAGTGCCCAGAAGACAAGGCAGCCGGGTGTGAAGCAGGGATGAGACGTCGCAGTGGATCAAGTCGAATCGGTGGACATGTGGTGGTTGTGTAGTGAGGTGTGGTGTGGTACCTGGAGTGTCAACGGCGGCCCGCTAGCAGAGACACGGTTCGCAGCATCAGGAATAGAACGACTGCATTCTTCGCTGGCCCACGGTCCGTCGCTCGGCCGGTGATTTTGGACGTGAGGATCACGGCGTCTACCGATTCGACTTGATGCGCAGGCCGTCTCAACCATTGCTGAGGCTGACATCAGACTGCGCAGACGTCGACTCCAGGCGCGGTGCGTGTGAGGTGAGGGAGGACTAGAGCGCGCGGGCTGGCGCTGGAGGAACAAGAACATATTACATTGTTGGCTTGCTGGCTAGCTCCATCTGTCGTTGCCCTGTCTCGCCGACAAAGAATCAATCCTTTCACTACCTTCGCCGAGGATTCTCGCTCGCGACGTGCTCTCAAAGAATCAGCTCAGCTCAGCTCGAACAGCGAGCGTGGGAACCAAATGACCGACACGGCCGGCTCCGCTGCTCTGCATGCGCCTGAGCCTGAGCCTGAGCCTGAGCCTGTTTCTCCACCTCCGCTGCTGCTACACAATCGCCACCATGTCTCTCCCTCTTCCTCCACGCGACAGTACCATCATTATGGATTCTCACCCCCCGTCGTTCAACCTCGACATCCGCCCCGGCTGAGGAGCCTCTCTGCTCATCACCATCCCCGCCATCCTCCGTCCGTCGCTCTCGTCGCCGGAGATAGTCGCAGCGACGGCTGTTGCTCGCCTCCGACAAGTCCGATTGTCCATGTAAGCGCCCCGTCGCCTTCAAGAAGCCTCGACAGCGACGACGACACTGTATCCACCCCCGTTGCGACACTCTCCGAACCCGCCTCGTCGCTGCGTTTGTCGCCATCGCTCGTCCTGTCACCGCCCCACAAGGCTCGGTTCCGCGACGGCCGACATCGCAAAAAGGCCGTATCAATCGACCCGGTCCCCCGCCAGACCATCATGAAGGCCCTCGCCTCGCGCCCGCCCGCCACCTCCAACATGTCCATTGCCTCTTCCATCGATGGCCTGCTAAACAACGACAACATCCCCGACCCCTCGTCGTCCTCCCGCCCGGCCCTATCCCGCCGTCGCCTGTCGCAGGCCATCTCGGATCTGACCCTCAACCCCGAGTGCTTGACCGCCAGCAAAATCACCGCCCTCGCCTCGCCCTGCTTTTACCACAAGAAATTCGATGCCGCCATCAACATTGACCGCGTGCTCGAAGAGATTCGGGAAGAGGAGGGCATGTCACATTCCCGCCTGGTCCAGACGGCCACGGGCGTCCGCGAAGTCTCCAAGCAGCTGCAGCGCCGCCCCATCAAGATTGCCGTCAAGAATGTCATGATTGTCACCAAAGCCCGCGACAATCAGCTCGTCGACCTGACACGCGAGCTCGCCCAGTGGCTGCTCACCACGCCGCGGCACGGAAACGACGTGGGCGTCAACGTCTATGTCGATAACAAGCTGCAAAAGTCGCAGCGCTTCAACGCCGCCGGCCTGCTCGCCCAGGATGCCCGGTTCCACCACATGCTGCGCTACTGGTCTCCGGAGCTCTGTCTGACGACGCCGGAAAAGTTTGATCTGGTCCTCACCCTCGGCGGCGACGGCACCGTCTTGTACACGAGCTGGCTGTTTCAGCGCATCGTGCCGCCGATTCTGTCCTTTAGCCTTGGTAGCCTTGGGTTCCTGACCAACTTTCAATTCTCCAGCTACAAGGAGCAGCTGAACCGCATAATGGGCGAGGCAGGCATGCGCGTTAACCTGCGCATGCGCTTCACCTGCACCGTGTACCGCGCCAACGGCAACCATGACGCAAACGACGAAAATTCGCCCTCGTACTTCGAGGCCGAGCAGTTTGAAGTGCTAAACGAGCTCGTCATTGACCGCGGGCCTAGCCCCTATGTCTCCAACCTCGAGCTGTACGGCGACAACGCGCTCCTCACCGTTGTCCAGGCCGACGGCTGCATCTTTTCGACGCCCACCGGCAGCACCGCATATTCGCTATCTGCCGGCGGGTCGCTTGTGCACCCCGACATTCCCGCCATTCTGCTCACCCCCATTTGCCCGCACACGCTATCTTTCCGCCCGATGCTGCTCAACGACAGCATGCTGCTGCGCGTCGCCATTCCGCGTAACAGCCGCGCCACGGCATACTGCGCCTTTGACGGCAAGGGCCGCGTCGAGCTGCGCCAAGGTGATCATGTCACCATTGCCGCGTCGCAATATCCTTTCCCGACTGTTCTGAGCCAGCCCACCGAGTGGTTCGACAGCCTAAGTCGCACGCTGCGATGGAACACGCGCGGCGCTCAGCAAAAAGGCTGGGACGCGGGCGGCGACGAGGAAGCTAACGGCGAAGAAAAGTACGACATTGACATCGACGAGGACGAGGCCGGCCGCGACTCGGGCTACAGCGCTGCGACGAGCAGCGCGGGCGGCAACGGTAGTCCGGTCCGGCGCGGCGTCAGCGGGTTGTGGGGGTTGTAATCTCCCCACCTTGCCGACTTTTGACGCCATTTTGTACATTGGTCTTGACACTTCTCCACACGCAATTTTGGATCTTCCTCTTACCCGCCTTGGATCAGATGAGCGACAACAATGTTTTAGACATTTAGACGCAACAACGCACACGGACACTCCGTGAAAGGATTTAGCATGGCGCACTTGGCGTACCACGGCGCTTCTGGGGACATGTAGACAGTCGAAGATAGAAAGAAAGAGTTGGCAGATGGCTTTGAATCTACAGAAAACGCAACGCAGCGCCGCGCAACGAAAGCTGTATTTGGATGCAGTCACGCTGCTCAGCGGAATACGATATTTCCATATGTCTATAAAGTCTTTTGGGATGGGACAGGATGGAATCAGAAGCGCAAGGAAGCGCCCCTTTTTCGAAAATATCGTCGACATCTCTTAGTGTCTTTTCACTTTCTCGTCGCTGCCTTTGTCGTCGTCGCTGTTGGTGTGGTTACGGGTGAGGTCGTAAGACAGGCAGACAGGCAGGCGAGACGTCACAAGCTGCGGCGGCCGTTGGTCATCTATCACCTGCACCAACCACCATGCGAGACAAAGGGCCCCACCTCACCTCACTTCACTTCAACAAAGCAATTGCACGCACGACACAAAGGGTTGTCGACTTGACTGTCTTTGAAACGGTCATCTTCTTCTGCCGATGTTGTTCTTCATGACCTTGGCCTGATCTACCGCAACCCGCCCCCTTTGCCGCAGCACTCGTCATGCTTCACTGTCATCGTCTGCCTCTTTCTTTCCTGGTCTCGTGTCGCTCAACCGCCTGCCTGCCTGCCTGCGCCATGGTACGGTTCGTTACTGTCCTGCTGAGGACTCTGCCTCCTGGCCGTGAGTTATGACCTCCTCACGTTCTTTTCAGTTCAGTCTCATCTTTCCTCACTTCTTCTCTCGCCCTTCCACCCGCTCCTTCACTTGAATCTCCTATACGCTCCTGCGGGCTCTTACAGCAGGGATATTTGGCCGTGGTGTCAATGATGCAGTGCTGTGTGCTGGTCACTCGCGGCGTGCAAACAAGGTCAAGCCAGTCAGGCGCAGAACGTCATTCGACGACAGTACCTCCACAAGAGACAAGGACACACAAATAGAGAGAAAGAGAGAGACACCATCTATATGATTTCCATCCCGAACCACGCAGCCCATCCCTCGCTCGCTCGCCGCCCCTCTCCAACCCCTTCCTCGGATCGACATTACCACCACATAAACGCTCCCAACCCAGCGCCCTCCCCCTCCCCAACTCTCGAAGCCTTCTGCAAAATAGGCATGGTCCTACCACCCCTCGCAATCCTCATCCCGCGCGCCATCCGCCTCCTCGAGCTCCTTGTTGACGTTTACGCCATCGTCGCGCCGTGCGTCGGCTGTGCATTGCGCGGCTGCTTCGGCGAAAGCTGCTGTTGTGTTGGTGGTGAGCGAGACAACAACGAGAAGAACCCGAACGACGACGACGGTTGTGACTGTCCGGCGAGGGCCACGGACGTGAAGAAGGAGGACAGTTCGGAGAGGAACGAGAGGACGAGTTGTTTGCCGTGGAATAAGGGGAAGAGCAAGGAGAAGAGGAGGAGGAAATTGCACAAAGATCCGCCACCGGGCTTTGAATTACCGTGTCAGGGACGTGTGGGGGACGAAGAGATAGACGCAGACGCAGACGCAGAACTCGCCGCGCTGCAGCGGCAGTATTCGACATTGCCGCAGCCACCGAGTCCGAGTCCGAGTTCGACTGAGCTGCGGCAGCGCCGCGGTGGGGTTTAGAAGAAGAGAAGAACAGAGAAGAGAAGAGACACCATGTGCTGGTTCCCATTCCTCTCGTCCCCATCCCCACGGGGCAGCAAACGCCCACGCCAACACCACCACTCCTTCTCGTCGTCATCACCACTACTAGTCCCACGTCCCGCCGCCCCAACAACATCCACCCGGCACACCCATTCCGGCCACAACCGCATCCCCCTACCCTCTCACCAACCAGCCTCTTCCCAAACTTCCTTGACACCGCACCACCATCGCCATCATCACCATCATCAGAGCAGCGCCGCATACAAAGACAAGACCAGAAACAGAAACAGAACAGACCTCCTCAGCGGCCACGGCGTCGAGCGCGCGCCGCCCCTCGCGTGGGACGAATGGGACGACGCGGCACTTTCTCGCTACAATGGGCGTCAACGACGGCGCCGCCATCGACCGCCTCCGAATCCGCACCACAGCGACAGTTACGCAGCCGCGTCGTACACTGCTCCTGCTCCGAATGCTCCTTGGACGGCGACGGGGTCGAGACCGCGGGCCACTGCTAATTCCTCTGCCCGCCGCGTACGTCCGATCGTCGACGTCGGACACCATGTAGGTGGGAGTAGTTTCACGGCGCGCGCTGCGCCGTATGCGGGGCTTAACGCCGTGTTGCATGCGGCTATGTATGATGGGAGTGATGGGGGGAGGCCGGCGGCGCCTGTTGCGGGGCGAAGGAGCGGCAGCGGCAGGGGTGGAAGGGATGGGGGAGGCGGAGGAGGGGGGTATGGAGGGGGGTATGGAGGGGGGTATGGAGGGTTGTATGGGCATGGGGGAGGAAGTAGTGCGTGGGGATTGGAGAGTTGGCTGTAGGAGAATAGATAGACTTGTTTTGTTTGGTTTGTAGCAGACGCTTGGTTTCCTATGCCCCCTTTGTTTGTTTGTTCCATGAAGTCATTCCTCTAACTCCGAATCCGCACTTGAATCCAAAAGTGCGCCTCGTACAAATGAAGGCGACCAGCATCGACGCTTGGATTTACGCATCTTCGTCACACACCAACAGTGACGACAACGAACTCTGCCTTTCCAACTCTTCTGTTCAGTCTCACCTTGCCCGCCCGTCGACTTGCACGCTCCCGCAAAAAGACCGAGTCCGCCAAAGTCCGGAATGCATCTGGTCGAATGTCGCGCAGTGCGATATCGATGTCGTTGCTTGTCGCAATGTCTGTTAGAGACGGAGTCGTGGGGTGCTTTTATGCCTGGGAAGTGTGGGCAAAGGGAGAAGAAAAGCGCTGCTGCGATGTGTCACGTGTCACCAGCCAATGGAAACCAACCGAACTCACCTGCTGGAGTAGGCGGTAGAGATGTCACAAGCCAGACCAATCCCTTCTCTCTCAAGATTTGCTTGTGGTCGACGCGCGTGTCGCCTCCTTCCGTGTATCTACCTAAGCCCGTCCTTCTCTTCTGCTTCCCAAATTCATCAACACGGCTGTCCGTCCTGCAACAGCAGAAACGAATTCGAGATTGCGTTTGGGCGTTTCTCGCGTCTCTTTGCGGCCAGGGACTTCTCGGATTCGCCTTACGCGACTATTTGGTGCGGAGGCTTCGTTGTCGTGAAACGCTGTCCTCCGCGGGCCTTTCATAGTGATGAGGTTCCGCATCAGACAGCGTTGTTGTCGGGGACTCCCTTTCTCGCACGACACTTCCGGGGTCGTGTCGTCTGCAAAAAACGAACACAAGAAGTTTAATGTCGCACTCGGGTTGGCACGCAGACACACAGTAAATTCAGAGTCCAGAAGCCATCACTCGCTGGCTCGCTGACTCGGCGCACGGTGGAGGTTGTGGAGGTTGAACTGGAGGAAGCGGTGCTTTTTATAGACAGAGAGATAGAAGAAACGGCGACACGGGCGCGTGTTCAAGGGGTAGAGTATGGGCGCAATCACATGCTCCGGGAATCGGCACGCACACCGCTTTCGGCTCTGATGTCTGCTGATTCTGCGTGGGCGTGTGAGTATCAAAGACTTCTACTGACTGCGGGATGGGGTCAGTCAAGAAATCGGCGACTGCGCTGTTAATCCACTTTCCGAAGTTGCAAGAAAGTTCACTTGCCGTGGGAGCGACTTCTTGTGAACACTTTGACTTTCCGGTGGGAGGGGCGGGAGAGATGGTCAGGGGTAGAAGAGAAGGAATTGCCGTGTTGCGGTGAAGTGTCGCAGCATTATTCGACAGTGACGAAAGCACCATTCCCTCCTTGTTAAGTTCAACAGCACGACACCACTGAAAAGCGGCGAAGCGCAGAACGACATGTAGTCCAGAGACCTGGAAGTGACGAATTGAAACACCTTCCACCGGGGAAGCCAGTGTATTGTGGCTTGGGATGCCCTTTCCATCGAAAAAGGCGCCGTTGATGCTCCTGCCCTGTCTGGCGGAGAGGCAAGGTTTTTGTACCCCTGAATTCAGGAGCGTCGGTCACGGCGGCTGCCACATGCAAGCGTCTGCCGGGCGGTCATATCGGTCAAACAGCGTGACTCAGACGGTCATCTCTTGTGAATTTTGATCATGAATGGCGCTGAAAGCGGCTTAGGCTGTGGGCGTCGGGGTATATAAAGCTGTTTCTTCCACCCCGACTCCCGGATTCATCCAGCACTAATCGTATGCTGCTCTCGAGAGCTTAGAGACATGATATGGCGTATGGAAAATGGAGATACATGCTGGTCTTGTTTGTTTCCGACGACGCGAGATTGGGTGATTGTTTCGCCGCGACGCGAAGGCAGTGGATGGCGATGTATTGGAAGTCATTATTTTGGGGGAATGATGGTCTTCGGCGTTGAAGTACAATTTGGGGAGTCAAGCAAGGTAAGCAAGGTGAAGGAAAAGACTGTAGACGATGTGTGGAAAACAGAAAGACGAAGAAGAGACAAGAGGAAAGCAATCGCGGCGGCATGTCGGAAGCCGCTGAGATGCTGGGTAGAACTAGTTTCGTACAGCATCTTACAGAACAGGACAAGAATGATGGTCTTATATACCGAAATCTTGCTTATCTCTCTCTGCGAACACATGCGCCGTCGAAGTTCATGTGAAAGAATGGTCTGGCGCATCGATCTCATGACAGGAGCCTGTGGTTCTCCCTCTGTGGAATACGGCGCAAGCGCAGGCCAACACTAATTCTCTTCCTGTGTATAAGATTAGTCCTCTTTCAATAAAAATCCACGGCGACAATCGGGCTCCCTTGATCAACACAGGATCTTCCGCGAAGAAGGTGGATTGTGCTGGTGTAACCATCAGGGCAGTGCATGACTTAGGGGTGCCTCCAAGCAAGCTCTTGAAACCTCTGAACTCTCTCGATCGTATTCTGAAATGGTGTCGAAAATTGTCGAAATTACGCGAAAGACTTCATCATTGTCTTTCAAATGAAAATCAGTAGAGAGATCGGATTGGGTCACAAAGACGAAGAAAGGTCTTGTCGCCGGAAATCGAAGGACAGAAACGACAGGTAAAATTCCTCGATCCACGCCTCATCTGTCGCTTTTCGCAGACAAGGCGCCTGTCGAGACTGACCTGCCGCAATCAAGTGTGGTTTTATATCTTTCTGCTCCTCTCTCTTGACCGTCACAAGCCATTCCCCTAGTAAATCACGTGATAATTGAACTGCATCCTGGTCAGTTGGCCGCAGCTATGTTCGCATCTGTAAATTGCTTCTTGATGCTATATAAGGTCGCAGCCATATCTAGCAATGGTTTCCACTTCATCCAAGAGCCCTACGATCAATTTTTGGGAGGCGTACAGCACGTACGCAACCGCTCACTTCTTCGGGGGCTGTTCCCCTCTGGCTCTGGACTTAATAGACAAGTTGGCTCAGCCCCGGAGAAATAGAAAGCGAGGATAACAGTGATGCGGAAAATTCCAAGTCCACGGAATAAGCCAATTTTCGACTTTACCGCTCCACACTTTTACCCCTGAACGTTGAAATCCATCATCAACACACGCCAAAGAGTGGAGGAAAGCGTTGGACTTGGCTCTAAGACACGAACGAGGGACCAAGAAACGGAAAAAAGTGTCGAAATCTTCGGGATCTGTCGGTAAAGCTTTGTTTGTCCCAAGTGTTCGGACAAGGACATGAACTGGACTGAGCCATGAGTGCTGCGACAAGAGACAAGAGAAAGAGGCCAGATATTTGTGAGTAGGGAGAGTCGTCGCGGTGTGAAAGAGCACGAGGCCGGCAGCTCATTACTCAGGCCACGTGCCCCTGAATTCGCTGGTCGACCACCTTCCCGCATCTATAAAAGTAGCCTTCTCTCCCTGATTGTCGCAGTTAACAAGGGGGAGGACAGTCAAGCGGTTTCTAGTTCTTCAAAATGAGGGAACACCCTCAACACAGTCATCAAGAACTGTTTTGGCCTTGGCCTCCGTTTGCGACACATTTCTGTCAACCGATTTGCATCGCCGCTACAGCCTTTTCCTAGGAAAGCGCCAGTTTTCCGTGGTGACGGGCGTCATTGCGCTTCATTGATGGCCAACTCAAGATATCGCCATTGCCCCTGAACGACGAAGTCTGTTATGACTTCGCGACGTTCTCTTCGACAAGACCCAGAAGCAAGGAAATGAAAACTGAATAGAGAGAACGAAAAGGAACAGGCCCAAAAGTGAATACAGCTCAAATCCTCGAGCCCGAAGTCTGATTTCCGTCCAAGCAAGGATTCAAGAAGAGGCAGGACCGAGCCATGGAGTGTGGATTAAGAGGGAAAGGCGGTTACTTTGATACCCTAGATCTACGAAATCCACATGCCGAAATCACGATCTGCCGCACGCCCCTAATCACGCGCTTCGGCTGCTTCAGCTGTCTCAGAGCAGGTGTAAAATCTACTTACTTCGTAATCTTACCCCTGAATAACAGACATCGACATGACCAAACAATCAGAAGGCGACATCGAGACAAAAAATGGAGCGAAATTTAAAAGGATATCAAATGTGAGTAGACGGAGGCCAGCACGAGAAACAGCAGCAAGTTTAACCGGGAGCCCGGAAGTCGTCCCCAAGTATCGTTTGTGCATTCCATTGAGACACACGGCACTTCTCAGTCCATGGGAAGCGGCAGAGAGAGAGGAGGAAGCGAGTCTTAAATACGACTCACTCCCTTTCAACCGCACATGTCAGCAGCAAAGAGTCACAAGCCGCCCGAGCATGTGCCCCTGAATCGCGCCCCTGACCGACTGCGCCCCTGACACTCTCACGCTCACGGCCCCCGCGCCGTCTACCCATCTTTCACGCCTATAAAACCACACTTCCCTAGCTTTTCTTACTCCCCAACCAGCAGCGCCAAAACCAGGCCCTCCCCACTCTCCTGGGGAAGCGGGGCAAGACAAAACCCACTATTATTTTTTGTGTTGCAATCTGCCTGCCCGCCTACCTACTGTGTCTCGCCCGCAAAGTACGCAGAGTAAGTGTTGCAAGCGATGCGCGCCCAACGGGAGTTTTCACCGTCCGGTCATGGTGATTTGCGTCAAGAAGTAGTGACGGTGACGCCCTTGAGTCTGATGGCGAGACAGACGACAGCGTTGGTGGTCAGTGAGTTTGGACTTGAGGAATGCGAGATAAATAGATTTGGCTAAATGGCGCTGCATAGAAGAGCGACAGTGACAAAGGCTTTGCTGGCTCCAGCCAGTCAGCCATCTTCTTAATCATATTAAAGCGAGAGAGTGAGCGTGATAGACCGCATAGAGAAACAGAAGAGTGGGTTTTATACTCGGATACCCAACCACACGTCCATATCCGACAGGAGCTCGCCGGCATCACGAGCACCGGCAGGATCTTCCCCTTCTCGTGCCTCCGCCGTGGCCCCTGCGGCGCTCCTGTACCTCTACAAAAACATCGCCTTCATTCGTCTCCTCCCACGACTGCAAGCGCACTTGATAGTCGAGCTCCACAACATACCATGGAAGGGAAGCTTACTGGGTGCTGCGATATGTAACTTTATCAATTCTTTTGTGTGGCGTCCCTCGGAGTCACGAAGAGACGGGTTGAACTCTGTTCCAGACAGAGTGAGGAGTGGAAGGGGTTTTGGGTGACGTGTAGTACGAAAGCGGAATGCTAGGGCTCGTCAAGATGTCATGGTGATGCGGAGATCGCACCACGCCGCAGAAAGCTGAGGAAAGGGAAGAGGAAGAAAGCAGACAACAGTATGCAGCCTCTTTCACCATGACAGCCACAGAGAGGGCCAAGAACAGTGGGGTTTGATCCCTCATGATGAGTTGAGGTGTTGTACGGGCTCGCTTGCAGAAAAGACAGACAGCGATGGAAAGCGAGACTTTATACTCCAGAAAGAGTCGTTCGGGACAGTGGCATGTGATGTGCCCACGTAGAGCACGCACCTATCCACATGCCAGCGGAGCAAAGAGATGTAGTTACATGTGTTATGCTATGTCCATAGAGACTATACCATATAAACCACAAAGCAACCATTCCGCAAAAGCGCCTTTAGTCCAACGCCATCCATGACCAAACCCTCCATCCGACCCATGCATGCATCCACCCAATGCCAAGGAACGTGATTTAAATGCAAAACCTTTTTGCAAAACCCCAAACAAGCCTTTGAGAATGAGAACGATGCATATCTAATGACCCTTCTGGCCCCGCTCATCCTGCATCCCAATAACGACATCAGGCGCCTCGGGATGCTCCTTCTTCGCGCGCTCCGTGCTGCGCAGCTCGTCGCGGCGCGCCGTCGCGTTGCCGCCCGTGCCGGCGTGGTGTTCGCTATAAAACAAAAATCCGTCAGCTTTGCCGTCTGGTACGAAGGGAAGTGATTCAGGGAGGGAGGAGGGAGGAGGGAGGAAGGAAGAGGCAAGGGGGTTAGGTAGGTAAATAGGTAGGTAGGTAAGTGGGCCGCCATACCGTTTCCTCTTCTGCGCATTCTCGCTCTGGACATCATAGCCATCCTTATCGAGCGGGTGCGCGTCGTCGTCTCGCTGATTTTGCCGCTTGCCGGACTCGTCTTTGCGTGCGGCGTGTCGTGCGGTGGCGACTGAGAAGCTTCTTTGTGGGGAGGATGGTGATGATGTTGTTGATGTGGTGGAGAAGGGGGCGATCCGCGGCGTTGCTGTGATGCAGCGCGGACGCGTGAGGAGCGAGGTTGAAGGCCCGCCGCGGGTCGCCAGGCGGATGTGGCGGTAGAAAGTGAGGAATTCGGAGGGCGAGGGTTGTGCCATTGTTGGTACTGGCTTTGTGTGGTGGTGGTGTACAATAGACAAGAAATGTAGACAGAACTAGGGAGGTATGGACAAGACTTCGAAGCAAGATAGAGACGACGAGGAGGCTCAGGTTTCGGTCAGAGGTTAAGGAAGAGTAACAGTGGTCAAAGGATGGAGAAGATGACGACTGAAATGGGAAGGAGACGATGAAATAAAGATGATGGGGGGACCGAGACGAGCGAGGGAGGGATTGACGAAGCCAGTCACTGCCGGGCTCCACTGGGTCTGGCTGCCAATGATGTCATGAGCGAAGGCGGGGGTGACGGGATCCGACACGGGTATGGACCCACCCCGATCGGATCGGATCGGATCGCGGGGCTTCACCGCCTCCCTACCGCCCGTCTTTTTCTGCCCTGCCCAAGCCAATCAACCACACCACACCACGACAGCAGACAAACAGAAAAGAACCACCATGACGGCGACCACGCCCCCATCCGACGAGTTTCCTTGCCAAATGTACGCCCTCCCCTCCCCTGTCTCCCTCAGAACCAACCCCACCCGCTAACCCTCTCCCGCGTACCCACCTCAGGACCCTCAACATCCCCCTCCCCACACCCACACACGCGCGCACCGCCCTCCGCGTGCTCGCCGTCGACGCCGAACTCTCGCCCCTCGTGCAGCGACAGCTCTCGATCTCGGCTGCCCAAACCCCGCAAAATGTCTTGCGCGTCCACTATGCCGCGACGACAAACCGCATGCTGCGCGTCGCGGTGAACGGCTTCTTTGACTCGCTCGCCGTCGTGTTGGGCATAATGCATGAGTGCGATGGTGATGTCGTTATGGCGCCGGGAGGTGAGAGTGTGGAGGGTGCGCAGGGCGTTGTTTGTGTGGAGGGCTGAGAGAGAGCGAGAAAGAGAGCACGGAGGATTGGGATAATGCGCTGCTGTGGTTTGTTGATGAGGTTGGAGGTTAAAATCGAGGCTGAGGGCGTTTGAATTCGGCGCGGCGTCAGGGCGTTTGGACGGATGGAAGTGGTGGCGGTTTGCCGTCATGGAGAAACAAAAGATCCGAGAAGGACTGAAAAGCATCAGGACTGCACGAGGCCCGCAAGTCGCTGCAGAACAGAACGAAATGGGTTGGCAGAGTGGCCATGGATGATATCAGACATTAAATTGGCTGAGGCAGTCGCTGAGGCAGTCACTGAGACAGTAGCGCTTGGAGAAGAGATTTTGTCAATTATTTCCAAACGACCCCAACCTACTTGATCCTATTCGTGTTTACGTTCAAGCGTTTCTATGCCCCGGGACGATTCGTCTCCTCAACAACCGACTCTCCCTCTTTCTCTCCCTCTTTCTTTCCCTTTGTTGCACCCTGCTTCACGCCCTGTTGTTGCTTGATTTCGTGGAGATTAAACTCCGACTGGCCCTCATGCTGCTGCCCCAGCATATCCCTAAGCTCACTCGCGACAGTCTCGGCCACGGCGCCCTCCGTACCCCTGTAGTGCGTGACGGGGACGCCCAGCTGGCGCTTGGCCTTGTCGATTTCGGCTCGCGCGCGTCTGACGAAGGTGCGATTGCTGAGTATCGAATTGTGCAGGTAGTGATAGCGGCCGCGGATGATGGAGTCCAAAGCGCGGGTCCGGCAGGCGATGTGCTGGCTCAGCTGGATTGGCCGCTCGGCGGCCATGATGCGCACAAAGTCGTCGTGCAGGGCGGCGATTCGGCCCTGCCACGCCGCTACGTTGAAATTGTGGCCGAAGCGCAGTTCGTGCATGTCCAGTAGACTGTTTCGGATCGTGGACTCCAGCTGCAACACGGCTGAATTGATGAAACTCGACGTAGCGTTGATCTCCCTCTTCAGGTGTGCGTATAGCTTTTTCCGCTGGCGCAGCATCTCCGAGTCGGTCATGGCGTTGAACCGCGCCACGCCGTTCACGATGTACGGCAGTGACCTCGGATTGACGTCCTTTTGAATCTCGATCAGACAGTCGAACATCGGTTGGACTTGCTTTCTGCGCGTGTTCAGGTCGACGCGCGCGACGCGTTGCAGCCTGATTGACGTCTCTCGCAACATCGGCCACGTATCTCTGCACGCCTGTTTCAATAGTTCGTTGCCATCTTGCAACGCCGACCTGCCCAACTCGAGCAGTCCTCGAGGCCGTCTCTGTCGATTCCGTCAGTGCCATGCAGTGGGCACGTCATTCTTGTGTCCACCCGTCTCGCACAACTTACCTGGAATCCATAGAGGATTTCATTTTCATTCGGCGCCAAGTACGTAAAAGACGCAAATGGGGCGTCGACTTTTGTCTGAGTCTTGTCCTTGACACTTTGTTGTCGTGGGAGAGAAAAATCCGCGCTGCGAATGCTGGTGTCTGCTCTGTAGCCCATGGCCTGTGAAGAAAGAGCTGCAAAAGAGTCGCTGTAAACGTGCCGTGGGTTATCCCATGGCGACACCCACTTTGGTGTGCCATCTGGCACCACGCCCATGTGAAAACCTTTGCGATATCCGAACAAATGAGGAGCAGGCGAATTTGTTGTCGTGAAGAATTGGACGTGGGTGTATTCAGACTCTGCGGAACTGAATTGAGAAATTTCTTCCCCCATTGAGCTCTGGCCCTTGAGCGAGTCTCGAGGATCCAAGGCGAGCAATCCCGCCTTGTTACCCCATCCTCCACCGCCGCTCAAGATGCGTTGCAGTTTGCCGCCATCGAGCAGAATCGACTGGTAAAGCGCATCGACGTATTGAGCAGAGGACTCCAAGTCGGGCATCTCCCACATGGCTTGTAGTCCGCTTGGATTGCTTGACCCTTCAACCAGCGCGCTGAGAAACTTGGCGTTGTGAAGGACCACATCTGACCGCTCAGCGCCAGACTTGTTTGTGAGAAACGCCCACACTGGCCTTTGGTGTGGTTGTTGCCCGGTGGCTCGGAAATAAGAGTCGAGATTGGCCTCCAATTCGTGAGACGCAGGGCGCTGCGAGCCATCTGGTAGCTCGACTGCGCGCAGAATATTTCCCAGACTGACGGATATTTTCCGTGGCTCCGTCAGAGGTATCAGAGGGAGATTGAGGCGTTTTTCTGTTTTACTGACACGCTGGTCGTAGTCGGTAATGCCATAGACATCGCCGAAATGATAGGGAATCGAACAATGGGCCAACCACTCGTGGTGGGCCAGGTGCAAATCACCAGTGGGGTCGACCAAGTACTTGACATCCAGCATCGTCTTTTTGCGGCCTGACTGAAAGAGCGTGTTGGCGAGTTTGATCGCGACGCGGTGATGGGTTCGACCAAGGCCTCGGCGGGGTCTTGCTTCGGGCATCTTGTTATCATACCACTTATCCGTAAGTCGAAATTCGAGCGTGCCGAGCTCGTCATGGTCTACCTCGTCTGGATCTACGTCGGCTTTCTCTCCGGGTTCGCTTTTCACCAGCAGCACGTAAGAAATGCCCTCAGCGATGTAGCCAGGTTTAGGGGCGGGCAAAGCATCAACGACGGCCGACAAGACACGAATGCCGGAAATGGTGACACCGAGACTATGTTTGAGAGAATGAGCAAAGAACCTGTCTACAATACTCTTCAGAAGAGGAGTAGGACCAGAAGGAGATGAGAATCTGGATGCCAACGACGGCGTAGAAACAAGTACAAATAAGGGCTCTTCGACTTTGTGATTCTTGTTGTATGAAGCTGGGGCTTGTTGGGAAATGAGACGGAGGATTTCTTTGTCAGGCTGGGTCAATTAGCAGAGACGTAACAAGAAACAAGTAGCCGGACAAACACACCAACCTGCTGTCATGAACAAGAAGAGTGCGAGAGAGATTGGGAGTATACCAGCGACGCTGGCGTGCAATCGCAGCTCGCCATGGTGTGTGTGGCGTTAGCGGCAGAGCTCTACGGCTCAGAAGCATGATGGGAATTGGGTGGTGGTCATTATTTTTTTGGCAGATGAAGTCGGCCACAGCCCGGGCGGTGGGTCACGGCAGGACAGTCGTGACGCGGGTGAGTGGGTACGTACCTAGGTACTACCGACATATACCTGTGCGGCTGCCGGAGATGAGCCGCGAGAGCGAGGGTCCAGCCTCTCTTCTTCCCGTCCCTTGCCTTGCGGTACAGCACATTGGCCTCCCGTCCTCCTCCGCACACTACCACTCAACTACTACCTTGGTAGATACGTACACCACATCGCGCTGAGACGGCCAGGAAAGCGCCCGCGAGGCTCGCCGCTTATGTCCTCGACTTCTCTTGACTAAGGTAACCATCCGCGCCGTCCAGCCGAGTTCACCATGCGTTCGACACGATCTTTTCGGAGAACCAATCCCATCACCGTCATCCTCGCCTGCGTCCTCGGCTTCGGCTTCCTCTACTTTTTGTTCTCGTCGGATTCGGATGTCTCCATCAGCACCCATCAATGGCGCACGTCGGCGGCCAACGCGCTGTCGCCGCCCTCATTGCCTTTCCGCAAGGCCAAATCGGATGGCCTCCAGTCGGCGCCGCCCGTCGTCCACTACCACATGAACAACCTCACGACCACGAGCGACCCAATCGGACATCGAGAGACGGTCCTCGTCCTCACGCCAATGGCCCGCTTTTATCAAGAGTATTGGGACAACCTGCTCAAGCTGAGCTACCCGCATGAGCTCATCTCGCTGGGCTTCATACTGCCCAAAGGTCGCGAAGGCAATGCCGCGACAGCCGCGCTCCAAGAACAGGTGGCCAAGACGCAGAGCGGAGCACAAAAGAAGCGTTTCGCAAGCGTCACGATTCTGCGTCAAGACACGGAGAATCCCTTGCACTCACAAGCAGAGGCGGAGCGACACAAGCTGGAGAATCAGAGAGAGAGAAGAGCAGCCATGTCCAAGGCGCGAAACTCGCTCCTCTTTACGACCATGGGCCCCACAACATCATGGGTGCTGTGGTTGGACTCGGACATTGTCGAGACGCCATCGACGCTTATTCAAGACTTGGCGGCGCACGACAAGCCCATCATCGTGCCCAACTGCTTCCAGCGCTACTACAACGAAGACAGCAAGAAGATGGATATTCGGCCGTACGACTACAACACGTGGATCGACAGCCCGACGGCGCAAAACCTAGCCAAGGGCATGGAAAAGGACGAGATTCTACTCGAGGGGTACGCGGAAATGGCAACGTACCGGTCGCTCATGGCGTACATGAAGGATGGAGGCAACTCGATTGACACGAGCAAGGAGATTGAGGTTGATGGAGTGGGAGGCACAGCCCTGCTGGTCAAGGCTGACGTGCATCGAGACGGCGCCATGTTCCCACCGTTTGCCTTTTACCACCTGATTGAGACGGAGGGGTTTGCAAAGATGGCGTCGCGGCTGGGGTGGAAGAGCTACGGGCTGCCCAACTACCTTGTGAGTTTTGCGAGCGGCGAGACGAGACGACGAGGGCTAACGCGGAGCTGCAGGTATACCACTACAATGAATAAGTGAATCTAGAAGGACGACAGGAGTTTCATCGGGCGGCGTTTTGGGCGCTTAAGGGAGGGAGGGAGGGATCGGAAGGAATCCAGACGTTCTGCGAGAAATGCAGCAGCATGTTGAAACGAAAGCGCGTTTGGTGATGAAGCAGCATGATGGATGGATGAATGTGTCTGTGTTGTAGTAGAGCGAAGCGACATCTATGCATGGAACGAGGAGATTTGGGCGAGGGCGGGCACAGCAAAGGGCGCTTGCCTGATACGGCACAAGAATTTGCTCAGGTGCATCACCACCACGACCGCGCTCCGGCTCCGTCCAAGTCGTTTCTACCGCGACGCAGCCTCAAAAGTCACGGCCGCCCACTGCTCAACACATGAGTAACAAAGTGCTCGTTTCTGCTCCTTGGGTTGCTCTGACATCCTTTTGTCCACGTCAGGTCCCCACGTCATCGTCCAGCCGGAGTCTGCCAGTGCTCTGCCTTTGTCAAACTGAACTCAATCAGTCAGTCAGTCAGTCAGTCAGTCAGTCAGTCACTTTGTCTCTCCACCGGTCGATCCCCGTCTCTCTGTCTGTCTGATCAGGTACGTGTCAGCTCCATCTTCTGCTCTCTGCAAGGCCCATCGTCACCGTCGTCGTCGTCGTCGTCGTCGTCGTCGTCGTCGCCGTCGCCGTCATCCTCATTCTTGCTCCTCGTCCTCTTCCCTTCTCGTCGTCTTCCGCCGTCGTCACCGCCATGTCTTCCCCAACTAACGTGCAGGGATGCGCCCCTTTGCAGACGGGAGTGACAGGCATTCCATCCTCTGCGCTCATGTGTGCCCTCGTCTTGGTTCCACTCCACTAGAGACATGCCGTGGGTAACGATCAACGGCGAGCAAAAGAAGGTCGCATGGTACGCGCTCCTGCGCCCACCCACCCACCCACTCTGCCCGCCGGCCTCTTTGCCCTTCTGCCCTACCGCGTCGCTAACCCCTCCTGTCCTGTCTAGCGGACCGTGCATCCGCGGCCATCGCTCGACTTCGTGCAACCACAAAGATCGTCTGTTGCTCGAGGTCCGCAAGCCTGGCCGCCCTCTCAGCAGCTGCCCCCACCTTGGCGGCAACTGCAGCTGCGAACGCCTGGTCATCAACTACACCATCCCCAGATGTACGCTCGTCCGCTGCGCTAATCGTCCCAAACGCTGACCACGAATGCAGCTTCGGAATGCGCATGTCCCAACGGATCTAGCGCTGCTCCCGTGGCCGAACCCGTCGTCACTACCGCTGCCGGCGTCAACGGAGCTGCAGGTGGCCGCATCCAAAAACCAAAGGCCAGGAGATCTGTTAGTAGCCGGAACCCCGCCACGCTTGAAAAGGCCATCAAAGCAACCGAAGACGAATCCAAATCATGCTGCTCCAAAAAGTCGTCTCCGCCCTCTCGTGCTTCATCTGATGAGCACGATTCTCCAACACCCGCGAACCAAGACAAGGCCAACTCTCAGCCCAAGCCCAGCCCGGAGACTGAGAGACCGTTGAACGTCCAGCTCGAGGCTCGCAAAGAAATCAACTTCACCCCCGTCACCCAGGTCAACGGCTGGAACCACACGACCCTCAAGACGTCTGGATCGACAACCGTGACCCAGGTGCAACCTACCCAGGGCAGCTGCTGCGGAACCAAAGCCGAAACCACTTCCATTCCAGCATCCGTCCCCCGTGCGCATGCACCTCAGCCTGGCCAGGAACGCAACGGATACACCTTGGGCAATCCCACGCAGCACCACTACGAGCCCAACCAGCCATACGCCTTTTTCCCCACGCGATCGCATCCAAGCGAGCGTTTTGCGCCTCCGTTTTCGAATGCCGCATCCCCCGGCGTGCTTGGATACGTGGCCAGTGGAAATGGCTTCCCCACTTTCCCAAACTACGCTCAGTGGACTCCGGGCTTGGTGCAGGGACAAGGGGATTTGATGCATGATTGTACCTGCGGCGACGCCTGCGCCTGTCTCGGGTGCCCAGTGCACCCACGGAATGAGACGACCATGAAGCATGTTCGAGAAATTACAGATTTCATGGTCAATGACCCCGTTTACTCGAATCCTTCGTCTTCGTATACCGACCAACGGGTTCTGTTTCAACCCGTTTACACTGACCAATCCCGTACCAATGGCCATGGCCGAGCGCGGCCAGCAATGGAACAAAACATGTATCAAGGATTTGGGAACTCTGGACCCACCACGCCGTACTCTCAAGATCTGAATGGAAGTTCACTCTGGGGCTCGCAAAGACCTCGAGTCGCTCCTCAGGCGCCGTCATCGGCAGAGCTACAGCAGTTTGGTTTTCAAGACGACTTGCAGCGTCGACAGAGCCATCCTGTCGAATACAATTCCACCTTTGCCTATCCAACAGGTCGCGATTCTTCTGTACCTACGACAAGCTTTGCGTCTACTACTGAAATGACTACCTCCACGGTGAGCGACACGCCCGTGTTGTCTCCGTCTTCATTTTTCTGGCAACAGCTGGAACTGCCTCGCTGTAGTGACTATACCGGAGCATGTCGATGTGGTGATGGATGTCAGTGTGTCGGCTGTAAGTTTTGCCTTGGCGCGCCGAGTTGAGCTTGCTGACTGTTTTAGGCCTTACACACGGTGGACACGACGGCTTTCAGACTGCAGAGGAGAGTTTCCACCAACCGGCCAAAGTTTCACCCAAAATGGGTTCACCTCCAAGCCGCCGCGGCTCTATTGACTTGCCCGTGAGTCGAGGACTAGGATAGCTTTAATGTTTGAGTGGAGGTGTTGGCTTGGGATGAGTAAGGTGATTTTCTAAATGTTGAGCTCAGCGCTTTACGCTGATGCCGGGAGCATGTTTGCACAAACACGACGTTATCATGCGCAGGGCCTGAGTAGGGGAAGCAGGCGAAGGATTCGAGAGGAACATGTGTATACCCCGCCGCTGGATTTGCGCGCTTGCAGGAAGTAGCTTAGATGGATAGATTTGGAGTCGTGGGCATGGCATTTAGTTGCTGGCGCAATGCAGAACGACAGTTCTTCCAAGTGGTGCAAATTTGGTGAGGGCGGATGTCGCCCACCGCGGTGCGTGGTGTTGAGGCGGGAGCTGCTGCAGGCTCGCTTAACTGGCGCACAAAAATTGCCAGCACCAAAGACCAGCTCCGCCCTCTCCTCCACGAGCGACCACCCGCGACCACCGACACCGCGGATCCTCTCGTAAGTCTGCCCTGCATCGATTTCCGATGGCTTGAGCGACACCATGAACGACGACGACGAATTGGAGTCTTACAAGTTGCTTCGGAAGGTCTGAGGCGTAAATTGCTGACTCGGGGATTGTCGCAGTTGAGCAACTGTCAAAGATGCCTTTCACCAAGCTCGTCAAGAACAGCGCGTACTTTTCGTAAGTCGTCTTCCACCACCCTCAAGAAGCCACCATCTAACCCCACCAGCCGCTACCAGGTCAAGTACGCGCGCCGCAGGTCCGGCAAGACCGACTACTACGCCCGCAAGCGCCTCGTCACCCAGGCCAAGAACAAGTACAACGCGCCCAAGTACCGTCTGGTCGTGCGCTTCACCAACAAGGACATCATCTGCCAGATCGTCACCTCTGAGCTCAACGGCGACAAGGTCTTTGCCGCTGCCTACTCGCACGAGCTCAAGCGCTACGGCGTCAACCACGGTCTCACCAACTGGGCCGCCGCCTACGCCACCGGCCTGCTCGTCGCCCGCCGTGCCCTGAAGAAGCTCGGTCTTGACGAGGAATTCACTGGTGTTGAGGAGGCCGATGGAGAGTACACCCTCACCGAGGCTGCCGAGGGCGAGGATGGCCGCCGCCCCTTCAAAGTTTTCCTTGACGTCGGTCTCGTCCGCACCTCGACCGGTGCCCGTGTCTTCGGTGCCATGAAGGGTGCCTCTGACGGTGGTCTCTACGTCCCCCACTCCGAGAGCCGCTTCCCCGGCTACGACATTGAGACCAAGGAGCTCGACGCCGAGACTCTGCGCAAGTACATCTTCGGTGGCCACGTCGCCGAGTACATGGAGACTCTTGCCGACGACGACGAGGAGCGCTACAAGTCGCAGTTCCAGGGCTACATTGACGACGGCATCGAGGCCGACGGCGTCGAGGAGCTCTACGAGGAGGCCCACAAGCAGATCCGCGAGGACCCCTTCAAGGCCGACCCCGAGGCCAAGAACAAGAAGACCAAGGAGGAGTGGAAGGCCGAGTCGAAGAAGTTCCGCCAGACCAAGCTCACCAAGGCGCAGAAGCAGGAGCGCGTCAAGGCCAAGATTGCGGAGCTCAAGGAGGAGTTGTAAGCGGTTTCACCAAAAAAGGGAGAGAGGTCTGAGGGTTTCGGCGCCGGCTGGATAGGATTCGGAGGAAACAGGCATGGCAGATGAACGAATCAAAGCATCACGTTCTTGCTCAATTCAGATACCCGTTTTGATTGATTGAAATGCACTTGAAATAGAAGTCTGGGTCCATGCAATGCAAACAGGTAAGGTGACGGCAGCCAAGGGGCGGGTCTAGCCTGGCCCCGGTGCAGAGGACCTTGACACCTGCCTGGCAGGGGCGGTCCATGGCGGCCGGGCGGACCAGCAGCGGCGCCAGGCGTGGCGATGATTACAATGCTAAAGACGACAAAAGAGGCGGCACGGGCAGACTGATGGATGGGGCGCGCAAAGAATCGCTGGCGACCCTGGAGATGGCGGGCGCGTGATAGGTAACTCTGTTGGCCAGTGTTGCATCATCGGACGAGAGACGACAAATCTGTATCCGCGCGGTGGACCTGACGGACTGACCTGACGCGACCCGGCTCATCATCCCACCACCACCCACTTGCACCAACCACATCAACCAAGGGACCACCGTCATAGTTGCCCTCTCCCTTTCTTTTCCATCACCGCTACAGCCAGCACCATTAGCATCGTCTTCATCATGTCTTTTTTATAGCAGCCGACACACCTCCGCCGTCGCCACGCCCAGAGCGCCGTCTTATCCTCCCCACCTCTCACCTCCGCCCGTTTAACTTTTGACTTCCCACCAAACCCTCCCGCCGCGAAATTCCGCACATGGCTCCTCTGCTGTGATTCTGCCCGTCGTTCTGCCATCGCCGACACTCACACCCCGCGACCCGACATGGACGGCATTCACGGCGTCGACGTCAGCTGGTTGCACCACTCCAACAAAGGTTGGTTCCTACCTGTCAATGCCGACGCGCCTTGCTGACGCCCCCCGAAACAAGATCAACTGCGAGCAGCAGGAGCAGCAGGAGCAGCAGCAGCAGCAGCAGCAGCAGCAGCAAACCCGCCAAGTTCCCAAGCCCACGCCGCCGCTGTTCGAGACTCGGCACCTGCGACTACCCATCCTTTCCGTCATGCCGAAGGCGAGATCCTGGCGGCCGACGCGCAAAACACGGCCGTGAGTGCGAATAATCACGACAAGGACAAGGACGACTCGAAAACCGCCGACGACGCGGCCGCGACTGCTGCGGCCACTGCGACACCGCCGAAAAGCATCAACAAGCGACCCTCGATTCTAAACAGGAACTCGCAAGACAAGACGGGCACCATGCCACCTGATGCGCGTACGCTGTCGCGTCGCGGCTCGTGGATATCCAACCTCAGCTCAAAGTTCAGCTCGTCCCCGGGAGCTTCCAACGGTGCTGCTGCCAATGGCTCACCAAACAAGGGGCAGACAAATGGCCACAGTGGTAGCTTGCCGCTAGTGAATCCCTACTCTCCGGGGCTAGGCCAGCCCCTGCCCACCCCTGCGCAAAAGCGCGAGGAGTCCGAGAGCATGGAACCATATGTGCCGCAGCCGCCAGAGTCGCAGAGGGGTAGTTTTCTGTCCAACGCCCTGAGGCGGCTGTCGTCGGGCTCACAAGCGCCGCCGGCTACCAAAAAGCCGGGAAATGGCGGGTGCGTTCCGCGCAAGGTCATGAATGTCGACCCAAACCGCGAGCGTTGCTTGGTGCCAGAACTGGACGATTCAAAACTGCGCCGCGTCGCATTTTGCGTTGACGTCGAGATTGCTGGCACGCCGCGATATAAGGATGACAAGGAGTCTCCCGAACGCAAAAAGAGCAAGACCAAGAGATTAAAGGAGCGGGGAGAAGGCGAGGCGCTCAAGAACCCCGAGGCGGTCGTCAAGGAAAAGGAAAAGGATGGTATAGTTGCAGTCAGTAATGAAGAGGTGGGAAGCGTCGAGACGCCCAATCCCGAAGGCACGGTTTTGGACGAGAAAAAGGACGCCGGCAACGGCAGCAAGAAAAAGGAAAAGAAGAAGCGCTCCGAGGCAGAACGCAAGGAGCGAAAGGAGAAAAAGAGGCGCAAGGCCGAGGAAAATGGGAGCGTGCCCATGGAATTGATAAGGGATGACGAAGACACTTCGACGCCCGACTCTGATCAAACGAGACCAAGCAAACCGCAGGACCGTCCTACGACGGACCCTTTGCGAATATACCGCCGCTGCTGCCAGCTGAGGGAATCGCCCATTCTGAAACGCATCACGGAGCAGCTGTCGGACAGCTCCAATTGCCCCATAGCCACGCCTGGTGCCGTCAACTGCCTAAATCTCACTGGGTCTCGACTCACCCTGGCCGACATTAATACTCTGGGGGATTGGCTAGCAGTAGTGCCGGTCACGAAGCTGTTGCTGGAAGATGCAGACTTGACGGACGAAGGCGTACGGGTTGTTCTGGCGGGACTGCTAGCTGCAAAATTACCCGAATTCAGACGGCGGCGCAACTCATGCAGCGAATCTAGTGAACGGACGGGTGTCGTCGAAAAGCTCAGTCTCAAGAACAATCCCAGAATCACGCGCGAGGGCTGGAAACACATTAGTCTGTTCATCTACATGTGTCGGTCCCTCAAAGCTTTGGACGTCTCGAACGTTTTCTTTCCGCAGCCCCGCGTCCCGCCCAAGGTGCATCCATCAGAGCAAAAGAAGCAGGTCAAGGTTCCGATTGACGATGTTGCAGAGATTTTGTGCAAGTCGCTGTCGGAGCGTCTGGGCGGGTCGCATCTGGAAGAGCTCCTCATGGCCAATTGCGCGCTCACGGCGAACAATGTGCGCAAAATCGTTGACGGCGTCGTTGTCAGTGGCATTCAAAGGCTTGGCTTATCAGGCAACAGCCTTGACGATGAAGGGCTGGAGCACGTCGTCCGTTACCTGCGGTCAGGCGTGTGCCACGGCCTCGATCTTGGTGGAAATGACCTCTGCAACCGCTTGGCACGATTGTGCGAAGGTCTCAACGAGAAAATTCCTCTGTGGGCGCTCGGCCTGGCTGACTGCAACTTGTCTCCCGACGCCATCAAACCGCTCTTCCCGCGGCTGGTCGCCATGTCCAACTTTCGCTTCATCGATCTTTCGCACAATCACAGTCTCTTTGCGCAGGATCCGAGCGCGCTTGGTACGCTCCGCAAGTACATGCCACAGATGCGCTTCCTCAAGCGTATTCATCTCGAAGATGTTCAAATGACGCCTGCACAGGCGATTGGCCTTGCTGAAGTCTTGCCGGAGTGTCCCCAGTTGGCACATCTCAACATTCTTGAGAATCCCGAAATCTCTGCGCTGGCCTCGGCGTCGGACGAGTCTTCACAGGAGGAGGCCTGCGCCCTGTATGCCTCGCTCATGGTGGCAGTCCGTGTGTCCGACTCCATCATGTGCGTCGATGTCGATGTGCCTTCGCCAGAGAGCAGCGAGGTCGTCAAGGCGCTCGCAAAGCAGGTCGTGGCGCACTGCTTGCGCAACATGGAGCGCTGTACCGCGCAGGAGACGGGCATCAGCGACTCGACGGCCGCCGTGTCTGACGTCGGTGACAAAAATGTCGAGCTTCCTGATGTGCTACTGCACCTCGTTGGACATGAGACTGACACGGATGAAACCAATGTTTCTGATGACGATGGCTCGTCCGTCGCCCCCGATGAGGACTACATTGTCGGTGGGACTGGCCTGGTCAAGGCTTTGAACTACTGCTTGCTGGAAAAGGCCTCGGACAACCTTCGCCGCAAGACAAGTCTGCCTGGCATTGGAAGTCGTCCTGGCAGTGGCACTGCAACGCCGAGGAGCTCCAGTCGTATTGGACACAGGAATTCTACTTCGACAAGTGCAAAGGCCAAGGTTATGAGCAAGAATCTTTTGACCAGTGCACGCAAGATCCGCGCTCGACTGCAGCCAGCGCTGGCACGAGAGGCGCGGGCGTCCAACGACATGGCATACAAGCGTCTGCTCTTCCTCGACAACACGCTGCAGGGCATCATCCAGCGCTTCGAGGCCGAATACCCTGAATGCCGCCCCGTCTCGCAGCCGCTAAATCCACAGGAGTTGTCCAACAGGCTCGCCAACAGCCTCTCGTCCATCTCTTCGTCGTCCCTCCGCACAGATAACGACTACGCCACGGCTCCAACCTCTTCCACGTCGACCAACGCCGGCGACTCTGTTCCCTCAGAGTCACTGCCGGCCCCTGCGTCTGGTCTTGTCAACGACGCGGCCTCGGCGCACACGGGCGGCGACTCGGACATGGACGACTACCTCGACGAAGAATACCTTCCGCCGCTGGGGCTGCGCAGCCGGCACAACTCCGACGTCAGCCTGGCGTCGCGCGCGCAGACGCTCGAGGAGGGCCGCGTCCACCGCATGGGCCAGAGCGTGCGGCGCGACGTTATCCGCCCCGGCACGCCCACGCTCGGCCTCGACGACCACGACCACCGCGGCCACGGCCACGGTCACCGCTTCTATGGCAGTCGTCCTGGCAGCCCGCTCCTCGCGGCGCCGGGTCCAGAGGGCCGCATGGCGCTGCCGCTTGTTGAGCGGCTCAAGGAGTGGAGTGGCGAGGAGTCTGCCGTTGACGATGACGACGAGGACGACGTTGAGACTCCAGGTGTGAAGACGAGTCAACAATCGACCGACTCGTCAACCACTCCAACCAATCTGTCTGCTATCAAGACCGCGTCACCGCCTCATCCTACTTATGCGCCTCCTTCTCCTCCACCGCCGCAGGACGCCCCGCCCGTTCCGCCATCGTCGTCGCACTCGTCGTCAGCGGCGTCCTTTTCGTCGCTATCAGGCTCGACGTCCGCCGCCGACGCGCCCACCATGACCAACTCTGCCACGACAACGACAACCAGCGCAGCAGCATCCGCCTCTACTTCGACGCCCTCATCCCTCTCGTCCTCCCATCTCCCCCTCCCCACCTACCCCACCTCAACCACGCCGTCGCAAATCTTCCCGCCCAATAACCTGACCACTACCACCGCTACCAACCCCGCACCCGCCGCCCCTCTCCCCCTCAGCATCCCCAACGACGACGACCTCTCCCCGCGCCCGCACGAGCCGCGCGACGCCTGGGAGCGCCGCATCCGCGCGCACTTTGTTGGCGTCAATGCCGAGGAGTTGAGAAGAATGGAGCAGGATCGACCCGCGGAGTGGGCCCGGTTCCGGGAGGCGCAGATTGCGGCGCTTGTTAATGCGGGACGCGTGAGGTGGGAGGATGTCAAGGGGGAGTTTGATGACCTGTAGTTTGGGTGTGAGTGTGGGGGAGTGTGTGTGAGGGGGATGGATGCTCACTGGGTGCGACATGGCACAGCTGTTTGGGATTTGGACTTGAGGCTGGGGTTTCTTGGATTGGATTGGATTGGATGATGGTTCTCTTTAGGTCTGTCAGCTAGGATAGGTAAGGAAGGTCAAGTAGGTACGGTCCGTGGAAGGAGGCTCGGCTCCCTTGGGGCGGTCAATCAGTCAGTCCTTTGCAATTTTCTAGTCGTATCGTCTGTCTCGTTAGCTACTACTAGGTGCGCTCGGTGTGGTGTGGTGTGGTCTTTGTCTCCTTCTCACAATCTTTCTTCAGCGTGGAGCCCGGCGCCAAGTTGTGCCTGGCGTTTTTCTGTCTATCTATGTCTCTATCTATGTCTCTACTTTGCCATCTATCAAGGTAGTCATTAATTGATAGGTGCTTGGTTATATGCGACTGTATGTGCGTGCGTGCGTGCGTGTGTAGGTGAGTGTCCACGTCAGACAAGGAGTATTCATACATCCATCCATCCATCCATCCATCCATCCATCCATCCATCCGTACGCACACGTGTGTGTGGGCAGCTTCACACATGTACCTAGGTAGGCACCCACCTTTCTGATAGGAGCCATTGAATCCTCGTTCTCCCGCCCGCCGGCCTGCCGGCTTGCCTGCGCCAGATGCGACATGCAATGCGCGGTAAAACGGTCAGCCATTACGCCGGAGTCGCTCGTTGGGAGCATTTATTTTCGTCACCATGTGCACTACTCATCATTAATCCACTCACTGATCATTCGGCATGCATGGCCATGTTTGTTCACCTATATCATCTTTCTTTTTGAGCCACTTTCCTATCCCAACTCGTAAAAGTTTTAGATTCTCTCCCTTGATTTCACCTCACCCACCATGGAATGGAGTCTTGATGTAAAAGTCTTGGTACAACGATACTAATCGTCTATATCCATAGCCCCATTACGCTCCTGTGCTGACCTGGCAGCAGCGGTCATGTGTGACAAAAAGACGAATCAATTAGCCAGACGAGACGAAACAGCAACACACCCACGTAACACGCCATGCAAGTTTGAAAAACGCGATAGATTTCAACAAGGCAACAAACAGCAAATGAAAAAACAACGATATGCTTCTTCGGCCGTGGCAAATTTCCGTGTCCCGTCATCATCATAATAAGTGGTGCTACCGTACCTAGCGCGCGCCGCAGCGCCATTGCTACAAAAGAGAAGGAAAGCAGCAGCAGCAGCAGCAGCAAAAGCAGTGAAGCAAACTCCCGGCTTGTGCAAAAGACTGATGATAAACTCCAGCTCCCGCATGCGCCCACTACCATCCATGCATTCCCTGCTCGGCCACCGCGCCGACCCTTGGCCGACTGCTGGCGACAAACCAACTGTGCGAGTTTGCGGAAAAGAAGAAGAGTATTGAGCTACGAAAACGACCTGCGATCGAGCGAGAGCGGCGGTACGCCAGACCGCGAGGAAAATTGGTATACAAGAAAAAGAGGATAGCGCTGCGTTGTTGTCGGTAGAGACGAGGTTCTACTCGTCTGAAAAGACAAAGGCAACGTCACCGCCGCTGACGGAGACCTTGAGAGTGTTAGTTGATGGTCACTGTTGACGTGTGCTTAGACATACCGTGCAGCCGTCATTCTCGTTGCAATCGTCGTAGTTCTCTCCGGAGCAGTACTGGCCGTTGGAGTACTTGCACCTTCCAGACATGTTGTCTCCAACGAGTTCGACCGTGAAATTGAGGCGCGCGTAGGTGGTGGGCTTGTTCTGAAAGATGGCGAGCCAAGCGCGGCCGTCCTTGTATCCAACACCCAAGTTGAGGGGAGCCCAGTTGCCGACAGGCTGGTCACCATTGGACCAGACGCAAGCGTCCTCGACGGCAACGTCCATGGAGTTGACATAGTATTGCGCCGAAGTTGAGGATCCCTGGTGCTGATAGTAGTTAGCCCCGTCAGGGCACGCCAGAGGGTACTCATGACCGGGCTTCGTGTCGATTGGGATGGTCATAGCCTCAGTACCTGTGGGGGGTCAGATTTGGCGTCTGGAAGTGGTTTTGTAGACTTACCAGGATAGTCGGTGCGGCAGACGGCCGAGCTGCCAGAGAGATTGTTTTTGACAGTGACATTGACCTTGTTTGTGCCTGGAATGCAGAGGGTCGAGTAGGCGCTGTTGGTGAGCTTCAGCTTGCCGTTCTTGCACTGAATACCGCCGACAGACTGCCCAGTAGCGCCCTGCATCGTGGGCCATTGCGACTTTTGGTATCCAGCAGGACAGGCGTAGGAGCACAGGGAATTCTCGCTGCAGCAGCCGGGACCGTCGCACAGGCTCGATACCATGGTTTCGATATTGTCAAAGCCAGCAGCCGACGCCACTTGGGCCCTTTGAACGCCAATCCAGCCACCTAGACCCATGTAGTCGATTGCGACGGCGCCATACTCGCTGGGGAATACGTGACAGGGGATGTTTTCGGGAAAGTCAATATCAACGCCCTGAGCGACAGATAGGGTCGGCACACTCGAGGAGACGTCTACAGTGGCTGAAGCTTGCTTGGAGCTGGTCGTTTGCTTTGTGGAGCTCGAGCTCGAGCTGGAAGTCGATGAAAGCTCTGCCTTGGTCACTGAAGTCATGTAAGAAGTGGGTTTTGCCTTCGCCTTGTAGAAAGCAGCAGCTGTAGAGCTAGTAATGACGGTGGAGACGGGAGAGTCGGCATAGCGGAGGCGTCCAGACGCAATGCCTTCCTCACATTCCTTTTCTGACAGGATGGTGTCTCCCAAAGCGCAGACATTGACGACATTGATTTCGAGGCCGTCCTCATTCGCGATCGTATTGCGGCGGTGGTAGTGATGGTGGTGATGCGATCCCAGCGCAAGCGCAGAGGCAGTCGCAAAGAAGGCGCAAGAAGAGAGTAGAATGGGCTTCATGTTGGTTTGGTTGAATGAATGCGCTGAAGTGGATTGGAGTGTCGACTTAAGAACCGCGAGGTAGCGAATTGACCAGATTCGCCGAGCAAGTAGACCAGCTTTTGGCGCAAAATGAGAAGCAGAGAGAAATTGCTTGATGTAGCGCAACCAGGTGTGAGGCGCAGTGTCTTGGACTGACGGATTGTGGCGTTTGTCTGACGTCGAAGGAGGCTCCGCGAGAGTGGCAAGACGTCTTGTCAATTGGTGTCTGGTAGATTGATTGGACGGGCAAAGTCTTGTCGAATGGTCTCTGGCGCAATGAAGCTGAATTGGCGGCTAGGCGCAAACGAGCGTAGGAGCGGTGAGCTCAAAGAGTTCGGCTGGGAACTGGAGTTGAAAGCGAAGGAGACGAAGTGAAAGTGAAGGCAGCGAGTGAGGATAGACGGTTGAGGAAGAGAGGAGACGAGAGGAAATTGATGATGGACTGGAGAGACGAGAAGAAGAAGAAGAAGAGGGTCAGCGAATTCCCCAAAGCATGAAATGACCTGAACAACGAGGGGCCCGTGCACTGATTGTTCCTTCCTGGGGAGGGTTGGCATCCAATAACCGGCTCCAGTCTATTGGGACAGACACGACAACCACAACACTTACTTTTCGTGCTTTGGCCTGCTGCCAATTCGCCAAGTTCGTAAGTCGTCAGAGGAGGAGATTGTTGCTGATGCTGATGCTGATGCTGATGCTAACCCACGGCTCCAGGACGACCAGCCTCCTTTATCGTCCGTCCGAGTCCCCGCTGTGCTGTCGACGGTGAGCGTGCATGTGTGCTACATCACCAACTCTGGCGGGTACCTGACGCTAGCACAGTCGATAGCCTGTCATGCAAGGTATGGCCATTGTAACCAAGCAATCCTCGCACAATGGTTGCGATACTGGCACATGGCCAAGCGCGCGCTTCTCTGCTCCAGACCATCTGGGCATTGGATTCCCACCGACTCCAACATGGCCGCTGACCGCACGGCAGTAACGGGTGGCGAGAGAGCAAAGAATTTTGACAGCTTCGACGCTCGGAACTCGTCTTGTCGGCCTGCACTTTCTCCGACCTGACCTGTCCTGCTGTTTGGACTGTCTGGCGTCCGGTTACACAGCACCTCACTTGCCGACAACGCAGGTACAAATCCGGCCTTTGCTACAGCGAGCGCCAACAGGCCGTCCTCTCTATCGTCCGACTCTTCTCTCGCTCTCAGACTCGGCCTCGCCAGCCCAGACATCGCGGCCAGAGCGAGATCCAAGACCCCATCGTCAGCTGGTCAGTTGCTGCAGTCTCGACTTGCTCTTCGCTACGAGCCGAGTGTGCGTGAGCATGACTGCAGCCCAGCAGCAGTGTTGCGCAAGGGAGATGTCTAAGTCCTCACGCTCATCTCCCGCCCATGTCAACGTGCGATGGGGTGACACGGCGACACAATGGAACACCCAGTCGGAGAGTCGTCCACGGCTGCGGTTGCTGTCGTTTCTTCGGCCATCAAGACACTTATGGCAAAAGCTGTGCTCTTGGGACGTTGCGAGGCTGGCCGCAGGTACCTCCACCCAACCACCATTCCCAGTCTCCCACGCACGACCGGAAGTACAGTTGGAGCGCGCACGCTTCCCGATTCCTCCCTGCGTCACGACTTCGCCTGCTATACGAGCCTTTTCAGCTACTCGCAGCTTCGGCACCACCACTTGGATCCTGATTTTCGTCTCCCGCCTCTTTTCTCACCCGCTGCTGCGCACCTGTCTTCGCCTCAAACAGATGACATTCTTGCTCTGCTCACTCTCAATGGCTGGGTGGCCATAATCTTTTGGCCATTGAGCGACGCTGCCCAGGAACATCGCCATTCGCAACGATGCTACCGTGCCATCCGATTGCATCGTTCTCGTTCTCCTTTGGCGATTCGTCGAGATGGTAGAAATTGCCAAAACAGATTGCACCACTTGTGGTGATTTGCGTGGACGCTGCGAGCGATCGCTCTGCGACTGGCTGTGTGTCAGACGGGAGAAGGAAAATTTTTCGAGAAAAATGTTTGCCCCAAACCTTCATTCCTCCAAAGACTGACTAGCTGAGTGGCAGAACCTGGTGTAGACCCTTGACACGCAGCTCTTGAGCCGCAGACAACTACGGTACAGTCCGCCTGTGATGACTTCATTCCTACCCCTTGAGCATTTCTATTCAAAAGCATGTAGCTCAGAACTGTCGAGCGCAAGATTTCAACTCAGCAGTGCCGACCATGGATGCTCCTCTGGAATGCGGTGTCGCCGAAGTCCAATACTTTGATGGGCGAATGGCGATGGACCTCGAACCAGCACCAAACTTTCAATATTTCTCTTGTCGCATACGACCTGTCAATCTTGGGACATGGCCACTCTACACCGTAGGTATCAGGGTGGTCTGATCCGGCACAGTCGGAGATGGTCGAGAGGCAGAGGACGAATCGACCCAGCCCCAATCGCAAATCCTCCGCCTGCCATCACATCGCACGATGACATTGACGCAGAGGTAGACTAGTTTCGTTGCCTGTTTAGGGACCGAAGAGCCGACGACTCAAAACTCAGCCCTGCAACGTTTTCAGAGCGACTGCCACCTTCACACCGTGGCAGTCCGTCAGTCATTCTGTTATGCGCTCGAAGCAAGGGGGCGCAAAATTGTTGCTTGCGCCCCCAAACCTTTCCAACAGCCCAATCCTGCGCGAATACCAGTTACTCATCTTTGACGAATCGCAACGCGTAGCGAGGCATTCGCAAGAGCGTTGCTGGCGCCCAGCAGGGCTGGACCTCATGGCCTGCGCTGCGCCGCGCCGCACAACCGACCCGGCAGAGAGGTAGGTTTAACGGTTTCCCTGCGACCACCTTTTGCCCTGCAGATTGACGAATAGACGGACGGACGACGAACGACTTGAAGTATCAGCCCAATCATCAACATCGCCGATGATGCGTTGTCGACGCCTCGGGTGCCGCATGATCTGGATGCGCGAGGTGCGCAATCGCCAGCCAGACTCGTCTAGTCCAGTTTAGTAGAGTCCAATCGCTGTGTCGCGGCGTCCAGGTAGTAGTGCTCTCTGCGAGCATGCGACGCCCATGCGATATGATACGTACCATGGCGACGCGTGGATGGCGTGGAGCGTGGACGTACCACTGCACGAGAGAAGTACAAATATTTCTACCCTCGAAACCATGTATGTGACCATGAGGGCAGCTGCGCCGCAGCAGTGTGAGTGAAGGAGGAAGAGCAGACATCAGCCAACGGCGTTGCAGGTGGCTTTGAGCATGCGAGGAGGCGGAGGACGACCAAGTACAGCAAGTACTCACCACACTACGCACTGGTGTGATTCCATGGTGCTGCTGGTTTGGCACCGATCTGCTGGATCGCCACTATCTTCCCATCTTTCTGTCTCTTCCCATCACCTGCCACCATGCCCTCTCACGCCTCTCTTCAACCCCTTCTCCGAAAGGCAGTTGCAACCCCAACACGCACACATCATCAGGTAGTCATCTGGTCGTTCTATTTTGCATTCAGCGCTGCCGTGGCAACGCGCTCGGCCAGGCTGGGCGGGACTCGGCATTGTGTGGTTGCCTGCGTGGTTGCCAAGCGGTGGGTTGGATGGGAGCGTGGAGGGGCAAGAGGAGAGGTCACGCGACATCTGGACGCGTGGGTCGTGACGGAAGCAGATAGTGAGGGTGAGGGGAGAGAGGGATACGGAGTAGACGGGAGAGAGGTTCAGGCTGCAGGCGTTGGTCGGCAGGTAGACTTGAAGAGGAAGGCACCTCGGACAAGGACTCCTTGCGAGTACATAGAAATGTCTTCCTCTTCTCTGCTTTCTTTCCTCCATGGCGGTCGACTCCTGTTGCTTCGGGCCTCCTACTTTTCCCCATTTTGCTTCGTCACGGCCGCCGAAGTCGGTGTCTAGCGCTGGCAAGACAATGACGGATGAATGAAAGAGGCGAAGTAAGACAGCAAAAGGAAAAAGATCAAAGTCCAAAACTTATCTTGATCAGCTATTTTGGAAATGCAGGACCTGTCGTCGGCCAGCAAGCCACATTGCCAGCCAAACGAGGCGCGGCGGTGGTGAGATGACACGAGCTTTGGGCGGCTCTGCTCGACCGAATCTCGCAGTGTCGCTGCTGACGAAGGCCAACGGAAGATTGCCGCGCGCAAAAATCTGACATGATCCAGGGGCGGCGGCCTGAAGCCCAGCCAACCAATACACGGACAGCTTTGACTCTGTACGTGAGAAGAGTCGGTCGTCGACGTTGCCATTGTCTAGGCGATGGATGGATGGATGGATGGATGAATGGCACCCAGGAACGGGCCGAAGCCGCTAGTCCGGCTTATCTCCAATGTCCGGGCAGCGTCTAAGCCCCGCGGCATATGCAGTGTGGTCGGTGGTCTTCCAATAAACTTTTTCGGGAGAAGGGGCGGAGCAAGCAAAGAATACTCGTGTTCTTCGCGCCCATGACGTAGGTTCGGTTAGCTTCCATGGAGAGTTATGGACCGTGGCAGGGCCGGGTCCGGTCAAGACGGGAGGGCGTCAGGGGAGGTCATTTCGGGCTGCGGTGCCGTGTGTATACTGGTGGATGGGCAGCTTGGCCGTGGCTGACGCTGTCGCAAGTCGCGTGTGGCGGATGCCAATCATGGCGGCGGATGCGGATGCAGATGCAGATGCTGGCTTGCGTTGTGGCGAGGGAGGGACACGGATGGAGGGTGAGGTGCTGCGGTGCCGTTGATATGCAGGTGAAGCTTAGGTTTTGGGGGGGGGGGGGGGGGGGGGGGGGGGGGGGGGGGTGAGGTCACCGGTAGCATAGCTGTACCTCACTGGGCTCCGCTGCGCCATTCACTCATCCACCATCTCGTGTCCATGTCCAAGCGTGGCGATGAAACTGGCGACGGAAACGCAACTGGCCAAGACTCAAGACACGCGTCGCAATGCTGTCTGGCCTCGCGACTGACTGAATATCCTCCTCCTCCATCTCCGCCCAAATCAAAACCCTCAACACCTTGCATGCCAACACCGCCCGCCCAACCCAGCAAGCTTCACCATCTTCCTTTTCTCACCTGTACCTAGGCCTCGTTGTTGACCAAGCCGTATTCTGCTGCCTACAACCTCTTCGACCCTCATATACAGCTTCTTCTCCTCCTCGCCTCTGCGCTCTCCACGCTCATTGACATCATGGCGTCCAACTCATCACCGACTTCTCGCTCACCACCCGAAATCATCACCATGACTGCACCCTCCGACTCCCCCGCCAAAGCTACAAAATCCGAAGAAACGACATTGGCATGCGAATACGAACCGGATGTTGAATTTCAGGGCGACGTACTCGTATCGCAAGACCTTCCTTCACAGAAAGATGTCGATCTTTGCGCCGACATGCTGGTCCTCGGTGCAGACGGGGAGTCGAGACCGTTCAAGAGCTTGTACTCTGGCGAAGGCGTGGCAACGCGACAGCTAATAATTTTCGTACGGCACTTTTTCTGCGGCGTACGTTTCCCCTCCGAGAATACAGCCACCAGGGGGGGGGTTGAAGAAAGAAATGAGACTCCGCGGTTCTGTCTGCAGCTGTGCGCAGCAGCCCGCCACGTGTAGTTGTGGTAGCAGACGACTGCTCCCTAGCGGATGTCTGGTTTCTTTCTACACCCACTGCGCAGCTAATGTGGAGAAGAAGACGCTAACAAGCGGCCAGAATTGCCAGGAATTCCTCCGGACGCTGTGCGCAAGCATAACCCCCGACGCGCTCCTCGCACTCGAGACACCCACCTTCATCACCATTGTCGGCTGCGGCCGCCCCGAGCTGATTCCCGCCTACGCGCGAACGACTGGCTGCCCGTTTCCCATCTTCGCCGATCCGACTACCAGCCTGTACGCGCAGCTCGGCATGCAGCGGTCGCTGTCGCTCGGACACAAGAAGCCCGAATACCTCAACAGGACGAGCGTGGTGCAGACGACGGTGGCGGGCATCTACCAGAGCATCAAGAGCGGGCGCGGCGCGCTGCAGGGCGGCGACATACGGCAGATTGGCGGAGAAGTACTGTTCGAGGATGAGCAGGTTACGTGGATTCACCGCATGAAGAACACGAGGGATCACTCGGAAATCCAGGAGCTGCGGCGTGTGCTGGAGCTTCCGGTCGAAGTCAAGGCGGAGGACGAGGGCAGGCGGGGCAGGAGTCGCGGTGCGTCGGCCGTGTCGAAGCGCACGAGCAAGAGCTGGAGCAGGAAGAGCGATTCGACGTCGGACAAGGAAAAGGAGATGCTGCAAAAAGAATTTGGATACAAGGAGGAAGATAAGGAGAAGCGCAAGAGCAAGAGGAGGTCTATTCTGCCCGACATTTTTACCAAGCGAGAAGAGGAACCGCCGTCGCCGGTAGACGAGTACAATGAGTACAAGAAGCTGTAGTTTTGCACGATAGCGAGGCGTTGGGGGCGTAGATTGACTGAGACGGCCTTTGTATTGAGCGACTGAAATATATCACGGCACCATCAAAAATTTCCAATTTCCAGCGAGGCGGTCACATCGCGACATGAGGTGCGGTGGTCCCTGTGGTGTTGGTTGGATCCCCAAGGTTCGGGGCCAGAATGACGTCGGATCAAACAGCAAACTAAGTGCGATAATTCCGCGCTTAGTCAACACACATGTGGACTTGACGATTTGTCGGCCAAGGACAGCAATTTCATCACGACGAGTGGAGCCTCTGGAGAACCGCCGCTTGGCGTCTTTGAGAATAATGACCTGGTGAAGATAGCAACAGAGTCCGCGGCGCCCGAATGGGCAAAAGATTCCGCTGCGAGAACCCCGCCAACTGAAGTCCATGTACCCCGCCGCCAACCTCATCGTCAGCATGCATGGAGACGCCCTGCTGCTCCCGGGCGAGGGGAGCAACGGCAGCCCAGCCCAGCCCAGCCCAGCCCAGCCCAGTCTCAGTGGAAGCCAGAATGCGAAATGGTGCCGTTGGTCGGTTCCCGTTGTAGACACCGTTGGTCCACGTCGATATCCTGTATCCGCCGGCCTTGGGTCCCCCACATGGCTGGTGCGCGCCGGATGGTGCTGCCGGCCTTTCAAATAGACCTCTCCACCCTTCCGCGACAACCACCACTAATTCCTATTCCAACCTTTCAACCCTTTGCCCTAGCACATTCGACACCATGTCCGCCGACACTGTTGGAAAGGTGAGCTCGCGACTGCCCGTGACGCAATGCTCAAGCTGCTGCTGACACACACGCCGCAGACTATCAAGTGCAAGGTACGCGATCCCTCGAGCCCGACAGACGCAAAAAATTGACGCCACTCAAGGCCGCCGTCGCCTGGGAGGCCGGCAAGGACCTCAGCGTCGAGGAAATCGAAGTCGCCCCGCCCAAGGCCCACGAGGTCCGCATCCAGGTCTACTACACGGGTGTCTGCCACACAGGTGAGCGCGCAGCGGGGAAGTATACGCGAGAGGGGGCTTGGCTGAGATTCTCCGCGCAGATGCCTACACTCTGTCGGGCAAGGATCCCGAAGGAGCGTTCCCCATCGTCCTCGGCCACGAGGGCGCCGGTATCGTCGAGTCTGTTGGCGAGGGCGTCACCTCCGTCAAGCCGGGCGACAATGTCGTTGCCCTGTAGTAAGTTTCCCCTCTTTTCCAGCCATCGGGCGGACCCGGGCGGGGACGAGCAAAAGAGATCGCGATTTTTTTTTGGCTGACCCATTGGCGCGCATAGCACCCCCGAATGCCGCGAGTGCAAGTTCTGTGTTAGCGGCAAGACCAACCTCTGCGGCAAAATTCGTGCCACCCAGGGCCGTGGCGTCATGCCCGACGGCACCTCGCGCTTCAAGTGCAAGGGCAAGGACCTGCTGCACTTCATGGGCACCTCGACCTTTTCTCAGTACACCGTCGTAGCCGACATCTCGGTCGTCGCCATCACGGACAAGGCCCCCATGGACCGCACCTGTCTGCTGGGCTGCGGCATCACGACCGGCTACGGCGCGGCCGTCATCACGGCAGGCAAGGGTGGTGTCGAAAAGGGATCCAACATTGCAGTCTTTGGCGCAGGATGCGTCGGTCTCTCGGTCATCCAGGGTGCGGTCAAGAACGGTGCAAGCAAGATCATCGTCGTTGACGTCAACGACTCCAAGGAGGAGTGGTCCAAGAAGTTTGGCGCCACCCACTTTGTCAACCCCGTCAAGCTGCCCGAGGGCAAGAGTATCCAGGAGAAGCTCATTGAGATGACCGACGGCGGCTGCGACTACACCTTTGACTGCACGGGCAACGTGCACGTCATGCGCAGCGCGCTCGAGGCTTGCCACAAGGGCTGGGGTGAGAGCATCATCATTGGTGTTGCGGCGGCTGGTCAGGAGATTTCGACGAGACGTGAGTTTTGCTCCTTCCATTTTCAATCCTCATCTAACTTTCCACAGCCTTCCAGCTTGTCACCGGTCGTGTGTGGAAGGGCTGCGCGTTTGGTGGCGTCAAGGGCCGCTCCCAGCTGCCCGGCCTCGTCGACGACTACCTTGGGGGCAGCCTCAAGGTGGACGAGTTCATCACTCACCGCCAGCCCCTGGACAAGATCAACCAGGCCTTTGGCGACATGCGTGCCGGCGACTGCATCCGTTGCGTTGTCAACATGCGCGAGTGACTTCGATCCACGTTGTAAGGTGTAGCAGGTAGGCTTGGAGTTTTTTTTCCAAAAATTTCACAGAGGAGTGTGGCGGCTGGCGGCTTTTGACGTGTTTTCTTAGAAACCTGGGTCGGCTTGAGTTTAGGGGTGACGATATTTGAGGGCAAAAGTGCCTGCCATATGCAGCGTTGTCTGGATGCGGTTGAATGGGATCTGGTTTCCAATGTTTGTGGCAAGTGGTTGTGATGTCTTGACCGTTCCCATGGCTGCTTTTTCCCCGGCTGACTGAATTGACCAAGACGAACCTTGTGCTGACCAGCATTGCATGTGAAACGGAACTTTGGCAGGAACATGGCTCGGCATCTCCATCGGCAGATTTTGGGCAGCATCAACCGCCTACGACAACTACAACAGCTGTCACTTGTTCAGCAACATTGATTTTTCGAGGAACGCTTACATTGACTTGTAAATGTTTCGCTCGTTCGACAAGTCTCAAGAGCACGGAAGATGATGGACAGTCCATTGACTTGGAATCCAGAAACTTGGGATGAAAATACCAGGACTATTTGACACGTAGTCGACGGAAAAGAATTCATCGTGAATGATTTCTCCTGGCTGACTCCGACCATGAGGAACTCAAGTCAAGTCAGTGTTCTATGAAGCGTTGAAGATGATGCAAACACTGATCAAGGAACTGAGCGTTCATGTCCCAGGACCAGATCGCAACTTCCAATTACAGTCCCAGCACGTGCCAGCCTTTCATGTCCATTGTTGAAGCTGTCTCGTGAGTCGGTCCGTGTTGGGTTCCTTCTTCTTACTGACAGTTGCCCCATTCAGAACACAAGCCCCTCCAACGCCATTGAACTTCCAAAACTACGACACATCCTATGGAAAGTGCCAGTGTCGTCTGGCTCTGCTTGTCCAACATTTGCTTGACCTTCGACAACCATCTTACAACTTCCATCATCACCAGAACAGTCGTACCAAAACATTCGTCTAGAAACAACCATGGAGAGCAAAGCGACGGCCAAGTCGACTCCACACTTACTTCCACTTCACAACAAATCTTCCACACGCTCACTCCCAGACGAAGCGACCGGGGATTCCAGCGGCCTCGAAGCAGTCTCCGTTCGTACCGAGCGGTCTCGAGAGGACGTAGATGGATCTGATCCGGACAGCCTCAGCTCCGACTCGCAGTCTGAAGAAGTACCTACCATCACTTTGCTACCCTCGGCGCCCAGTACCCCCATCACTTCTCTACTTTCGCTCTCAGAGACACCGTACACGCTCCTCGCTGCCCATCATGAGACTACTGGCCGAGTCTACAAGATTCAAAACATGCCAGGCAAAGGTGTCGGCGCGCTGGCCACGACCTTCATTCCCGCCGGCACGCGCATCATCGCCGAAACGCCCATCATGGCAATCCACCGGCGCGACTGGAAGTACGAGACGACGCAGCGAATGGCCGTCATCCAAGCCTATCTATCACTACCGCACCCACATACGCAGCTCTACGACTCGCTGGTCAACTCGCCGCCCCAATATCGCCATTGGCACGACCTGATTGAACAGGAATGGCAAGACGCGCAGCCATTCGGGCCTGAAGACGAGCCGCACGCGGTGCCGTTTGACAGCGAGCTTTCGCGCAGCGAGCAGACACGCATCATGGCCGTCTTTGCAACCAACACGTTTGGTGTGCACCATAGCCGCGACAAGATCGAGGCGGTCATCTGCCCCGAAGCATCGCGCCTCAACCACGCGTGCGCACCCAATGTGCAGTTTGTGTGGAACGATATCTTGATGGACGGTGCCCTCACGATGCACGCGGTGCGTGACATCGACGCCGGTGAGGAACTCACGGTCGGCTACATCGAGCTGCTGGAGTGTGCAGCAGAGCGCCACGAGAAGCTACGCGCCGTTTACGGCTTCGACTGCTCCTGCGTCGTGTGCGGCGCTGATGACGCGACAGTGCGCCTCAGTGACTGCCGCCGCGAGATGATGCGTAATGGCCTCGCAACGTGCAAGAAGGCGAGAGCGGAAGCTCCGAAGTGGTGCTCGCTGAGCCCCGAGGTCAGGGAGATTCTGGAGTCTGTTGTTGCGCTGCACCAGGAGGAGGGCTTACTTGGCCTCAGTGCGGCTGACGCGTGAGTGCTCCCTGCGCGAGGCGCTTGTTAATGTTTGTTGGTGGAGATGAGTGATTGATTGACTGACGGACTGCTGCTCGTAGCTTCCGGATGGAAATTGACCGCCACTACATGCAGCAGACACTTGTCGTCCTAGAGCGCTGCATCGGCGCCGATCATATGTTGTCCATGCGCACCAAGAGGAAAATCGATGATATCGACGTTAAGGAGGAAATGGAGGCTGATGCAAGGGCGCATTCGGAGATGAAGGCAGCGTATGAGTCTGCTACCGCCCACGCAATAGTTGAGTCATCGAGCGCCGCTGTCAGGGAGCAGTCGAGCGCTGCTACCGTTACCGCCGCTACTTCGCCCAACTCTGACGTACCGAATAACGACTCTGTCCATGATGTCTCGCTCTCTTCAAGCCCCAATGACAAACTGGAAATCCTATCTGATGGGGTTGCGCTCGTTGACATCGAAGATTGCACCATCGAATTCGACGGCCCAAACTATGCGGACGATCTCGTCTCCATCCCCTGCTTCGACGGCGGATGTGACACTCCCAACACTGTCCCGGCCTCTCGTTTCTGCTTCGACGGCGATGGAAGCAAGGTGAAGGACGAGGAGCAGGAGGAGGATGAGGAAGAAGAGGAGCAGCAGGGAGGGAGGAGGAAGAGGCAGCGTCGGGGAAAGAAAAACAGGGCGGTCTCGCGGGCCAGAACAGCAGTGATGAGCGGGCGGGACCGACGTTAGGAACGGAGCGGGGCTCTTCGGGAGAACCGACTTTGTGCTGAGCCTTGCCATGGAATTGATTCGGATGGATCGCCCAGTCCGAAGACGGCGAGGTTGAAGGAGGAAAAGAGAGAGGATGAGGTGAAAGAGGAAGAAGGCGTTGAGGATTCTGGTTCTGATGCTAACTCTGGCTCTGGGTCTGATTTGAATGAGCCGCACACTGATAGGCTTAGGAAGCGGAAGAAAAAACAAAAGAGGGGGAAGAAGAAGAAAATTAAGAGGGAAGAGCAGAGGGAAGTGGAGGAAGCGAGTCGGCTCGACCCATCAGGGGCAGTCCAATCGACCAACGGCGACGTCGACGGTGAAGTCAACACACCCACGGCAGCAGCAGTAAACGAAGAACTGTCTTCCTCACCCGCGGCAGCAGCAGTAAAACAAGAACCGCCCTCTCCACCCGCGGCATCAGCAGTAAAGGAAGAACCGTCCTCTCCACCCGCGGCATCAGTAGTAAAGGAAGAACCGTCCTCCTCACCTGCGGCAGCAGCAGTGAAAGAAGAACCGTCCCCTCCACCCGCGGCAACAGCAGTAAAGGAAGAACCGTCCTCTCCACCTGCAGCAGCAGCAGTTGAACAAGAAGAGCAGACCTCCCCACCCGCGGCAGCAGCAGTAAACCAAGAACCCCCTTCCTCACCCGCGGCATCAGCAGTAGAGCAAGAAGAGCACACCTCCCCACCTGCGGCAGCAGCAGTAGAACAAGACGAGCAGACCTCTCCACCGGCTGCCACAGCTGTCCTAGGCCAGCAAATCCCCCCACTCCCCACGATCTCCCAACTCCTCAACTCAGGTTTGTCCCCCTCCATACCACCAATCTCAACAGCCGTCTCTAACGCCGTCTGCTCAGGTTCCTCCGCCCCGAACATCCCTACATCCGGACCCGCGAACTCGTTGTCCACCTCACTACACAACACACCGTTGGACGGGCCAACCCTAGAACGCACCATCAAAACCGCTTGGCCTGCCCCAAATTACCTCTCCGCAGAGGAGGTTGCCGAGCAGCAGCAATACCTTGCCGAGCTTATTCACAGAGACATGTTGCGCGGGCGACAACGCTTACAAGAAGTCGAGCAACAGCAGCGGCACGGGCAGCAATACCAACAAGCACTTGAGCCTCAGAACCAGCGACCCCCACAACCACCCCAACCCCCGCAGCAGCCTTACCAACAAGCACCACCACAACAAGTACCTCCCGTCGCAATCCGCCAACCCAACATGCCAATGCTGCCGCCACAGCAGCAACAAGCACCTCAGCCCCAGCAGCAGCGGCACCAACAAGCCCCCCCACAACAATACCCCCCGGTCGAGATCCGCCAACCCAACATGCCAATGCTGCCGCCACAGCAGCAACAATTTTACATAGCGCACCCGCCCAACGAGTTCGACTCGCTGGTTGTGCATTTCCCCGGCCAGCCCTCGGCGCGCTTCGCCCTCGTGCCTCTGTACCGCATGCCGTTGGGGTCGAACTACGAAGGTCCGCGTCGGAACCATTTGGAGGCCAGTCTGATGTCGAATGGGCAGGGGTCTGTTCGGCTTAGACGTGGTCCTTATGAGTGGTTGGGCGCAGGTGGGCCTCCGGGAAGGTGAGGGGGGAAATGGGGGTGGGCTTGGCTGTCCTTTGACTTTCCCTCTCTCTCTTTCTTCTTCCTCTTTCTTCTTTTTCTTTTGGTTTGGTAGTGAAGGGGTGATTTGGTATGCCGTCAGCCAGCAAGTGGGTAGGTAGTGAGTTTATCGAGGCAGATATCAATTCAAGCGGTTGGTTAGTCTTTCATGTCAGCCGTTCGAACGTTGGTCAAAGTGCGATGCAACAGCGTCTGTGTCTGTATTCGAGTGCCTGACTGGTTACATAGCTGGCATCAGATGGGATGGGACAGAGGGTTTCTTGCATCTTCTTCCAGCTTTCTTCCCCCCCTTTTCTTCTACCCCTTTTACCCGGACCCTTCTGCCCCTGTATGCGGATGCGGTCGTGGAGGAGGCGTTGTGTTGCATTTCTGGAGCATTCGTGGAAGCGTAGTCCTTTGTTTCTGGAGGGTTCGTCGTGGAGTCAGTATGCGTTACTGGGGCATTCGTTACAGAGTCGGAGTTGCTCCATCGCAGCCCACGGGTCTACAGCCGTCTCAAAGACACGCTCCCTCTCGTTTGCTGGAGCATATCATAGTTCTCTTGCAGCGGTGCCATGACCGCCTGATGGAACCAACTAAGAAATCCGTCGCTTCCGGAATGAACGGACTGGACGTGCTGGATGCAACTCGTGACGGCAGACGAAAAGTTGGGCAGCTCATCCTCCTGAACCATGATTGTGTACATGGGAGCGTCGCTGGATGGAGACAGCGGTTCTCGGTAGTTGAGCTCCAGCAACGCAACACCGAGATAGTAGACCATTTCGTCGTTGCGAAAGGACAGTCCGGTGTCGTTGTTGGCGTTGGACTGGGTTGGAATACGAGGCGAGACCTCGAAATCTTTTGCGATGGAGAGATGAGTTTCGCGTCCTGATGGATTCCTCAAGGAAACGTTATCGAGCGTCCATTCCTTTCCTCCGTAGCCAGCTTGTTTCGTGGAAGCGGAGCACGGCCGAGGCCAAAAGTGGAGATATCGTCCGCCTATGTGCGTTAGTCCAAGGCTCCGCAGCAAAAGTCGTGGCGCACGATAAGAAGACGGGGAACGGTCGGGGGCTTTCGCAGCCTTCATTCAGGAACGGAGCGGGACTAGTTTATTTTGCAGACTTACTTTTCCACTCGTCGACAGCGTGAGCTGTGTGTCGAAAATTGCTTCTCGTAAGGACCTCGCGTTTGACGTATTGATATTCACCGGAGCCAGGTCATCGTGGACGTGGTAGTGCCATTATTGGTCATGGAAGACACCACGGCACACACTATCAGTGTGGATTTTGGCCAAATTGGCACACAAACCGGCTGTCGCTGTATTGGAACTGCATTCGTCTTTGTCATCTTCCGCTGTCAACGTGCACGACTTCCAGATGCAACTTGTGTGGACGGTTTACGCCCCATCCGAAAGCACACCTATCTCGGCATCTCCGGCACATCGCCTTTTTCGCGATACCGAGGTCCCAATACCACTCCGATCTTGATGAAAACGACAATGATTCGAGAGCAGTCCAGCGATTCGGGACAGATCATCTATCACTGAAGAATTCAATGAATATGTCCATCAAAACGAATAGCGAAGCTGATGAAGCTGGTGAGGTGTCAATCAAAGGTCGAGTTGGTCAACAAATCCAATACTATCCGGATGGACGTGTCGATGCGTCATACCCTCCCCCTTTGGAACCGGTGAGAACACTGAACTTGTTCAATACTTTGGAAGCCGATCACTGACCGCATTGTAGCCTCCACCACCATCTTGGCTGGTCGAAATGGTGCGGGAGTTGCACCTACGGGAAGAGAACTCATTACTCGAGCCTATTATGCAGTATTCGGCAATCGAAAAGGAAACCAACAAGCCAACACAGCTCGATAGCTCCTGAGCTGGAAGAATGGATCGATCCACAGAGTGAACCGCTACCGGAGTGGCCAAAAGGCCGCGACACATTTGACGAGGACTCGCACACCCAAGGGCCCGACTCACAATTCAGTTTCCGCGATTCAGACTCAGATTCTTTCAAGGAGCCTGAGTGGGAATCTAGTTTGCATTTCCATTACTAGTCCTCCTCGACGTCGGACGAAGAATCAAGTGAAGAACTGGAAGAGGTTGAAGGGTCAGAAGATCCAGAAGGTTTTGACGAGTCTCATGAGACTCCGACGGTGATTACAATCTGTAGCTCTCTTTCTGGAATAAAGTGGAGCGATGTCCATTCTTCCATTACGCCGCACGATACTTGATTTAACATTTCAGAAAAAACTCGGATATAGAAGCCCGAAGGAATGTGGAGGTTCGAATCCGTATGCTCATCCAGAGCCTCTGAAAAACAATCCTCCTTGGCATGCTATTAGACAGTGTGGGGATCGATTATCGCTGCCTTCCAAGCGCAAGGTCTCTCGATCCAAAAAATGGGACTACATCATCATACATCGGTTTGTTACCCGCAGCCTCTCTTCAGATGAGAGAATCTAGTCACCCCTCTGTTGTCCACTTCCGCTTTTTTCGCAAGCGTGATGCTAGTTGAACAATTCATTCTGAATAGTCGCAGCGTGCAATCACTCAAGGACAAAGGTCGATTCGCACAGGGTGTCGCAGTACGGATTCGATTCAACGACGTAGTAGACTATTCTTTGTCATTGAGTCAAGCTGCATCTCCAGGACCCCCTTTCACATTTGTTTCTTTTTGCTGTGGCAGAAGCCAATACGGACATGGTGCGCCAAATCTGTGCCAGCAAGTGTGAAAACCAGAGTTCGCAGAGAAAAGGACCAAAAGTTAGAGAAACTGAAACACAAACCGCAGGAAAAGAGAGGCATCAATTCTCCGATGCCGGATCGACGCTGGCATTTTGGGTCATGGTCTGGCTTGGAGTTGGCTTTTACCAGTCTTTCATCAAGCCTGACTGCTTTGAACGGTCTAATGAGACGCCAGAGCCAAACGAGCCTCATATATCAGTTCTTGAAGCAGCTGCCAATGATCCTGAGAGAGCTGGAGCCGTCCAAAAATTACATGCGCCTCCTCATTGCTTGTTTCAGGAACGATGCTGCTCACATTTCAAGCCTTGCGGAGCACAATCTTGTCGATCTTAGAGCCCATGCCAGGACTCCTCATGGTGCGGAGATGAGAAAAGAGTCCCTGGTTAGGACTCTATTCTTCCTGTGCCTGGAGAGAGACTACCGAGACGCAGCAGAGACATTCATTAATCACGGTTTCAATGCCAATGCGAGTTTATATGGACCTCAGACACCACTGCACATTGCCGTCAGGAAAAATTCCAAATCTATGGTTTGTTTGCTGCTCTCCCGAAAAGCAAATCCGAACCATAAGAATGCCGGTGGAGAGACACCTTGGAGCGCGTATGCGAACGCGAGCTACGCTGAAGGTATGCTTACTTTTCACTACTCTGCCACATAGGAAGACAAAATCTTGAATGCTGTCCACGAAAACTCAGTCCTTAAACAATTTTTAGACGCTGGCTAGATCCGAACTCATCTAGTCTAGGATAGTTCCCTCCCCTTCACAGGGCAGTGGGTGCTGGAAGAGCTGCTGATGTAGATTTTCTTCTCAATAACAAAATCAACCCTTTGATTCCGAAAGGACGTGGACTGACCCCTCTAAATATTGCCGTTCACTAAGGGCACTTAGAGTGCGCTAGATTGCTGCTTTAGTCCAAAGCGGATCTAAATCTGAGGACGGGTTGTCCCTTGGCGACCCTTCTTGATTTAGCAAAACACGCTGAGATGCAAGAAATGGCTTGTTGAGTACGGAGCAGAGACTGGAAGTGACAGGAAAGCTAGGAAACAAGACATCAACCATTTGAGAGGTTTCATCGACAGGGAACTTAAGGCGGTGGAGCATTCAGTGTTTTGGCATTACCAATAGAAGCTATCGAAGGTGCTTGGATTATTTCCAGAGTGTCAAGTCAAGCTTCAGCGGTCGTCCGGACGCCATCCGTTGTAGTTCTTGAGGAAATGTTAGCGATAAGAAGCATTCCAGAGCAGAGGACTGCTCACCGTTGTCGAACTACCAGTGATATGCATGCCATCCGCGGCTGCATTTTACACACTTCCCATGATGACGCCGCTATGATTCTCAACCCTTTCCCGGAAGATGGTGTCTCCAATGTGGATCGCGCTCGTCTGAATTCAGTCGTCAGACCGGGACCCCTATTCCAAATGATCGACCTACCTGAGTCTGCACTGCTTCCTCTGATTACGGAGAATCCAGTGCAGTGATCCATTGGCAGAGCTGGTCAGAAATGCTGCGGAACCCGGGATGTTCGGGAAAGGCGAATCTGCACATCTCGCGGTGGTTTGCTGGAATTGGCTGCGGCTTCTTCCCAGGGATCGTGGCCGACTCCTTGTCGACTACAAGCCCGAAGCTTTTTGCGACCCGCATAGAATGTTCCTCGAAGAAACATGCAACATCGAGATAATTTCCGTCTTCAGAATGGGCTCTGCCATCTAAGTATGCCAGAAACGCGGAGGTGATGTCCGCTGCCTTCTCTGATCGCCGTTGGAGGGTTTTCATGTTATTGTCGTTTGTCGTGGTGAAGAGAGAAGCCACTCGCAGCACAACTTTTCCAACTGATGCCATGTCAGAACCTTTGAATGGCGTCCCGAGAAAAGCAACCCCCTTCGTCGCCTCTGCAATGTTCTGACTAGCAGCATCTGAGCCGTGCTGCCGGAACAGAGCATTCGCGACAACAAGACCACCGAGGCTGTGCGCAACAAACAGCAGAGGACGCCCCGACTTGAGGTGGTCAGTTGCATTCAACCCAGTATCTTATAGCAGAGGGATGTTACTGTTCTCGTCCGATTTCTCAGACCAGCCAGGCTTTGGAGCAAGGAAGTGCAAAACTCGTCCAAGCTGGTCTCCAGGGGAATCTCCTTGCCAAGCCAAGATCTTGCGTAGTCCGCATCGTACCCAAAGGAGAGAATCCGAGCTGTCTTGCAGACATCGGGCAACAAATCCTTTGGCCAGAACACCGGATCCGGATCCTCGTCAGTCGGTTTTGATGACCAAGTGTTTACTCTGTCCCCTCCGAGACCATGAACGAAGATGATGCTGTACTTGTCAGAATACTTCCAACAATCCGATTTGAAAAGGGCTTACTCGACAGTTGCATTTAGTGGATCAGCCAGCGGTTCCCCTAGTTCTGTCTTGGGTGCCACTCTTATTCGTTCAGCCTGAGCAGCCTGCTGCCCATCCTGGCTGACCTCCGGGTCCATGTCTGCCATACTCTGTCCAGCAGCGTCTTGACCCATCCCTTGTCGGCGTTCAAACGTCAGGCTGCGAAGTTTCTTCTTCAACATGACCATGTCTGCGAAAGCTTTTCCCTGAAAGCGTTGCTTTTACTCCATGGGATGACCGTCACTTTTACGCGCCAGCCGATGCTCCGCCACTTCAGTCAGATGGACCACCGCAAGCCAATGGATTGATGCGAAAGCCGTCGAACGTGTTCCAATTTCTGCAAATGGTGCTTTCGCCGCTTCTGTCCATGCAAGCCATTTCTTCGCCTCATTATGCGCGAAACTCTTTCCTTTCCATCTCGAGCGCTGTGCATACTCCACAAAGGACAAAGGAACTTGATTCGCCTTTCTTCGCGCCGCATCGTGATGGGAGCCGCATTGATTGTAGAGTCGGAAGTCGTGTCCAAGCGAAGATCCCTTGACCACACAATTGCCGTCGAACCCGCAATCCTGGATTCGTATACACGCGCGGCTGTGCGAAATCTCGTGTCGCTTCTCAGTAGATCCTTGCGCGGGGATTGCAGTCGGCGAATTGAAGTTCAATTCATGCGTGTGCGTGATTCTCGGCTCGCCACGCGCCCCGGGACAATCAGTCCAGCTGTGCCGCTTTCGCGCAGGCGGACATCCCACCCTGAAAGCCCATGGATAATTTAGCGCCCGGACCGTTTATACAATGTTAAGATGATCCACCATGGAGTTGGCTCTTCAAGTCTCTGTGAGTCGGACTGCCCCTGAGCGTTGCAACGCACAAATTCAGTTTTGCCGATTTTCCTTTCTTGGACCACAATCATGGGAAATGATGCAATTGTTGTCTCTGTTCCGAAACCTAAGGGCGTAACCTCCCTAAACAGTACCTTCGGTGCTGTTTCGAACGAAAATGGCTTGTTTGTCGCAAACTCTGTCAATCATGGAACTTTAACGCAAATAGGTGAGTTAGGAAGTGACTGGAACAGACAAGTGCTTAGTTGGCTAACAAAGGCGAAGGTGCACAAACAAAAAACTATTATAGGTATTTCGGATCTTTCGACAGATGATGAAATGAGTCTAACCATACCAGACAGCTATGCCTCTCAAGATTCCAGCGCTACAGAATGGGACAAACGCGCCCAAATTATTATGGCCTGGCTCCCTCGATTGAACTACTCCAACATCCATAATGGCTTTCGTGAGAGAGCTTCTCCAGGAACTGGCCGGTGGTTTTTTGACTCATAAAAGTTCATCTCATGGCGAACCACAGAGAGACACAGCGGCTTTGGTGTTCTGGCAAACGTTTATCTACCCGCATATGAGCACTTCAGGAAGTTAATTAACGAATCTCTCTTCAGTTATAGCCGGCGCAGGGAAATATTTACTTGCGTATGTGTTTATTTTTGACAAAAGTTGTTGCAGTAACCACAGAGACTGGAGTTCTAACTGGTGTGAAGTTCCACTATCATTGAAGAGCTGCTGAACAGCCATGAAACTTGCCAAGTAGCGTTCTTGTACCTATCATATGAGCGAAGACAAGGAAAGACACCTTCAGTTAAGGACTTGCATGGAAGCCTTGCAAATCAGCTAATCATTCAACGGAGTGACTCGAGCACACTACCGTCTTGTCTCCAGGTCCTCTGGAATAAGGAGAACAAAACGGCAGACCCGTTTGGAAATCCCCCGGGAATGCTGCAGCTTGAAGACCTGCTCTCAGATTTGAGTTCGATCAGCAAGACTTTCACTGTCATTGACGCGCTGGACGAGATTGATTCCAGACAACGACAAGATCTACTACACCATTTGCGCAGAATCAAGAATATCAGCATCCTCATCACTTCGAGGGACCCGTCGATCAAAGACTTTGAATCGGTGGAGATTCTGGCTCACCAAGAAGATATCCACAATTACATCGAACAAGAGTGCGACAAACTGTGGTATCTGACCGAGCAGGATGGAGATTTGAAGACAGAAGTCAAGCGAATAATCACGACAAAGGCCAACGGAATGTAGGTGGTGGCCCTGTTCCGCGAGACCAAAAGCTGTTGTTGATTTTTACTAGATTTCTCCTGGTCCGTAGCCACATGGAAATCATCGCCGCACTGACGGACCGCGGTGAAATTCGAACTGCTTTAGAGAGGTTGCCCAGCGACCCGAACTCGATGTATACGAACATTCTCCAACGGATACGCAACCAGGAGGATCCAAAGCGAAGGTGGACCATGGCGATACTTGGCTGGATGGTCCATGTGTACAGACCACTTGACTTTGACGAGCTCAGACACGCGCTCTTGATCGGCGGCCCAGTTGAACTGCCCCTGCAAGCTGGCGACGTATCTTTTGAACACAGTTCCTTGCTATCACGAGAGGCAATTTTGGCTCTTTGCTGCGGTCTGGTGGAAACTGACAGTAGCAGGTGCGACTCCTTGAGATTGATCCACTTCACTGCGATGGAATTCTTCGCGGAAAGAAGTGCTGAATTTGTTCCCGGCTTCGACGCTCGGATCGCATTAGCATGCGCAAAGTATCTCTCGATCCCACGGCTTGAGGCTCCGGACCCAAGTATTCCTGAGGTGCGGTATCGACAATATACGGATTCTGACTATCGCGACGGCCGAAACAACTATACTGAAGAATTCAAAGAGTACGGAAGGCTGCAAGACCATTGCAAGAGCCGAGAGGAGATGAAGTTGGGGAAAAAGATCAAGAAGTTTGACGAACACATGTACGTCATGAATGAAGTGCAGCACTTTTTCGAAGGAAATGAATGTCATGTTGCCCGGATTACCCGACAAAAGATACACAAATGGCTCTGATGTCTTGATACAGCTTACCACTGAGTTAAAGCTCTAGCTGTATCCCTTCCTGACGTACGCCGGGAAGTACTTGGCACATGACTGCAGAAAGATCTCCCACGATAACGATCGCTCCCCAGTCGATTACCAGATTCGCAAAATTTGGGAAAGCCCTGCAAAATTCAAACTCGTGGAATGGCTGTTGGATGATATAGGATACCGCCGAACCCTTGGGCTCAAAACCTTGACCGACTACGCTGCATTCTTTGAAAGTCCGACGCTTGTTCAGATATCTGGTGATCGGGAGAAGGCGTTCAGGATTGCAATCAACAACGGCTGTCAAGACGTGGTCAGAGCTCTCCTAAGCTCCGGACCCATGGTCGATCTTTCAACTCCTCGTGGCCATTCTACACTACTTTCTGCCGCGCAGAAAGGGTCTCTTCAGGCTGTCAAGGATTTCGTCTGTATCATCTCGGACAACTTGGACAAGGCCAAGAAGTACCACAAATCCGTGACTAGACGCATAAAGGACTAGTTCGGCCGCCGACCGCCTCTGGGTGCTTCCGGCCACGACTACTACTTTCCGGGTTTGTCTCTCATCGAGATAGAGGGCTACATTCGGCTTCTTTTGGCGTCGACGAGAGGAGACGCTGGAGTGATTTCAAAGCTCATTAAGGAGAAGCGCATTGATTTGCCCCTGATCGCGTCTGTGGAGCTTTCAAAGACCACGCAAAAACAGAAGGGGGCCTAGGAGAGTCAGGTCAAAGCTCTCTTGACAACGACTTCCTTTTTCTTATGCGTTGAGAATTGCCACACGCAAGCCGCAAGTGTGTTTCTTGACCACGGAACCAGTGTGGAATCGCTGGATTTCGAAAGTCAAATGCCTTTGCACCGCGCCGTGCATCGAAATTCCCACAAAATGGCTGAACTGCTACTGAGCAGGGGGGGGCACGTACTGACGTCAAAGATATCAATGGACAGCCCGTGTGGAGAATGAGTACAGGTCCAGACCGTGCCGAAGGTAAGATAGAGGTTTTCCCTGTTCATTTCCCCCTTCAGACAGTTCGAGTCCTTGAGCTAACGAAATCGCGGACAGTCCTTGAGCGTTTGATCAAGACCTCCGCGGACGCTGGCGCATCAGCTCTCTACAATGCAGTCTACGACGGCGACGTCGAACTGCTGCTCCATCATGGTGCGAAAATAGATCTAGCTTCAGAAGGCAAGATCGGCCCTTGACGAATCAGTTTGAAGCATTTTCTCGGTGACGAGGAATGAGTTGAAATCCGGGGGGTTTGGTCGCGCGCAACACATTTTGGTGGCTTTCGGGCCTTGCTCCCTATCTGCCTGGAATTGATGTTTTGGTGTCCACGTACGCGTAGTAGGGAAGTGGACATTGATTCCCTGATCATGCGAGCAGAATTGTCTCGGTAATTGCAAAGAAGGTTCTTTAGAAAGGGGACCGTTTGGTCTGTCGGACTAGGAAAGAGCAGGAAGGACATACCACATCATAGGATAACAAGCCATTTTCACTGGCCATCTGACACCAAACGCGCGTCCCCAGTCTTCCAAAGACAAATCAGCCAGTCAACCAAAGGAAGTAGTGACGCATACCGATTGATTCGCTCTGCTCTGCCCTGCTACGCTGCTGTGCTCTGATCTCCTTTGCTGATGCAATCCCAAATCCAATACAGAGCTATTAAATCCGCCAACCACACCCTCAACCGTCTCATACATACACGACTACACCGACAACGCCGCACAGCCAGCGTTCCTGGGGATGGCCGGCGCACCGCCCACGGCCCCTGGCATTCCCTTATACGGCCTACGCTGACCCGAAGAACCGATCCTCCTTCCACACTTCAAAGCAATGAAAGAGAGAGACAAAGGAGCATTACAAGTATGAAAACAAAGAGGGGGCATGACGAACGTTAGAAAAGAGGTTGACGTGAACGAAGTAGAAAAATGATTATTACAGCCCGCAGCCTACCCATACTTCGTGCATGTATCGACATATACTTACAACACGGAAAGGTAGACTGCTGCCGAAAAAACAAAAAAAAATAAAAAAAAAAAATTGGGACGAATTAGGAAAAGAAAAATCCGTCCCATACAGTCATCCAATTCAATCTAGACCAGACCGTTTTCATGCTTGCTTTCCTCGCCGCAGTTCAATTCGTCTCCACCTGATCTTGCTGTCCTTGCGCTGCAACTTTTGGAGTTTATTTTTAATGTAGTAGAGCACACTGGATTCAGTGGAACCGGTAACGAAGATTCCGATCCGGGCCGTGTCCACGTGCTCAATGTGCCACCCCAATCGCATCCTTTCGCTGTGCACTCAAACAACTTTTCCAACAAAGCGGTACGCAGTGGGCAAGCAAAATTACTGGCCGCTGTTGTTGTTGTTGTTGTTGTCGTTTTTGTTGTTCAATCCGAAGTACAGACCGACAATGAGGGCGATGATGCAAACGATGAGGATGAAGATGAAGAGGGTCCAGCGGCGCAAGCGGTTGCGACGACGGATGTGGTCGATGCCCTTGTCGAGTTGAACGTTGGCCTGCTTGCCTTCGTCGAGCACAGCCTCCGTCTTCTGTTCGGTCTGCGTAACTTGCGAGTCCTGGACGACGACGGCCTCGTTGAGATCGATAAAGAGCTGGGCCAGCTCGTTCATCGTCTTTTCGATGCGCTGGATATCGTTGTGACGCGCGCGCACCGCACCCAGGACGCTGTTGGCCTGGCCCGAACGGTTCGATTTGAGCTGCGAATTGCATTAGCGCATTGCTCGGTGAACGTGTGATGGATCCGGGGCTTACCGCCGTCTGGAAGATGCCCTCGTTGCCCCAATCCACGTTGGCAGCCTCCTCGACCTCTGATTGTGATGCCTCTGGGTTGACGATGAGGTATTGGCGCATGATTTGATCCCGCATGCGTTCGCGATAATGCTTCTCAAGGTCCTGGTAGTTGTGCAGCTCTTTCTGGAATGTGTTCTTGACACTGCGAATTTGATCGTTCTTGAGTGCATTGTTCCCGCTGCGCGCAGCGTCGGTCTCGAGGAACTTGATCTCGTCCTTGATTTGCGTGTTGAGAAGCTGGGTCTCGGAGGTCAGAACCTCGAGTTGACGATGCGCATTGACCTCATTGGCATCGGACAGCAGGCGCTGGTGGATGGTGCCAATATCTGTGATTTTCTTGGTCAGTTCGCGAATGCGGCCTTTGCAGCCACTGACGCGGTCGAGAAAGGCTTGGTCGGGCAAGATGTGTTGCGGCGGTGGGGCCATTCCTTGCTCGGCCATGGGTATTTCTGAGTATTGCGATGGTTGCGAGTAGTTGGAGGCTTGCTGGTGGGTAAGCGGCGGTGGTTGCTGCGAGAGGGGTCAGGCGAGGCTATGCGAATTGAAACGGATGCCACGCACCTGAGCAGCGTACGGGCTGGGCTGGCCGTAGGGATTGGCCGAGGCCTGCTGCTCGTAGGGATTGCCGCCATACTGGTTGTATCCGCCGTAGGACATGGTGACGATGGTGGTGGTGGTGGTGGTAGTGGTGGTGGTGAGAGTCGATGGGTGTCGAGGTGGGAGCGGCCGGGGAGAGGAGATGGATGAGGCAGGCCGCTACGGAACAAGACGGATGACGTATTTGGATGGATGCTGACGGGCCGCGGTAAGGGATGTTCGGTCCCTGCGGAAGTGACAATGGGGTTGCGGAACCCGAAGGCTGGGGGTGGGGTATCAAGAATGCAGATGGAGGTGGAAGAGTTGGTGCTTGTGTCGAAGAGGGAGAGAGGGAAAGAAAAGAGGGAGGAGACAGAAGTGGTTGGGCAATTTCGAGGGCGCAGAGTCGTGGCACTGGGGCGCAGGGACTCTTTGGCTACCTTAGCGGTGGCTGCCCTGCCTTGCCTTGCCCTCTCCCGTTCGCCCTCTCATTCCCACACCACCTCAGCACTGCACTGACTGCATTGACACAGCCTCTTTGCCATTTCCATCCCTTCTGGTCGTCCACTTTTCTTTAATTACCCTGCTGCTGACTCTGCCCGGCCCTCACACCTGCGACCAACGTTTTCATCGCCGCCGGATCTGCGTGTCGGGCCTGTGGACCGGGCGGCCTTAAGCTTAATCGCACACTCAGCGGTCGGCGCCGAAGACCACCAGAGACATCAAAGACCACAGCATCAACAAACAGAACACTACCTATTGCCTGTTTCAAAGGCCGATCGCAAACGACCGACGCCGACGTGGCCGCGAGGAAGCTCCCTTGGGAATGGCCTGTGGTGAGACGACACGCTTACGCGCATAAACATTGGCCAATCACCGTGGGATCCATGCGCCCCCCATGGGATGATGTCACCCATGAAACGACCGTACAGGTACCTTAACGGCCCTGACAGTTTCAGCCTGACGAGTGCAAACGGACATTGTCAACTACACGCTATCGACAGCTGCAATAGTGCTCCTTCTTCCAGCTGAGCCCGTCCAATCCTCGCGCTGAAATGCCCTCGTCGAAACTCAACAGTACGAGCGGCCCCGTCCTCCCTCTTCCTCCACCGTATTTGGGCCGTCGCAAGAAGACGACGCTCCGTTCGTCCGTCGCGGCGACAATTTCAACGGCCTGCGCTGGACTAAACGAAGACCTCGTTCGACATCGCTGCAAAGGAGCATTCACAATGGCATGTGGGTTTTGCGAACAATGACAACCAGCCCGCCCTTCATCCGGTAAGCTAGAGGACGCCGCCGGCCACATTCTCACCCTCTTATGGACAAAGACCTGGTCTTGTCTCTGCATCTCTCTTCCCCCCGGTCTATCCTCATCAACGATCTGAGTCTCGTCTCCAGGCTGTGTCCTCTCTCCCCGCGCTCCAACTCTCAACCGCAAGCAAAGCCCGTCTGGGCAGCACTGCTCGTCTTCTACCAAATCCAAAAACGTCCTCGCAGAATAGTTGTACGCGCGAGATTTGGTGCGCGATAGCGTGTAAGAGTGGAGCGCGTCGGCACCGTTGCCTTCTCTTGGCACACTGGTCCCATAGTGCAAGTGCTCGCGGTGGACGCGGCGCGGATGTCGGATCCACGGCCGGCAGCGGGTCGCGTCGGAAGAGGCGATTTTGAAGTCGGGGAGAAAAGCGTCGAGCGGCGAGCCTTCGAAAGGGTTGGTAGTAACCGAAGATAGCGACGACAGCGACTGAAATTGTGGCTGTGACGCCTGACCGGCCGAGGCGCGCAGGCTTCCGGTTGGCGAAAGACTTCTTGCCGATACAGAGCTAGAGTCGTCCCAACCGGGCCCGTCAGAAGTTGTCATCCCTTCTTCTTCCTCTTCTTCTTCTTCTTCGTCGTCGTCATTCCTTTCTGATGAGTCGTTGGCCTCGCCGAATCCCAACGTCTCAAAGTACCAGCTCCTTTCTCCACCAACGCTGCGCCCTGCTCCCTGTGTCCCCATCCCTTGTCCCCATTCTCTACGCTCCTCAATCACTCGCGCCTCTCCGCTTGTTTCGTCCACTACCGCTCCTAATGCCGTCCACGCATCATTGATTGGGCCCTCGACGCCATGATGTCGTCGGAAAACCCGCGACCCTGTTTCAACAGCATCTGCCGTGGGTGATTCGAGCGGGAAGCGGATCGAAGTGTAAGTCGAAACGTGAGGATCATTCAATTGGTCTTGAGGCACTGCATACGCATCTGCGGGCGCAGACAGGCTTGCGAAAGCACTGCCACTGATGGTAAGGCCGTAAAAATATCCGTTGTGGATGAAGAAGGAAGTATCGGCGCCGAGCGCTGTGTTCGTCATTTGCTGCATCGTCAGCTTCGCCATGTCACCTTTACCACCTTCTCCACCTTTCCTTTTTGCTGGAGACGCTTGGTTATTGTTGGTGGTTTTCAAAGGCGTGCCCTCTTTCAAACTCACGCCGTGGACAACCCAAACTCGCTCTCCGCGCGTCCCACAGCCCGTGTGCGTCCCGAAATAATAGTACGCGTCCGTGTTGCGGACGAAGAGCTTGAGCCCGCGGCCCGCGCCGTCGCCTTCGCCTTCGCTGCTCGTCGACATGGTGCTGTCAGCGCCAAAGTTGTCGTCGCTGCCATAACCCCCAAGGCGGTTGGGCAGACGAAAGACGCGGAGGCACGAGGTAGAAGCGCAGGAGTTGGTCGCGTCATCGAGGCGGATGGCGACGAGGTAGTGCGGGTGGTTCCTGAGGAACGCAGGTGCCGACGTTGCAGAACGAGAAGAGCTGAAGTTGAGGTAGAGCGACAGGATTGAAGCGCTGCAGTGGACCAGCGTCACACGCGGAAGAGGATAGGCCGCAGTCGTTGACGATGACGACGAGGTGAATCTCCATCTCTCGCCGCTGTATGCGAGCGAGCACAGCGACGCTGAACGAGATCGCTCTGCCAACGACAACGACGACGACGCGTCCACATCTTCCCAGAGCGGCGCTTCAAAGCCCAGCGTCGCTGCAGCACGGTATGCCATTTCTCCAAAGCGCATCTCTGCGTGCTCTTCTGCGTCCCAGCATAGCGACGCGCTTCTCGCTTCCTGTCTCCTTCTCTTGCTCGACCTCTCATCATCGTCTCCGTTACTGCCTTCTTTCACGCCTGCTCTTTCGACTACGCTCTGGACGATGGCTCCGACGTCCAAAACGGCTACTTCTCTCCCGCCATCTTCGACGTTGATGACGCGGATCTTAGTCGCGTCTCGGCTATTGCTGCTGCTGCTGCCGCTTGGTTGAGAGTAGACATAGCACAGCACGCCCTCGCTGTGCAAGAAGTCGGCAGCGTAGTCGATGACGCAGGCGGAGCGCGGGGATGCCGAGGCGAAGGCGGCTCGTCGGGCATGAATGTTTTGGAGGGCGATGCAGAAGGTGTGCGGTGACTTTTGTGAGGAAGCGATTTGATGTTGCTGCCGCGAAGAGGCCAAAGCAGTGGCTCGAAGGGTTTTTTGCTCGGTTTGCGAGGCAAGAAGGGCTTCGCGGGCGAAAGGCGCGTTGTTCTTGTGACTAGATTAGTTTTGAGAGCTGCATTGTGGGTTGAGGTTTGCCAGGGGTGCCTGATGAATGGACATGAAATGTAAGGTAGACGGTAGGAAACTGAAGACGATCAAGCTTGCCGACTTGAGCACGGAAAAGGATGCTTGCAAATCGACCTGACGAGATCGCTGCCATGAACGCTCTTTTACAACTCACCTGGACCACCATCCGACACAGCGCCTCCTCTCTCTTCACGACGACCCGAAGTTGGCGACTCGTACATCCCAACGCGACAACATCATCCAGCGACAAGTACCTCGCGACCTCAAACAGCACATCGAACGGTAAACCATCCAAGTTGCGCATGTCGCCTTTCCCTTTCCAATTGAATCAGTAATCAATTCCTGGCACCAATTGCCCTTCGACTGCAATGATGATGATGACGACGATGATGATGGATTCGAGCGCTACCGCAATGGCGATGTCTGCCGCCTCTAACAGCTACAGCTATCCAGAAGCCGAATTCGACGAGGCCAATCCAGTACCGACGCGACGAGGCTGAGCAGAAGAGACCGTACATTGGAGCCGGTGGAGGCAGGGCGTGGAGCGAGAGTGGTGCCTGTGTGGTCGTCGCGCAGCAAGGCAAGGCTTCGCCCGAGCCTTGCGTTGTGAACGGATCGTCTTTCGGCAGAGAGATAGCCGCTGTGATTTCCCGAGTTGCTTGCTCTTGTTTAGGTGTTTTGCTTCGTTTCTTTTGGCGCTGGAATCTTGTCCCTTGCCAAACTTCCGCCTTGTCGCGGAATTTGTGAAGACGATGAGATAGATAGTCGACGAGAATCGACGAGCGGCAGAAGCGTCGAACGTTGAATCGACCTTGCTCAGAAATGGAATGCAACAGTGCCAACAGAACACTTGGTGACGATGTCGGCAACATCCAGCGGCTCCTCGGGCTCTATCTATACGCTGTCAAAAGAGCCGCATTGCTGAAGGGTCCAAAAAAGGAACTCAGCGCGGATCTTGCGCCCAACATCAGCAGCCTGGCAGCCGCAGAGCCGCGTCTCCCCACAACGAGGCCCCATCTGTGCCACGCACCCACCAACTCTCTCCATCATCTGGTGCCTCGTTTACAGGCTTACGGTGGCTGCTCCTCCACTGGCAGAGCCTCAGGGAAGGCGTGGAATGGGTGAGGTGGGTTCACGAGGCGCGGTACGACGCAATCAAGGTTTTTGCGAGAAAACGCGCTTAGGCAGCGTTGCTCGTGCCGCAACGACGTACAGGTACCATTCAGCACTTGTGCCACCGGCCTGCCTTGCCTTGCCGGCCCCAGCAAGGCTGTCAGGCAGCCCGCGATACAGCGAGGGCAAGCCCAAGCGCGCGTGTCTCGCGCCTCTGTCGTGCAGTGTGTCTGCGTGTATGCGAGGCTGCGGGGCGGCTTTCTCTCCAGACATCAAGGCAAACAATCGGAAGCATAGATTGATTCAATCGGGTTACTCGCCCGCCCGCTCGCGGCTGTCGAGACACCTCAGACGCAGGTCGACTGCTCCTCCGCGCCGAATCCGGTGCGTGTTTGCTCGACTGCGTGTGTTGTGCTGGCACTTTGGGGTACCACTGCACTCAGGCTCAGGTACACATGAGCATGTTTGGCTATATGCACTCGGTATGTTGATCCATCAAATGCGGTTGTGCCTCAACCGGGGACGGGGAAGCGGGACGGCGCGCTGTTTGTTCCTTCAGGCCAACTTTGCAAAGCAATTGATTGAAAAGAGGCTTTGTTTGGGCACCAAAGCCCAGCGCCAAAGATGTTCCTAGATCGTGTCTTGCCTTGAAGTTTGCGTGAATGTGGAATGTTACCTGTAGTAGTTGTGCGAATCGACGTGGACGCACGGCGCCAGCAAGCGTCATGCTACGCCACAGCCTCGCGTCGTTGAGGCTATTAGGAAAGGCGCGCTTCATCATTTGCCGTCCAAATGTAGAATGCTGAGAAAGGCTTCACGGAAAGGCCGCGAGTGTCCAAAGCCTCGCTGACCGTGTCAGATGTGAAAGGGGTGCTGAGCATCCCTACCCCTTGAGGCTCAAGTTCGGCCGGGATATGTGGCTGATTGTCTTACCCCGGGTAGCGCAAGGTCAAGATGATCCGGAATATATGAAGCGAATCGGGGTCGCAAACTTGGGGTTCCCCGACATTGTGGCCTAGTGCGGCTCAGTCTGATGGTCGACAGGGGTGTGGTCTGGGGCCAATCGACGAACAAGGAAATCGGTGCTACTGAAGACGGTCTTGCGGAAAACAATTCAAGCGGTCAGGGAAACTTCAATGTCTCGTGAGCCTTTGTCCAATGAATAGCGCAAATCTTGATATCAGGTCAGCTGCAGCGTCCCTTCAGCCTGAGCATGTTTTCGTCGACACTGAAAATCAGCCTTGTACAAGGCTCGTATCCCACATCCAAGTCCCCGGCATCATAGTCCCCGCAATCCATACCGATGACACATGTAAGAAGTCTTCGTACACGATCCGATCAGCAGGTTTTGCCAGCCAGGGCCGATTCGAGCGCTCCGTTGGTAGATCGACACACCGCGGTGGCTAGGCTGAAAATAAACATTCGCCTGGGTTGAGAAGCCTTCAATCTGACGAGGATAGACAACATTGGTCATGAGGTTGAGAAACGACAAGGCAACGGTGATAAAAGAAAAAAATCTGATTTTTGGGGTACTCTGCTCCAATGAGGGCGCAATCCAAGAAGACATGTCAACTCTTGCAGGGCTTGACCAGCAGCTGCGAGGCTGGACCCCTCTCCCAAGGGAGTATCGTACGTAACAAATCCGTTTTACTGCCACATTGCTGGAGCACATGACGCTGTGGCAACGTTCCTCAGCTTTTTTCGACTCCACGAACCTGATCGTCCAGAATGTCTCACGGCGTTGAAGCCAGATCCTTTCGATTGGCGAAATTGAGGCAATCCGTCTTGTGCTCGGCAGATGTGGCAGCATCATCTTCCTGACGCAATCGTAGCTCTCGCAACTAGGTCAGGCTCCGATGACACAGCACATGGCTTCAACCGTCAATGGTCGTTGGCTCAGCTCGTAGATGGTCTCGGTCCTGACTTTCGTGGATCCAGCCAGAGTGGAAGGTTCCCTTGCCGCATTTTCTGGAGAAATCGCGGAATTCGACTGAGTTTCCACGAAGCCATCTTTCTTCAATTGGGCACGTCCAGTTCAATGACCCTGGTACGCGGCTGTAGATCCCAGCCCACGAGCGGCCAGCCTTCCGGTAGGTTCGAGTACGGTGGAAGAGTGTATTGGCTTTGGCAACCACCAGGCTCAGTGCAGTTGAGGCTACACAATCCAAAGACCTTGCAATAGCAATCTTTGGCGACGGGGCAGTGAACGGCATCCTTGCCGAAGAATACTATGCAAAAGTCAGCAATATTCCTAGACTTGTAATGCATGAGCACTTACTGTGCCATGCATATTCCATCACTCTGCCACTGATTCTGTCCTCCAACTCTGTGTTTGCCAGCCAGTCCCGGAGATGCTGGTACTTTTCCAGGGGGATACTCCGAATCTTGTCCCTTGTAAGCGCGAATTGCGCGCAGCAACTGATGGCGACAAGGTCTGGCACAACGGCATCTTCCCCAAAGATTTCCTTGAATGCCCTGTAATAACTGTTGCCCGCATGTCCCTGCTGCTGTGCCTCGCGGTCATCTTTTTCGTAGGGTTTGATCTCTTCGGGGCAGCCCATCTGCCATGCGCAGCGCAAATTGACGTAGCCTTCCTGCTCGAGGTATGGCAACTGGAAGTTGCGGAGAATCGGGAGTCCGTCGTAGTCTGGGTCATCATTATGCCACTGGTAGCGCTTTGGGTGGAGGAAGAGGGTGTAATCGGGGAGGTTTTCGTAGTTTTCAATAATGTACCTGTTCAAGATTAGCTCCTGGTCGACCAAGCGTTAAGGGCCAACGCACGTCAGGTAGACCATGCTTTCCCTGCCCTTGTTGCGAGGCACAGTCAACTCCGCCTTGGGGTCGTCCACAACGTAGCGAAACTTTTCCCAGTCGGGGAAGTATGTATACAGCCAATCCACATCGTCCGTCTTTTGGCTTGCGACAACAAAAGCCTTCTGGCCGACGCGCGACTTGGTCGCGGCGGTGTAGGTCCCTAGATCCTCTTGGTACTTCAGGTCGACATCTCCAGAAAAGGGCGAGTCCTGCTCGATGACGCCGCTGCGGAGGTTGAGGAAGAAGCCAACGAGCAGCAGGACGGTGAGGGTGTAGAGGGCGATTCGGATGTTGGAGCGGCGGCGAAACAGCATTTTCGAGCGTCGTCACGGCGCTGTCATGGCCCAGGGTGGTGAGAGGAGAGTCGACGGCAGCGAAGGGGCTCTTAGGCCTTCAGGATGCCATGGGGTGGTCGTCTGAGGAAGTCAAAGGTGGCCCGAGGAGGGACGATGGCCGCGCGTGCGAGATGAGTCGGTGGGCCCCTTGGTGAGGTCATTTCGCGCCGAACCCTTTCCCGCGGCCAACGCCTCACCACCTCCACCCTTGCGACAACATCGATATCAACAATTCCGCATGGAAAAATCGACCACCCGTTCCAAAATTCTATCTTCTTTGCAGTTGCAACGTCGCTGTGGAATCAACTTGGCTTGCATTCACCCTTGCCAAGAGCTGCTCGTTGATTGGCTCTGCAGATTGCAATGTAGATCCGTCCCAGCAGTGTTTCCTTGCCTCATCGGAGTATTCAACCATGGTTACTTTCACTTTGATTCAGTCCTTCATGACACTCGGTATGGACAACGGCTCGCCCAGCGTAGTTGTGTCCGTGGATGACTGCTCCCTAGGCGCAGCTGTCATGTTGGACGACCGCTCCCTGCATGAGGAAGGAGACTTCCCATTACTCGCTGGACGTTCGCCCGCCGTCTTGTCTGATTGATCCCTAGTCGACTGAACGCAGCAACTTTTCGCCTCGAAAATGGGAGTAAAAAGAAACGACACGCTCAAGGTCTAGCTCTGTGTAATTCGAAGATGCAGCGGCTGTATCGAGGTCTTATTTATTCTCTTTGCGTCCACCATGTTGGCACAATTAGTTTTCCACAACTTGTGAAGCTATGTACTATACAAAGTAAGTAACACGGACACACGCCCCAAAATAAAGACTTGAGACTGGTCCTGCCATGGACTGATCACAGACTTTCGACGTGACCTTATTCGCTTTGCACACCTTTGCTTGTTTAACATCGTACGTTAGCTGAGGAAAGCTCTCTACCGCAGCATGAGATCAAGAAATTGTCATGTAGTGCTGCGCTCCTCTTAGCTGCGACGGATCCAATACTTTTTGCCTAAAATGCTCAAATCTTGCACTTCCTCGTCTCCACCCTGGAATGCCATCTGCTGTAGTCGGGTGTAATGAGGACTTTCTCTATTCGCAAACAAATAATCGCTTTGCAAAATGGATTCGTGAAGTCCTGATCATCGGCATGTGCTAAATTTCAGGGCCTCTGGATATTCTACTCGCTCTCTAGGCTGCAAAAGACTTCTCTAGGCTGCGTCTCTGAGTTCCACGAAGCTCATTGCTTGTCTTGCCACCGTATGCCATGAGAAGCTTCATCATTTTATAATCGTCGTCCATGTCTTCCACCTCCACACTGTCTCACCGCCATGTCGATATGATTCCCTGGACAACCTTAGTCTTTTCCTAAGCCTTGTCAAGCGGGGTTGCGCCCTCATCTGAGATGAAGTTTGGGTCTGCATTGTACTTCAAAAGAAGTTCCGCGGATCTGAAACGGTTCTGTCGACAGCACTATGGAGATGCGAGTCGCTGTGGGGTGTTCGAAGGGAAGGATCGAATCTACAATCTAGGAACAGAGAGATGTGTCCTGAGTCCCCCGCCCTCTTGAAATCTCAAGAACATTAGAGAGCTCTATGAGAATTGATGGATCGTGTTCCATTACGAAAGCCAGTAAAGTTTTCACAACTAAACAATATTGTTAGCTGTTAAGCTCCGTTGCAACTGAATAGGGGCTGCTTGGCGTGTACTCACTCTCACTATGGTCTGTAGACATGTGGTTATCTAGGATGGTACTAAGTTTTGAATCACTAATTAAGCTCTTAGCTAGTCCTCGATCTTCCCAAGAATTACGGAATCTTGAGGCTGAGAAGACGGGTGGCATGTAAAATAGTAGTAGCTCCACAATCTGCTTGGAGTTCTTCCGAACAGCGTAATGTAACGCTGTTTTATCTTCAAAGCTCTTTATTTTGGGGTGTATACTGTAATTTACAAGCGCTTTGACGGCAGGTGCGCAGCGATTCTTAATGCTTAAGAAAAAGGATGTCTGGATGAGCAAAGCCTTGGTGTTCCAGCCTCGGATGTCTAGAAAAGTTTCCACCATGGATGACATTAAAACATTGACATCTCACGTTTTCAAGAGATCAGAGATCAAAGGTGCGTCACCTCGCGTCGAAGCATCGAGAAGACGGATATAACCCTGCAGCTCAGAGAGATTAAGATCTCTGAAATGATGCGAAGTCGACTACAATGAATCAGGCTTACTCATGAGCCAATTTACCACCTTTTGCAACCTTGATTTCGAATCCTGGTCCTGCACGAGCTTTCCTAGTGCTTCACACAGATTTGTCGTTAATCCTTTTACTTCATCAATGCAGTCTTCTTGAGCCGCGAGCTACATTAAATCGTGACTACTGGCACTTGTAAAATCCACCAGATCTAGTATTGCTTTTACTGCGTGGGACTGTCTTTGTTTGGCGGCGGTCTGAAGCGCTACTCTAACTTGGTGTCCGAAACTGAGTCTTCCACTTTCCCCTGTGGAAATATTGTGAAACAAGCATCGCGCTTCCAATAAAAGCAGCGTGGTCCATCTTATTCTGGGCTTGGAACAAGTGAAAACCTCGCAGTAGCCGTGCATGGAATGATCGCTTCCGAGGATTCGAGAAGAGTTTCTGTAGCTGAATGTCTACGATCATTCGACTTGTGGGATTGATGACTTTCTTGAAATGCCGGGCCACATAAGTATAGGTGATCAGTGGATACAACCAAAACTTGGAAGCTACAGTTAGGGGCTTCAACAGACTCGAGCCATCTGTGTATGTCCAAGAGCCGAGCGCGCGATGGAAATCCATCTGCTTTTGTATCCAGTGTGTTCCAGGGTAAAGTGTTTGAGGAGAAGATGACGTTGACTGGTATCGAACTCGTCCAAAGCGTGTACAACCAGGAAGGTCGTGTTCGTCGTAAAGTTGGAGAGCAGCTCTAGAACTTGAGGCAAATCGGGAGGAGCCTCAACTGGACTAACTTTGTTCTTTTCCTTGTCCCAAGTGCTTTGGATGAATGGTGGCAGTGGTGTTGATTTGATCAGCTGGCCAGTGAGCTGCCCCACAAGATTCCCAAGCAAGTCTCGGACCGAAGGATGTTCTTTGTATGATAGGTACAAGTATGCAACCTGACAACCTGCTTTGTTTTCCATCTCTGCAATCGCAGCGGAGCTACGCAACGGTCAGAATTCGGGAAGACAAAAGTCTGCGCAGGGAGAAAAAACATACGAGAGAAAAGACTTTCCAGCTCCAGCTAGTGTCACGCGATGTCAGCAAATGGAGAATTCTAGACGTATATACACCTCTTCCGGAGACCCAGAGGTACTGTGTCTTCTCATCCTTCCATGAGGTGAACTGCTCGGACTCGAGAATCCATTGGCCTGTGCCCGGGACAGCCTTGGAGCGGAAGTATCCTTGTACTCTTGAGAAGTCTTTGGGGGAAATTCATTCAATGAGCTCGTGGCATTTATCAGCTTCTGACTTCAACGATGGGCCTGCAACTATTGATATTAGAAATATTGTCCCCGAAAATTCGCGATGATCACTGACGGATGGTCTGGTTCGCTTTTGAATTTCAGTCAGCCATATTGCGTTATTTGATGCTAGATGAAAGCTCATCTATTATGTCTCCTTTGTGATGTGCAATTGTGTGGCCTGCGTTTGAGTACTGAGTAATTCTGTAATGGTCGCCCATTTTCCAAAGGCTGTGTAGACCATACGGCCGGCGCTCTTACAAGCACCCAGCAGTCAAAGGCTTGCGGCAAATCGAGAGGGAACGCGTGCACAAGAGCGTATCTTGAGCTTGAGCTCGTTTCGTGACGCGGTACAGTGACTGAAATGATGTGACGCGCCACATCGAGCGCAGAGAGTTGAGATCCAATCTGCTCGAGCGAGATGTGCTCGTGGATCATATATATACTGTGTGGCTGTACAACTTTTTTGGACTCGGGACCGACGGTGGAGTGGAGAAAAGTGGACGTGAACGCGTTGGAATCGCTGCAGTGCTGTGCGATCGTGGGATCTGAAGTTTCATAATGTGTGACCTCCTAGCCTCCATCGGTTATCGAAGCGCCACATGGAGGGCTGGAAATTGAATATAAAGCATCTCTGGCGCAATGCCGGAAACTTTTCGGGGACTGTGGCGCAGGCTTAAAAGCGGAATTGAAGCCTTGTGCGCCAGGTGAGAGTGGACCATGAGTAGGTCTGTTCGATCGATCCACACCGTACAGCTGGAGAGTGGAGGCGAACAAATGGTCCGTGGGCAGTGTGTGCTAGGTGGATACCAACGCTGCATCAAAATTCGAGGCCGTTGTCGTAATGTATGCAATTGAGGCCAGATGAACCTGTCAGAGGGACCAGTCAGCTGCAAGCCGGATTTGGATGTGTATGGCAAACCCCTAATGCAGCAGGTGGAGTGTCGGGACCTCAATGGGCGTCGGAAGAAATGATATACCCTGAATCTAGCTGCTTGATGAACGACAGCTCCCTAGGCGCAACCACATTAGTCAAGATATGTTCCCTAACCTTACTTACAGCTGCAAAGCAGTGTTCCCGAGATGCAGCGGCAGTACCGGGATATCTTACTTCTCTTTACACCCACGGCGACCTGCCTGACCTTCTAACCAGGTCAAAGGGCACCCGGGGCTTCCCTATTCTCGTCACCAAGATTCGTCCTGCAAATTGTCATCCAAAAGGCAGAGTATTCTCAAACTCACTAGTGTATTTTTCGCGCTGTGTCGGTGCATCTGCCATCTGTACACCGCAATTCGCGATCGTACCCACAGCTCCACCCATGTGGGGAGACCCTGAAGACTTTTGCCTCCGACACCGATTGGTCATTGCCATTCACACCTTTTCGCAAGATCGTCGTGACTCGGCAGGGCACACAGATGGTCGAATGCACAAGGGAATGTAAGTTAGGTAGTTGATAAAGCCCAGGTACTGTCGCTACCGCGCCGCGCCGTTTATACGCCATTCGTCCGTACATCAATCCATCCGGCCAGCCGTCAAAGGTCCGATCGCCCAAAGAGATGACACAAAACGCCAGGCGCCTTCATGATTCCATGTAACCACGGCAGAAGAAAATTCACCTACAACCCCAGATCGCTGCGAGCGTAGGCTTGGGTCCCCGCTGCTATTACTCCGCTCTTTCTTCATATCTGCTCATTATACACTCGGATGCCATCATGCTCCAGCAGCCGCGTCCGCACCCTCCTTGCCGGCAGTCTCCTTTGTCAAGTAGTCCGCCTGCTCGGCGTCTTCGTACTCTGCAATGAGATCCTGGACGACGGACTTGGCTTCGTCGAATTCGTTTAGGCCGTCGGCAAAAGGCGCCTCGCGCCTGTATTGCTCAAGGAAGGCGTTGCGCTTACGCAGGCGGTCGTACTGGGCGACGATGCGCTTGAAGAGCGTGGCAACGCCCGTATGGTTGGCTAGCATGAGGCCCGACACGCGGTGCGAAGATTGCACGTAGGGCGATTTGCGCGTTAGCGCCACTTGAATCGAAGCTGGGCCCCAGGGGATGAATGTTGCAAGGCGGCGCTCGCGGATACGCAGGAGTGACTTGTGGACGTCCGAGGGATCGGCTTCGCCTTGGATGATGTTCAAGATTGAGATGAAGCACGAAGACTTGCTGGGGTTGATTGACACCATGCGGTTCTTGGGTTGGAGGAGACGGCGCATCACCTCGAGGACGGTCGTTTTCCGCACTGCTTTGGCTTGCTCCACTTGATCGCCGGTGAAGGGTGTGTATGATGTCGTGAGGAAGTGGCACCGCGGCGTGGGTATCAAGGAGGCAACGATGCCGACGAGGTCGTTGTGCATGTAGCCGGGGTAGCGCAGAGTCGTGGTCGACGCAGACATGACGGTACTGACGAGCTGGTTCGTCTGCTGGAACGAGGGCTCTTGAACGTGCAGCGTGTTTGACGCAATGTGTGAGAGGGCGCCATTGTCCAGCACGACGACCGAGTCTGCGTTTTGCGCGAGGCGCCGCATAGCCAGCAAGCTGTTGTAGGGCTGCACGACAACGTCGCTCTTTTCGGGAAAGACCGAGTATGTCTGGATCAATTTCTTGGGGAACCGATCATTCAGTCTCTCGAGCAAGAAGCTTCCCAAACCAGACCCGGTGCCGCCCGCGATCGAATGGAGCAGCATGAAGCCTTCAAGAGAATCGCTGCCGTCGGCCTCGCGATCAATCATGTCCATGACCTCCTCATGCACTGATTCGCCCATTGCATATCCTGCTGCCCAGTTGTTTCCTGCACCAGTGCCATCTTTGTGGACGTAAAAGTTCTCGGGGTTGTAAATGTTCCGGTACGGGCTGGTTTGGATGCTGTTGATGACCTGCTGGGGTCAGTTGTCGCTTCCTGGAGCTGCGAACGCGCGAGGGAACATACTCGGGGTTCGAGGTCCATGAGAATCGCGCGGGGAATGTAGCGAGTGTCGTCGGACTGGTCATGTTAGACTGTATCCCTTCAAGAGTCCACAACGGGGAGTCGTGCCTGGTAGAAGAAGACATCTTTTCTGTCACCGCCTTCTGTCGCAAAGTCTTCTAGGTTTCCATCCTGATTGATGCCGTGCTCCTGACATAGCTGCTGCCAGAATTGGCTGCCGACTGAGCCGTCAACTGTCAGCTTCGTCGCAAGGTCGTCGAGAGCGGTCAAGCTCGGTTGGGAGAGATGTTGAGCACAAGGGACACACCGCTGTTGCCGCACTGGCCTGCCTGAAGAGTGATGATTTCCCTGGAGAAGAGGCATTAGCGGCTTCAAGTCTCCACAGATTGAGGCGCGTACCTGGGCATGGTGACTGTGGTGGCTCAAGTTGGTGGGTAGTCGCACTGAAGAGGCGCGTTGCGGGCAGAGATGTCGCGTCGAAGTCGTTGCCGCAACACTCCAACGACGTCAAACAAGGAAAGCTCCTAGCCAATCGCGTCGACTCCTCAACCACCTCTCACCACTCCCGTCGTGCTCCGCCTGTTCCTCAACCACAACAGGTCCGCATATTCACTGCGCACAATTCCCTGATGTCCAGCGACTCTGTTCACCTGATTGACCGTGGCGACGGCGTATTGACATGGCCGATACCAAAAGAGATGGACGATTTCGTCAGAGGTTACGTCTACACCAAAGAAGTGATTGATGCCATCATCAGGCTGGTTCGTCGAATAAAACGTTGCCCACTTCTCCTCCTTGGACCAATTGGAAATGTCAAATTTCTTTCCTAAGCGATTCCACTTGAAAAGCAGCCATGGCTTTGCAGAAGCACATCCATTTGGGCGCCATTTTGTCTTTGCATTCAACCCGTTCTTCTTTTGCTGTTCCAAAGAAATTCTCGCCCGCTGGACCATATGACATTCTCAGAGCCACAGGAAAATGGTATACTCGGAAACGCCATTCATCATAACGCAACCAAATTTTACACGCAACTCGCGCCTTCAAATCTTGGCTTTTCCACCACCCAGACCCGGTGCCCACCCTCTGACTTCACGGCCACTCTTATACGAAATAAGCCTGAATGCCCTCGCCGCGTCTCCCCACAGCTCATCCCTCAACAGCGCATAAACGCCCATGCGCGCCTTGTCAGCCACGGATATGGCCAGCTCAACGCCCTCGTCATACAGCCTTTCCGGTTCAACAGCGCGATCCACGATGCCATTTGCAAGTGCTTCCGGACCCGTCCAGCGGCGTGCCTCGAGCAGCGTGGCACGGGCAACGGATGGTGCAAGCTTCGCGCGCAGCAGCGACCCGAGCCCGTCAAAGTGCAGGCCCAACTCTACGGGAGGCATGCAAATGTACCCACGGCGAACATTCATGATGCGGTAATCGTGTGCCAGAGCAATTGGAACGCCAGCGCCAAAAGCATGCCCCGTAATTAGCGCGATCGTCGGCACGCGCAGATCCAGCAGCGTCGCCAACAGCGGCATGAAGCCGTCGGCGAGCATCGAATTGGAATGCAGCGTGGTGGGACAAAGGCCGTACGAGAAGAACTTGGGCACGGACGAAGTCGTTATGATGGCGCCTGGGGCAAAAGGCGCGGATCCGCCGCTGACGCTGTTGACGATGAGCGCTTCGACATGGCGATACGCGCGCACCCAGTCTTGTGCTACCGACAGCGTGATGCGGTTTTCCAGAGGCGCGTGCAAGTCGACGACGTAGATGTTCTTGTCCAACGGCGTATTGGGAGCGTGCGAGATGGAGAAGTGGGGCGAATCGAACGGAACAGCAAGCGAGTTGTCGGCCATTGTGTCTTTCCTTTCTCCAATTCGGACCACAGTATCCCGTTTCTCGACGATGACGTTACTAGACGCCTTGTTTTCGGTCAATTTGTTTGCTTGCACGGGCGCTCAGCGATCAGTAGCTCCGCGCGTTACAGCGTAGATGGAAGTTCCGGAGCTGCATTTGATATCTGTATCCCCGCTTTCATTGATAGCGGATTACCTCCCCGCATCCTCGGCACAACGGCCCTGCTGATGCTGCTGCGCAGTCCGGGGCCCCGCATTGCTGCATACCCTCCGAGTTCCACTCCTCAGGTTCCTGTCCGTCGTTGGCCCCACAGGCCTGTAACGGACTATTCCAGTAATTCTAGACGCTCAGGGAAGCCTCCAAAACGGACCGCTGAAGCCGACGTCGTTGAGCAGCTTCTGATTGTGTTCGCGCGTGTGGGGCTGGAAGTCAGGATGGATGCGATCGCCATACCAAGGACCAGCAAGCTTCCACACAGCCGTCGCAGGGGCAATGTGTCCGGCACCAGGAGCGTGTTCGCGCGTCCACTGCTCGGTATGCTCCCTGTTACAGTACATCCGGATCAAATTACACGTCCCAACAACATCGCTCCACCACTCGGCCGCGGGTCGCGGGAAGCGGACCGCCAGCTGCTCTGGCGGCGGCGTGACTGGTCTCGTCTCGACGCTGATGTGCGCGGCGCAGAAGGGGCACGCTGTGTCGATGCGGACATCGAGATGCAGTGCGGCGCTGATGCCGAACGAGTCCCAGGCGCACCCGCCCCATCAGCGTCAATCGTTGTGGCCGTCTTGCGGTGTCAGGACGAAGGCCATTGGCGCTGCGGTGAAGGGGTGCGCCATGCGGATTGCGTCGCCTGCCTTGTTGAGCACCAATGCGTGGTCGTCTGCGAGCTCGTGGAGGATTCGTGTGGTTGATTCGACTCCTTGGCCGGTCCTTTGGGATAGCTCTCCGACGGACAGCGCGCGGCCTTCTGTTGCGAGCGTCTCGTAGACGAGGTCCCAAAGTAAACGTTGTTTCAGCGGTTCTCGTTGTTGCTCCTTTTGGTCAGGGTCCGGGTTACGCTACTTGTGCTTCGACAACGCTGAATGTCGATGAAGTCGATAACCATGGTTCCTTACACATTTCGACTACTTCTTACAACCTGTTGGTGATTCCCTGGCGAAGAGACTCTTGACAAGCACAATACGCCCTGTATGTGGAGACGTCGTGAGACCCGGCCCGTGTGGTGGGATCTTGACTAATCTCTCAACATCAAAGAGGACCTCATGGATGTCGGCGATGACGGCGCGGTCAGTCTCGGGCGCGCTTTGAGGGACGTTCCTTCGAGGAACATTGAGGTCTTCAGGCTAGGTGTAAGTGGACGAGTAAAAGTGGCTGTTTGATGACAAGGACAACGTTGGCCGCCATCACCTTACCTACTCATAGACACGATCTCAACACGCGCGGCCAGCAGGGGCGAATACGCATGAATGCTCCCCTGCAGGTGGTGCGGTGTGTGATGATGACGTAGGCCGTCGCATGGGAAAGCCATTCTGAAAAACGCAAACGGCAAGAGTCTGCTGTGCCCTGGACACTCTTCTCGCATCAGTCTCTCGTGTATGGGAATTCACCCTGTACCGGTCAAAAGAGCGACAACAAAAAAGCGGCAGAAGGAAAGTTGTGGCGGTGCGCCTACAGGCTATCAGCCATGCCTACCGTGGAGATGAAGCGTTACAACAGCAGCGCGTAAATCATTCAAGCTCAGCAAAAAGCTGTCCGCTTGAACTCTCATTCGTCTGATTATTCGTCCGCATCGAGCGTAAACCGGGAATCGAAGAAACGCGGATAGTGCAACTCGAGAGCCACGCGAAACTCTCGACCCTTGTTGTATTTGCGAAGAGAAGCGTGATTCAGCGCTGTAAAATCAACATCTCTTTTATGTCTTTTTTCAAATGAACATCTGGTCGGTGCAGGATTCTTCCCATTCCTTGTCAATGGTCAAATCATAGTCTTTCATCTGCCGGCGCACTCAGCGCGTAGTGTAGTGGCGCGCCCACCTATCCGTCCGCGGCCCGCACGTGGTCACCCTGGTTCAGCCCAGCAACCGGGCAGGGCAGGGCAGTCCAGGTCGTTCCCCGTGGGGTGGGCGGGCGCGGCTGCGCGGTGTGGATGGTCCGTCTCATTACATGACCGGATGAGGCAACTGGCGTTTGGCGTTTTGCGTTTGGCGGCGCCAAGGGAGGGCGATTGAGTCGAGGTGAGTTGGGCTAGGCTCGTCAGTCTGGGGATCAATGGCGACAGTCGAGTTGGTTGGCGCATGTAGACAAAAAGGCGGAATCGGTGGTTCAGCACGAAGACGATCATGACAGTGGGAGAGGCAATGAGGAAAATCTGGCTGCCTCGTCGGTGGCTGTCGTGACATGACTGTGTTTCGAAGCCTTCAGCGACTATGCTATTGTGTCGTGGCCGAGTGGTGTAGGTAATGACGTAGCATCAAGCCCACCCGGTCGTCATGCCATGACCATTGCTAGTGGCGTCGAATCGACGCTTCGTATCCAGATTCCAGACAACCCAATCGGCGTCACACGCAGACAACCATCACTACTGGCGGACGGTCTTTGATCCGTTTCGCTTCACGATTGTCCCGTTGCCGACACTCATCACAGCTGTGCGCAGTCACGCAGACCGCTTCGATAATGCGCGTAACAGCGTCATCTGCCTCTCGGACTTACTCCATGGGGACCCCAGATTTGCGGGTTACGCTTTCCGATCCCTGCTATGCGGCGTGGTACCCTGGTCGTCCCCGACGCCAATCTCACATCCGACTTTCTAAAATGGGTAGGTAAAGTCTAAATGACCCTGCATGATGTGGCCGAATCCGCCCCTCGGCTACCGCGGGTTGATATGCGCGCGGGACGCGTCGCGCGCAACGAAAAGGATTTGATGCAGGCCATTAGGCATTTTGAAATGTGTCATTGAGGTAGTCGATGAAGGTCTCGCGAATGCGCGCCTTGGAAAGATTATGCTGCCGGTTGAGCGTGATGAACTGTCGCCGAATGCGCTGCAGCTGGGGTAAAGAGACGGACGAGGCTGGTAGCTCAACGGCTTTTCCAGCGTCCGGGATTGACACCTCACCACCGTCTTCGCCAGGGTGGTCCTTTTGCCATGCAATAATGTGAGAGACAATGTCAGACGTAGTCTTATCCAGCTCGTACAGGTAGTTTTGCTCGGTCGCAGGTTTCTCGGTACAATCAGCCTTGTGCGCCATTTCGGCCGAGGGAGCTCTTACCAAAACAGTAGCTGCATTGGGCCGTACGACTTTGGCTTTTCCGTCGTTGCCAACCATGGCGTCCCAGATTTGGTCGAGTGATGGAGTCTCGTCTTCATAAGCTACAACGAAGAGCGGGCTGTCCCAGCGCGTCATTCCATTGGGCTCTTCATAGCGGAAGACGAGATTCTCAAAATCCTCTTCAACATATCCGCCGTCGACGTTGGGATCTTCGAGCAGCTTCTTGTTGATCTCGCGGCATCTTTCAACTGGTGTTCCTACGCGCACCTCTTGGACTATCAGCGACGGTCGGCGCAAGCGGGTTGGAGTCACGTACAACGCAGCTGGGAGTTTGAACGGCCTTGGCCTCGCAGTAGAGCTGGTAGCGAAAGCCCTTGATGTAGTTGAGGCCGTCGGCAATGACAATGTCGTCGCGCGTCAGCACTCGTTTGACGGCGGAGGACTCGGTGGCGCGAGCATCTTTCTCGGGGCGCGCAGAGTGGTAGACGTCGCGCGAGAGTCCCAATGTCTGGTCGTTGATGTGGTGGACCTTGAGACGGGAGATTTTGGGATTGATGGAGTCTTTGATCTTCTGGGAGAAGAAGTCGACGAGCTGGTTTGCGCGGTGTGTCTTGCCCGACGAGGGGTAGCCGGAGATGATGATCAGCTGGGGCAGTCAGGACGTGTTTGGCTGGTGAGGAAGGGCGAAAGTACCGGCATGACTTCAATTGCTTGGCCTTGCTGGGGACATGGAGTGGCAGCAAAGACGGCAGAGGGCAGGGCAGGGCAGGGCAGAAAGATGGACGGTGGCAGTGGGAGTGGGAGTGGGAGTGTGGGGGCAACAGAACGGATGGAACGCCCAACCCAGCCAACCTCGGCCGTTAACGCCGGCGGCCGTCATCCATCCATCGCTGGAAGAAACCGTGCAAGAAAAGGACCGCCCTTCCCTCCCGCTTGTCACGCCTTATATCGGGCCACTGTCGCCTGCCACCTTCTTTGCTATCTTACTCCTCTCCAACACCCACGACCGCCTCCATCGTCCGCACATCGGCCCAGGTCCACTCACTCCATTCTCTCGTCGTTAGGCCTACCATAACGCTACATCCTGCGCCTTCGACACCCTCTCCACGGTCCAACTGCCTCTCCAGGACTTCCGCGTCGACCGGTCTTGCATCTCTCAAAACCAGCTAATCCGCGCCCCTCAACTTTGTAACCTGCACACCTCCGACGCTCTACTTTCGCACTTCCGACTCGATCTTCGCGACATGGACCCGCAGAGAAATCCACCACCCTTTGCCTTTGGCACTCAGCGTCCAGCATTCACCGTAGGCCCAGAGTCTGCCAGTTCCGTATCAAGAAGCTCCAGCAGCCTTTCCACCATGTCATCTGCCGCCGTCCCCATTGCCGGAGCCTCGTCGCAATCGCAACAGCCCCAAAATTCATCCGCTCCAATCCCTCCGTCCTCGCCGGTCCAGCAAACGCACTTCATGGGCTCGATACCGGCAGCCACATCTGCCCCACCGCCCGCCCGCCAACTCCAGTTTCCGCCGCAACAATCGCAGGCCCCTGCGACAGCAAGACCTGGCGGGTGGGACTACAATCCGAATCGCGAGGGTGCAGGGCGAACTGCTCAAGAGACAGCCGCGTTCCTCAATGAATACAGCCTCGTCGCGGAGGCGGCAAAAAGGGCACAGATGGCGGTTCTGATGCGCGACATGGAGGCAGTTGAGTTGTCGTAAGGCGCGCAGCAATTTTCACACGATCGTGGTGTGATGGTGCTCCATCGCAGTGCAGAATCAACACACCCATAGCACACGGCTTCGCTCCCGCCCCCGCAGTGTGCTGGCATCGCATGGCACATTCGCACAACCTGACAGCCGACCCCAGAATTTGCGACGGCAACACCAAGTCGAGGACACGCCGCACTGGGGAAGGCAAGAACACAGGCGCGCGCGACCGAGAACCCTGGCGGGCAATCGATTCCCTGTGGAGCAGCGCCAGCAGTACTGCCGACTCATGAAACTCGTGGGGTCGCGGCCAAAGGTCCCTTGATCGTCCGTTCCCTGTACCAGCCCTGGCCCAGCCACCAGTCAACCCTTTTTTCACGTGCCGACCTCTTCCTCCCACCCCCTTGCGCCCTGCTTTTCACAAGCTCTTCTCATTACGATGCTTGCGGAAAAACCACGGTTTTACTCGTTCAGTTGAATTGGTGAGACGCTGTGGTGTGTGGGATCGGCACGAATTTCCTACCAGCATGCATGCATCTTCGATCGGAGAGGAAGTCGCTTCGACACGTCCGGACGGAATGGGAACATGATGATCAGACCAAGTTGCAGGCACAACCGACCTTCCACATCCAGGCCTCTTTCAAGTAACACGTCCGATCTCTGCAGGCTGGTCGACATCGTCTCAGGTCTGCTGTTGTGAAAGCCGTAGGCAATGGCATCGGCGCAACGGTTCTACGTTCTTCAATTCCTTCTCATTGAATTGCAACAAGCATATTTCCCTTTTTTTCATCTTTTCCCCGGCATGATGGATGACTTTGGACAGTCAGTTTGTTGGATACCACCACCTGCACCCACTTTTTTCCTCCTTAGCGCCTGGATACAGTAGCCCTCTTGACGAATGGAATGGACGTCGCTTGATTGCGACATTTAGACTTTGGCCTACGTTCGCCTCTTTGCACTGCTCAAATCAGTAATTTTTCCATTCTGACCTTGCTTGTCGGAGCTATGGACCTACGTGTCTCATTAAACAATCGATATGTCGTCCATTCAACGGCGAGTAGGAGGTCAGCTTCTCTCCCAGGACCATATGATACCAGCCAGTCTTCTCAGATTTTCTTCACATAGTCCATCTACCCAGCCAGCACACCCGTGATCATGCTTGATCACGACCTCGAATATGCAGACTAACCGAACACACCCAACACGCCCCCCATGCGCTTGCCCCGTCTCCTCACGCACACGAGTTCCCCCACGGGCGCGCCCACCTATAACATTTGTACTTCCACTTCCCTCTTCCCAGCTCTCAGCAGCAACATCAATAGCAATGGCAAGAAGCGGTGTCAATGTAGACGACACAATCTGGAGCAAGAAGTGTACTGCTGGTGCGCTTGTGTACCTTGGTCCTGACTTCTGAAAGTTTCTGTTGAGGCGAGAAGGCTTTGTTTTGGGGATGATGGTGAGGAGCGGCAGCTAGTGGGGACGGGGAATGGTGATGGGATATGGTGATGAATTGATTTTTTCTGCCATGGTGGTGGAATTTCTGTTTTCTACGCAAATGCAGCTAGGGGAGGCTGGTGCAGGAAATTGGGGCCTGACTGCTCCCAACGCGTAAAATTGTCCATATGTATTAATATTAGGACAGGGGCAAAGTAGAACACTGGTGGCCGTGGTTGTGGAGGAGAGGTGGGGGGAAAAGTAGGAAAAGACAATTGCAGGACCTCCATGTCTGCAAGCCAGTAGCCGATAATGTAGTTGATGAGCTTATGCATGAATATTTCAAGCTCGCCGTGTTTAGCATTGATATCGGAAAGACGCACTTTGCTTTTGCAGTAAGCCATGTTACCTCCCCCTTGTACATGCAGTCGAATTTGTCCCCCCCTCATCCACCGGCTCCTTTGCATTACCAATGCGACGATTTGACGTCCTACCTTGCACCGTAATAAGCAGCCTCGCCCACTACACCAACGCCCATTCCCACGCCTCCGCCTCTTAACGCGCCCTCTCCGCCCTCATCCAGCCCCATACCCCTCGCGATCTTACGGATGACGACCTTTTTCAAAAATGCCTCGCGCGCAATCGCACGCACCTGCTTCGCAAAGACATCGGCGCCAACGCGGCCCTGATCCAGCGCCTTGCCCAACACGTGGACGGCCTCGCCACACGCCCGCTCCTCGGCCACCAGTCGCCACAGTTGGCTGGCCGCCACCGTCGGCGCGACAAGCACCTCGTCGACATCGGGCACCGCGCGCCCGTGCGTGTCGGCGATGACGCGGTCGGCCTCTCGCATGGCGCCGTCCAGCACCGCCGCGTTGGACGTGAGCGTTGCCGAGAGCGAGGCGAGCGCGTTGCGCTCTGATTGCAGCCGCGAGTGCGCAGCGATGAGGGCTGCGTGTTGGGCGCGCAGCGGCGGCAGCACGGAGAGATTGGCGGATACCGTTTCCGAGGTCAGCGTGCGGAGGTGCGAGGATAGCGCGGTGAGAAGCGCATCTTTTTGTGGGTTCGGCGGGATTGGGGGAGCGGGAGGAAGCGCGTTGGATGAGGGATCTTGCGAGGGCAGCGTCACGTCAAGAGGAGACGTCAGGAGGTCGAGAGCAGGCTGTTTGGGCGCAGGAGCGGCGGGAGTGGGAGCTGATGTGACTGAGGGAGGGAAATGAGGTTGTGGAGGTCGCTGGGGAGGCGGCGGTGCGAAGGTTGGCGGTTGGTATTGACATGTCTGAGCAGGCGGCGGCGGAGGTGGAGCGGTGTACGTTGGCGGTGCCGGAGAGGCCCGCGATGCTACATCTTGCCCAGGGAGTGGAGGGGGCCTAGAATATCTGGCTGGAGGGTCTCCGGGTGTGCCGCCTGGACTCATTGGACTGACGGGGCTATCTCTTCCGATTGGAGAAGGACGCGGTGGATAAACATATTGTGGACGCGGCTGTGCAGGTCCCTGCGTCTGGGGAGGATACTGTTGCGGGATGGGTGGTGAGCCATATCCAGAAACTCCATTTTGAGCCGGTATTTGAGGCGGCAAGGGTGGCACTGGGGGTCCAGTTTGCTGTGGCTGACTGTATCCGTTTGAATAGGGCTGGCCGTTCGGGCCGCCCGTGTCCTTGGGTGGTTTTGGTGGCGGGGGAGGGGGATTTGGTTGATGCTGAGGAGCTGGAGAGGGACTTGGTTGAGGTTGCATCTGACGTCTCCACTCTTCGGGCGTGGGGGGAACAGGCGGCGGTTGTTGTTGTTGTTGAGGCTGAGGGGAGCTGTAGCCTTGACTCTTTGCAACCACGGGAGGTTCCTTGGCAAAAACACCGCGAAGCACAGTGAGGAAATCCGCAATGGATGATTTCTGTGACAAGTCAACCCATGATTTCGTGCCCCAGCACACGTCCTTCCAAGTCAAATGTGACATGCGCCATTCGACCTACTCCCGATGTCCAACTTACATCCCAGTGTTGTGACCAGCCGCTCAAATATGGGTGATAGACCCGCCCATCCGAGCTGACGTGCTGTCCCGGGCGCACCAACATGTCCTGGCTCGGCGTCACGTAGACCAACGGTGGCTCTCTTGGATATGCGTGCGGCACCCATAATGCGATCGGGAAGCGGTATACTGCGCCGCGGAATTGCACAGGTATGGTGCCGCTTAGGAGGAGAAGCAGCGCAGGAGAGCCATTTTCGTAGGCTGAGGAGCGTGTCAACGATGCGATTCCGCCAAGCGTGCAGCATTTCACGCACTGTAGACTTCGGTCTTGGGAGACAGAGACGGATACTGCCCAAGAGCTTCGGCGGCGTCGTTGTAGGACCGGTTTACATCTGTATATTCCTAGACAGCCTGTCAGAAGCTTTACACAACATTTTGAGGGGCAGTACATTTGTGAGAACACTATACAACCAATTCAAGACGCGGTCGTTGACTAGGGGCATCGTTGGTGGGGAGTTGAGGTTGGAGAGCAAGACGTCAAGTGCGGGACCCGACATGGATGCCGCTGGCCCGCACTGACGCTGGCCACGAGCCCGACTCGCGAACCACCAAGGTGGACAGCATCGAGTGAATCGTCCGACGACTAGATTCTCGGCTTTCGCAAGCTGACAGATGTTCCCTCTATGCATTTGAGTCAAGTAGCACATCACATTCATATTTTGCTGGCGCTGCGATTGATTCATTCAAGTGTATTTCTGAGGGTATCAACTCCCTCCCAATCACCAGCCTATGATACACATGCCGCTCCGAAATGAGGGTTCCACTGATCCAGTCCCTAAACGCCTAGCTGGAAGAGATACGCTGCACTACCAAATCCTAACAATTGAACACCCAGGGCAACAAAATTAGTGCTGGCTCCACTCGATCGTATTGAGGTCGATTCCTTCCTGGACCAGCTCCCAGAGAGGGCTCAGTTCTCGCAGGAAGTTGACGCGTTCCTTGACCGCTTGGAGTACGTAGTCAATCTCGCTGTCGGTGGTAAAGCGGCCGATGCCGAAGCGAATGCTGCTGTGGGCACTTTCGTCGCTGCTGCCAAGAGCGCGGAGGACGTAGCTGGGTTCAAGAGATGCAGAGGTGCAGGCACTGCCGGACGAGAGGGCGATATCCTTGAGAGCCATAAGGAGAGACTCACCCTCGACGTAGGCAAAAGACACGTTAACACAGCCGGGGTAGTGGCGGGTTGGGTCACCGTTCAGAGTGGTGTGCTCCATGGACAAGAGGCCGTCCTTGAGCCTCTTGGAGAGGGCAGTGATGCGCTTGCCGTCATACTGTTGCGAGTTAGCGCCTGACCGTTATCGGTGATGACTGATTTGAGAACAAAAACATCTCCGATCATAACCCCTGCTATGAAGCAACACAGTTTTCGGGGCACGGTGCAAGCACCGCGGACACCCTCAAAGACTTCAGAAAGCCATGCATGTATAGAGCAAATAATCACACGGAAGGAACAGGAAAAGAGGATCAAAACTTACAGGCATGTCTTCCTTGCAGAGGCGCGCGGCCTCGCCAAAGCCAATGGCGAGAGGGGCAGCAAGGGTGCCGCTCCTCAGACCGCGCTCCTGGCCACCACCGCTGATGATGGGGTCGAGCCTGACCCTGGGCCGTCTGCGCACATAGCAGGCACCGATACCCTTGGGGCCGTACAGCTTGTGGGCAGATATGGACATGAGATCAATGTTCATCTTGTTGACGTCGAGAGGGATCTTGCCCACAGCCTGAGCACCGTCAGTGTGGAAGAAAATCTTGCGCTGGCGGCAGATTCGGCCAATCTCCTCAACGGGCTGGACGACACCAATCTCGTTGTTCACGGTCATGATGCTGACAAGAGCAGTGTCGGGTCTGATGGCCTTTTCCAGGTCCTCGAGGTTGATGAGACCGTTGGGCTGGACGGGGAGATAGGTGACGTCAACACCTTCGTCCTGCAGGTGGCGACAGCTGTCGAGCACACACTTGTGCTCCGTCTGGCACGTAATAACGTGCTTCTTCTTACCCGACCTCTTGAAGAATCGCGCGACTCCCTTGATGCTCATGTTGTTGCTCTCGGTGGCACCGCTGGTAAAGATGATTTCCTTGGGGTCGGCGCCAATGAGCTCGGCAATGTGAGCCCTGGACTGCTCGACGGCCTTTTCCGTCTCCCAACCGTAGGCGTGTGTCCGCGAGTGCGGGTTGCCGTACAGGCCGGTATAGAAGGGGAGCATGGCATCGAGGACGCGCGGGTCCATTGGCGTTGTGGCCTGCATGTCGAGGTAGATGGGACGAGTGCCCTGGTCCATGACCGTGGCCTGCTTGAGGATGCCGGCCTTGGGGCTCATCATCGCGTCGCCGCTCAATCCCGTGGTAGGCATCTTGGCGTCCGAGGGCGCAATGCCCTTTTCGCGCAAGAAGGCCTTTTGGTCGGCCTTGATGGCGGCGTCGACGTTGACGGTGGCATGGTTGGGCTTGGTCTCGGAGACGTAGGAGCGCGCAGGAGTGACAGATCGCAGAGAGGCGGCGGGCAGGGCGTGGGAGGGGAATCGCCTGGAGCCGAGCCTGATGGCCTGTCTCGCAGCTGAGGGAGTAAAGGCCGACATTTTTTCGGGGAGGAAGAGAAGAATTTGAGGATGGCGGGAGGAACGACGGAGGGTGGGAGGCGGCGAAGCGAGGGCGATGTGATCAGATCAGATCAGATCAGATAGGTGACTAAGCGCGGCAGACGGGACGATGGACGGCAGACGACGCAACCGGGAGCCGAGCAACCGAAGCGGAAACGACAAAGCGAGCCAATCAGCGCCAAGCCAAGCCCCGGGCCTCGCTCTCTTGTCTCGTTGTTGACTGCACTTGATGCTGGAAGGCGATCGAAGAGAAAGAGAGTCTCCAACTTCAACTCTCCTTCTCGTCTCTCGCTCGCTCTGCTCAGCCCCAATCCTCCTCAACTCCCAGCTCAGCCTCCTTTTCTTTGGGGCCCAGCACAGCGCCTGTCAGCCTGCTGTCACCCACCCGACGGCGCCGTCGCGTTAAGCTTCTCCGGATTGGCGGGTGCGACATCATCGGCCAGGGCAGGGCACACGTCGCCAAGCCACAACCTACCTAAGAGCCCGCCCACCGGCAGTCGTCATCGTTGACTGACTTCCGTTGCGCCCTCTTCTACCTACATTACTCCCACTCCGAACCCTGCCGCTGCCTGCGACACAAGTCCATTCGCTTCCTCCTCACCACCACCTTCTCTCCCTGCCTCTCTCGCCAACTCTCTTGCTGCTTTCTGTCGCCAGCAACATCCCCCACCATGAGCTGGAAAGGCTTTACCAAGGGCGTCGTGCGCGTAAGGACTCCAGCTGCCGTGTCCGCTCCCCATCCCGGTGCCTAACCTTGTACCTGTCTAGGCTCCCCAAGCCGTCAAGTCAAAGTTCAACCTGGTGAGGCTCGCCAACTTGCTATTACTCCACCCACCTCGCGACAGGGCTGACAAGGGTCGCTGCGCCCGCAGGGAGAAATTTCAAAGGACCCTGTCTACATTGATGCCGAAAGGCGCTTCCAGGAGCTGGAAAAGGAGACCAAGAAGCTCCACGAAGAGTCTCAAAAGTAGGATCCCGAGCCCGCTGCCACCCGGACTTTGCTGATTTGCCCAGGTACTTTGAGTCCATCAATGGTATAGCCCTCCGCCGCCACGCCTCCACGACACCGCTACTGACCCGCTCGTCGCAGGCATGCTGAACCACCAAATCGAGTTTTCTAAAGCCATTGCCGAAATCTACAAGCCCATATCAGGCCGTGTGTCGGATCCAGACTCTTTCTTGGACGAGGGGAACGAGGCGGGCATTCGCGCTGCCGAAGAATATCAGGAGATTGTGCGGGAGCTTCAATCGACCCTGGCCCCCGAGCTGGAAATGATTGAAGCACGCGTGATTAAGCCGGCGGACGAGCTGCTGGAGATTATCAAGATGATCCGAAAAGTCGCAGTCAAGCGGGACCACAAGCAGCTCGACTACGACCGTCACCGCGCAACCCTCAAAAAGCTCCAGGACAAGAAGGACAGGTCGCTCAAGGACGAAAAGGCTCTCTACAAGGCAGAGAACGATGTCGAAATGGCCACTCAGGAGTACAATTATTTCAATGACCTCATGAAGGCCGAGTTGCCCAAGCTCTTTGAGCTCGAGCGCGAGTTCATTAAGCCGCTCTTCCAGTCCTTTTACTACATGCAGCTCAACGTCTTTTACACCCTCCACGAGCGCATGCAAAACATCGACATTGGATACTTCAACCTGACGCTAGAAATTGAGGCTGCCTATGAGGAGAAGCGTGGCGACATCAAGGAGCGCGCAGAAGCCCTCGCCATCACCAAGTTCAAGACTACAGGCGGTGTAAGACGGCCTCCTGCCCTCAAGTATGGAAACAAACCGCAGCTGGCAATCGAGGGGAGCAAGCCCCAGCTCGCCATTGAGTCGGGCCGTAGCACTTCCGATTCGCAACGCCGTCTTACCATGGACTCTTCGGACGCGCTGCCCCCGCCATCGTACCAGAGCGCCCTGGCCTCACCGACCATTGCCGGCTCCCTCGCTGCCGGTGGTACCGATATCAAGCGCAGCGCTAGCACGGGCAGCAACTGGGGCGCAATAGCAAAGTCCAAGGGAGCAGCACCGCCACCACCAAAGCCCAAGCCTGCCCGGTTAGCGGGGTCACCAGCAGTAGAAAAGTGTACCGCGCTTTATGACTACGAGGCCCAAGCCGAAGGCGACCTGAGCTTCTCGGCTGGCGAGGTTATTGAGATTGTGAACCGGACGCAGAACGAGAATGAGTGGTGGACAGGCAAGATAAGAGGAAAGACGGGGCAATTTCCTGGTAAGCTGATTTCCTTGTCGAAAACTCAACAGCGCCACGGACTTACACTCTCTCCAGGAAACTATGTTCGCTTGAACCCGCAATGATAGACTCTTTTCACTGGATGTCGACTCTTCCTGGCCAGTGTCTCCGTGGATAGACGGCGTTGCGTAATGCTGAATGGAAACCCACCAATTTCCACATTTTCCATCGGGCGTAATTTCTCATCTTTGTCCTGGCCTCTTCGTTCGCCGAACCAAAGGATATCACTTTTTGGAATTGCTCGCGCCATCCTCAGCGCCAATGTGCTTGCGTGGATTTTTACGCAGGCTTTTGCCACAACCATTGATCCCGGTTTCTACTCATCTTTCTGGCGATGGAGTTGGGCTGGGATGGGGCTGTTGGGTAGAGACGAGGATATATTCGGAACGAGATGATCATGTGGTGATAGGACGGACAAGACATCCTGCGTGTGCAGGATGCAGCACTACTGAAAGCAAGCAAAGACTCTGGGAAATCGGCGAGACGTGGCCGTGTGCACAATCGGCATGATTCGAGGGGCACTCCGAGGGACAAGACGACTCGCCCCCCCGCAACAATGGAGGCAAGAAGATGTGGGTGGCAGAAGAATCCGAGCCCGTCTTCACTAGTAGTAGAGGCGCAGTATGTTTGCCTGTTGATCTGTCCGTCTTTCCATTCGTCGTTGTACAATATATATATCTTCATTTTCCCCTTTCCATTTCACTTCTTGCTCGGCTTTCCTGATTACTATCCGGTATCATCATCGCCAACAGAATCACTACCAATTCTGTCCGTATTGAATCATCAACGCCAAATGAATGACTTGGAGACTTTTGCTGCTACTGCCTTGCCGACATTTCCCTTCTGCCGTTGGTGGTGCTGGATATTATTCAGCCATCATGCTCCACACCTCTGACGACATGGTGATGATGGCATAGATCACGTCACTTCTCAGTTGGCCAAGCAGACGACGAGTAATGTAGAAACAAAACAAAGCGCCACACAGTGACCCATTTTAATTTGATTTGTTCCACGCACTGCGCACTGAGGTTGTCAATGGAAGAACGTTCTATGGAAGGGGGGGCGGGGGGGGGAGGACGCTTTATGCAGAGGTCGACTGCTCACTATGCGCGCCCATGCGCCACGCATAAGGAACACGCGCATGGATCATCCACATGTGTTGACGCCAGCAACATGTGGAGCATTCGAACACGTAGTAGAAGTGTGTGGTGAAGGGTGCGTGGTGGGAGGATTCACGTGGTATGAGAGCTCTAAAGGGCAGCAAATCATGGGCATGAAGCGCGTGAGAGGCTCTGACTGACCAGAAACCACGCCAAATCGGAGCTCTTTCTAGCTTCTGATTCGCACTATCCTTCTGCGGGCGAAGTACTTCAGCAGCCTTCAAATGCTATCATGTCTTTTCCAATCTACACCTACTTTGAGTTTCACGACACATGTTGGAACAGTTCTCTTGAGGAACACTCTTCTGAGCAAATTCTACTGAGGCTGGTTGCTTTTTCTGTTCTTCAACTTCAAAAGGATGGGGGAGCGCGGAAGTCAGAACAAGATGATCAATGCATGTATTCTTTGCTATTAATCAATGCTTCTCGTCACAGTTTGATTGTCGTGGTTTTCTTCAACTAGTGATGCTGAAGGGACAAACATCAGCAAGTTCACCCCTGAATCTGAGCAACGCCAAAGAAAAAGAGCGAGACAAAAGCACGCAACGCGTCGAACACCCAGAAATTGTTCGATGTCTGTGCAGCAGTCAAGTGTACCACAACGACGCCGAAACCGCATGTTTGGTTACCCCCAACAACTGAATCAATCTGTCTGGCAACGTCTTGCGTGACTGTGACTGGCAGGCGGGCAGAACTACCCGTGATCGCTTGCAAGAAGTTCAGCTGTACTGAGCACCTGATGCCCGTAAGCGATTTCGGTGCTTCTCGCGCGCCTCAACATGAAAAGCCAACTCCCATCGCAGCGGTCGAAGGAAGAAATGAGACTTCTTGGTTCTATCCGCAGCTGTGCGCAACAGCCCTCCAAATGTAGTTGTGGTAGCAGACGACTGCTCCCTAGAGGATGTCTCATTTTTTTCTACACCCACTGTGCTATGCATGGCTGCGAGCGTACAAAGATGAAGAGTGTAGATATGTGCTATGTTCGCGTTCTAACTTGCCTTTAAATACTGCGTTGTAGCAGGAAATGAACAGGACCGCTTCCTCTGGACAGACTAGCGAAAACGACGCTGGACAGTGTTCCACCCACAACCAACTCATCCAAGCAGAGTAGCAGACCAGTTCGCCAGTCATTCGTCCTCCAATTAAGAAATGAACCGAATCCACTGCGATCATTCCGTCTTTTTTCGCGTTGCGCGTGCACATCCCACCAAAAAGACAAGCAAGTCATGCGTAGGTACTCAACGAACCAAAGAAGCCAGCGAGCGCATGGCCTCCGGTGTGGTAACAGCCCAAAACTCCAACACGCCTTCTATGCTCCGAAACAGATGGGGATAGGACACTTAGCACGAAAGAGGTAGTGGACAAAGAAGGAAAAATCTTGAGACGCCGCTTTTCCCAAATCATTCGCGCATCCATCCATCAAGAATTGAAAACAAACGCACTTCCTCATCCTCATGTCTCTCATCGGCTACCACAATGTAGGCAGACAGGCAGACAGGCAAATCCGCTCACACGTCCGAGCTGTCCATGGCCCAAATCTCAATGTCTTTAACAGCGCTGGGGTCCACGCGCTTGACGACGCGTCGCACGTCCTTGTCGCGCTCTTCATCCGCGTGACGCCCTCCATTCCGCAGATTGCCGCGGCCCTGGCGTCCGGGTCTGCCAGTACTGCCCTTGCCCACGCCATTGGCGCCCTGGGTCCCTCGCATACCGGGGCTGTTTTCGGGACTACTCGACGCTCCGCTGCCGCCGTTCAGCGCAAAGGGGCTGGCATTTGCATTCTGTACGGTGGTCAACCCGCCGCATTCAAAAACCGTGTCCGCGATGCCGAGCCACCGCACGCCGTCCCACTCTTTTCTTCGCAATTCGAGCGAGAGGATACGCTCGCCCAGCACGCCGGCCGCCGCGTCGAGTGCGTCCATACCCGGCACGTTGCTCGGGCCCTGCATCAGTAGCCGCAGCGCAAACAGCTTGGGTACGTGGTGCAGTGAGCCGCGCACCGCGCCCGGATTCTTGTCTTCCATTGCGACGCCGAGTTGTTCGAGATTTGGACACGCGCGGAGCAGCGAGGCTAGCGACGAGGTGGTCAGGAGCCATTGGTCGGAGAGCAGGAGATGCCGCAGGGTTCCGCCAACGTCACGCGTTATGGAAGCAAGGTAGTCGGCAGCCAGAGCAGCGTTTTCACGACCAACCCGTGGTGAAGGGGCGGTAGTCGAGCCGGTTGGAGGATTGATCTCGGGTGTGCGGGGTGAGGCGGTCGGATTGCTGATCTTGAATTCGTGGGGCCCATTGGAGGTGTAGACATGGGATTGGTTGCCGATGCCGTTAGCCGGACTGAAGGCGGCGCTGTTGCTGGTGGTGCTGGGGGAGCGCTGCAACTGCTGTCTCCGACGCGTGCTGACGGTGATGAGCGTTTCGATTTTTTTCATTCGTCCCAGCATCGACAGCGAAGTCCTGTCGATTGAGTCGCCGCGCATTGATTTGAGGTTCTTGGGAACATGCTTTGGAGTAAAGAGTCGCCAGGTGTCGTCCACAAACACTGTCATGGCTTCGTCGGTTTGGCAGTTGATAAAGACCATGTGCTCCAGCGTTTCGACGGATATAATTGACTCCAGGTCTAAGCTGTCTGCTCTCGTGTAGAGGTTGACCAAAGCAAACTTCTTCAGGTGTAGGATAGCTTTTGCGGCTACACAGCGGCCAAAGTAGGTATTTAGATTCGTGCTTTCCTCGCCTTCGTCTCGCATTCGCGGGCTAAAATGCATCGTCAGGGCCTCGAGGCCTTTTGCATGCATGAGCATGAGTGAGATATCGTCCGGGTAGCAGAGAGGATCTATGTCCAAGGCTTTGAACTCGCGCAAGTTTGGAAGAGGGGGTATCACAACGGTGGGTCGGGGTATTCGCGTATTTGGGAATTTGAGAGTGAGCGAGGTGAGCGTGGGGCAGGCCATTACGCCTTGGTAGACCGTAGAGAGCGGTTTGGTGTTGAGTTCCCAGCTGCGCGCACATCAGCCAAAGCCCGTAATTCCGCATTGCTTGCGATGCTGCCATACCCAAAATGCTCCATCTTGTCCATTCGATCCATTGCCGCTCTCACGGCTATATTCAACATCATGGAATTGTCGGGAACGCGGCCTTTGGCAAAGTCCTCGATATCGCTTTCGCGCCACTCTCCGACCAACCGGAAGCTGCGCACGTAGCGCGCTGTGTTCTTGGTAACGAGCCCATTCAAGCCCATTGTGAATGGGCTGCCGCTGCCGAAGCCCTCCGGCCGTCCATTTTCCTTGTAGCGCAGTTCGTTGTACGATCGCAGTGTCACCTTTTCGTAGAGGCGGGGCAGGGCCATGTAGTACAGGAGCCGCGAGGTCCGTGTGATACGTGCGAGGTCATCGATTTCGTCGACCTGGAGCGCGTTGGCGGTCAGCTCGTCAGATCAAATGGAGCATTCGCAAAGACGTGTTCAGCGCGCGGCGCAAACCCTCTGGCAAAATGGGCACAAGGAGCTTGGGCTTGAGGAGTGGTGCGTCGCGCTGGAGGGTTCGGAACAGGCAGAAGCGGTCAACACACACATGGGAGAGGATCAGAGCCAACAAGTTCAGCGGCAGGTTGCGATGGTGATAGGCAGGGACAGGACTGGTATAGGCAATGGGCATCTGAGGCGCATGGAGCGCGTCGAGGTTGATCTTTTGCTGCTTGGACGTTGACATGGCGGCTGGGGTGCTCAGGTTGCGGGCGCCAGCGCCAGGGTCGGCGGGGTCTTGTCGAAGTTCGTCCCGGGACGAGCGAGACTTTTGGGCGAGGTGCGAATCTGATATCGGCAAGACTGCATTGGCTCTTTGACTGTGGTGCTTGCTGTGGCTTGTCGGGTCCCGGTGGCAGGGACCAGAAGAAAAGGCCGGATGGTCGTGGAGCCGGCGAACGACGACTTCTTGGGTTGGCACGAGCTGCTAACTAACTTAGCTGTGTGAGAGGCGCGCGGGAGCGTCCAGTGCCCGCGTAACTAAACCCCTGCCTGCCCCCAGTCAAGGAATGTGAATCCGAGCGAGATCAAAGCCTACGTCACTGTGCTTTTTGCCATGATTCTCCAAGGCTTCATTACTGTTGCTCATCATGACCAGCTACCTGCTCCAGAACCACGCCCGCCGTGGCGCCACTCAATTCCACTTGGTCCGTCCCCTCCCGCTGCATGCATTGATGTATTCAAAACCGCCGCTCGCTCCAATGATCTGTCGTGTGTCGTCAGCCGGAAGCATTTCGTCGGGAAAATCAAAACTCGTCCCACCACCATGTCCCTGAATCACCACGTGCTTTTGGTCTTCTTTCTTCAGCCACTGCCTGGAGCTCCATCGTCGACTCGTCCGTCATCATCATCCACTCAAAGAACCCGTGTACATCCAGGGCATCTTGCCTTCGTAGCGAGCTCCGGGCGTTGCGAACGGGATCGTCAGAGTCCCGTCAAACACCCCAAGACCCGGCACCTGGCCCGCTTCGCTCTCCCTACCCGCCTGCTCCTCCGGTACCGGGATCAGCACGCCACACTCGTAGTTGCGAACCGTCAACTTCGGCGTTTTGGTTGTCCGATCTGTCGTCATGCTGCCCCAGGCGCTCTCCGTCAGGTTGGCGCTGCCGACGTACACCCATGCAAATTGCACTTCATTCTCGTCCTTCTCCTCGCGGCGTCCCCGAGCCAAGATCATCTTGTTGTGGCTCAAGACGCCCTCCCTCGTCGACTTATGATCATGCATCACCTCTTTGGGAAAGGTAGGAGCATCGTAGAACTTCTTGGCCAGAGTGATGGTTCCGGCTGCGTTGGGGCCCCCTCTGCTGGATTCGATGCTGTCCTGAGTTGGGAAGTACACCCTGAACTTTGATGATAATTCAGCCTCGGAGATGTCAGCCGCATTCTTTTGACTGAGTGGTTTGACTTCTTGGCCTGTCTCTCGTCAGCAACAAACTAAACCCCCCCGCTTCAACGACAAAACTGACCGCGTGCAGCTGCAAGCATCTGAGCGAGAAAGGTTTTCTTGAGAGCGCCGAGCGATGAGGTCGCATAGTCGATTTTGAGCAGATCGGTCTGCAACTTGAGCTCCTTCACAGCGTGGGAAAGACCAGCGATGCCAGTCCGCTGCGCGTCATCCCCGCCATGAGTGCCGGCCCTATCAGAATCAGCATTGGCAGATCGCCGTCCGTTCATTCAGAACTCACATTGAGTGGACGAACGCAATGTTCTTGGTACGCGAGAAGTCGAATTTGTAGAGGCTCTGGATGATGTTGTGGCGCATGCCGAGGCTGCGCAAATAGCGCACCAATTCTTTGCCAAACAACGTCATGTCATCTTCGCTCGTCCTGTGGCCGTCCGGGAGACGTGGGAGGTCGACAAGGAAGACGCTGTTCTCCATGTTGCCCCTCTCGCCCCAGTCGTAGTCTGTCAAGTTGGCCGAAGTAACGACAACTCGGAGATGAGTTGGGAAGGACAGGATGAGGAATTTGCCGTGGTTGATAGTCTTGATGCCGCTCATGTCGACAAAGCAAATGACCAAGTTGGGAATCATGGTCGGGCCTTCAGCGAAGGAGTCCTTCATTGCCTCGCTCGTGGCGCCTATGGCCCAGACCTGTTTGGTCTTGAACACGTTAATCTTGTTCATCCACCAAGCCGTATCGAACTGGAAAGTGCTAAGAGCCACTAATTGCAGCTTGTCCTTTTGCAGAACCTCTTCAATCTTGACATCGTTTCCACGCGGCTGTCCAAAGCACCACGTCTTTTTGATTGTCGGCTTCAAGTACGGCAGGTCGGGAGTGTTTGCAACATTGTAGCCGGTCGACATGTGAAGTTGGCGTTGCGCGTAGGAGCCGAAGGTTGGAGTCGAGTCAGCCGTGGGTGTCAAGTTGGCGAGTGCGAGGTTGCGACCGATCCCAGTGGGTGGCTCACGCAGGACACGGTGAAAGTTGTGGGGTAGCCGAAGGCCGACGCCGGATTCCTGACCTGCGAGATCACCTTTCTCACGGGCTCTCTTCGAATCGGGGGCTTTGTCGTCGTCGGAATGGGGGTCAACCTGCTTGAGCGCACGCTTCCGCGCCTGTTGGCGTGCGAGACGTTCCATCTCCATTTTCTTGCGATCGATTGTGGTGAGCGAAGGATCAGAGTCTGACGCAGAGTTTGGCTGTCTGCTGTTGGTACTTGACTGAAATGGAGATGGTCCTAGGGCGTCACCAGTCTGTTTGGTTGTTGATGGTTGAGACGACGCAGGTGGATGGGAGGAGTTCTGAGTCGTTGGGACGGCGGGCTCTTGCCCAAGAGACATCGCGATAGCAAGCTGGAGCTCTTCGTCGTCACTTGACATGGTCGTCGACAAATTTGTTGCGATGGGAAGAGCATGGTGGTGGAGGAAAATGATGGTGTCGTTGCTGCGGCGATCGCGTCGCAACGCGACGAGCGACACGCACTATCACGTGCTGGTGCCAATGCTCTTTACCACATTGGGAAAGAGTCCGAGGTTGCGTCATTTGATGCATGCCTCCGCTGATTTCCGTCCATTTCCGGTTCCGCCCTTTTTCGTCCTGCAGCCTGTCGACTGCAGCTTTCCACTACTGTGATAGGTATCTGGTGCGCACATACGCGTCTTTCATCTACGTGGCCTCAGGGACTGAACTGCAGCCTCGACCGTTGCAAATCAGTCAGCTGTTCGTCTGACTCTATTTTCATAATCTACACGGATGAAGCAGCTTCCGACTTCCCCTAGACTGCTTTTTCGCCTAGGGCAATACGGAAAAGGCTGATTTTACGAGACGCAGGCAAAAAGCGGTGTCTATAGCACTCCTCGGAAAACGCACCTGCAGTGTACATGTCGTCGAATCTGATTGTCTCATTATCTTCCAGAGCGTGGGATGCCAGCATTGGATTAGCCTCCGTGTAGAGTAGACACAAACAACACCGTGTCGCCCTTTTGAAGCTCGTACTGGTCCTCTCCTTCCAGTTCCCAGTCGGCCTCATTGATCAAGACGAGGATACCAGGTCGTCTGCCAAAGAAATGAGCCAAAAAATGACGATGGCGTGAGTTCACAACTTACACAGTATCGTCAAGCACGAACAGGTCTTTGCGATGGTCCTTCATCGTATTCTTGCACAGGTATCGCACGAGGAATGCAACGTTGGTGGGGTTTCCGTCCTCATCTTTGGCCGGGAGAGCTATGTCATGCTTGCGCTGGTTCGAAAACAGCATCTCAAGCCCTCCTCTGGTCCTCATTAGCACGAAAGCTTGGCAAAGGAAGTTATAAAGGACTCACGTGAATTCCACCGTTATTGGCACCGCATTCTCGCTGGTTGTTGCCATGTTCTTGCTCCGAAGTAGTTGCCGCCAAGGTTAGGTGCTGGCGTGGAACTAGCGGTGGCGATTTCGAGTTTCGACCAGAAGGTTGTCTCGGAGATTTACGTGGGATGTTATGTCCTTCTCGTTGATTTGGCTGCTTCGGAGTTCTGGGTGGCTGGTGTTGTTTGGTAGATGGGCATCGCCGCGGTCGTCCCTACCGCGGCGGCAAAATTACGCGAGGGAGCTAGCGCCAAAATTTCCTGGTGTTGAAGAGTGCCAGACCATCGACAACACCGCGCACTTGCCTGACGCTCTCGCCCGCTTGAAAATCCAGTAAAAAGCTCAAGCAGAGAGATCAGGGCTCAGTCACAATCTGCGCCTCGGACATGGTCAAAACAACGGCAAACTTCATCGCAGCGGGCGGCAACCGAAACCCAGCCGCCGCAGACTGGGACCCGCATGGCTCAGGCCTGCTTGCTTACGGCGCAGGAAACAACCTTGCCCTCTGGAATCCTCTGGTGAGTCTTACCAAAAGTTTCTCGAGAGTGTGTCATCTCTTCATCCGATTTCTGATTCAGCTCTGCCTTTCCAATGCGTAATGCAAACCATCCAATCATTCATTTTGGATTGTCATCATAATCAAATTCCTGGACAAGCGATTTTTCGCCATCGTCATATCTCTATGAAGCGCCTCTGATGTCAATAATCTTCATATTCCCTCAAGTCTAACACGAAGAAGGGCGCACATTGCCGCGGTTGCACCGCGCTCCTCTCTGGTCACACCAAAACCATCAACGTCGTCAAATTCTTCCGCGGGTCAAAAGATCAGAGGACTATTCTGCTCACCGGAGGTGCCGATAGCAGCATCAGAATATGGGCCAGCAAAGCTTCGCCAGCCACCGGATTCCAGCAAAAGGACGTATCGGCAGCGCATTCGGCATCAATCAACTGCATAGCGACCCTGCCAGATTCCGATATCTTCATCTCTGGAGCCGCAGATGCCACGATCAAGGTCTGGAAGCTTTCTATCGATGCAGATGAATCGATCCAGACAACTATTCTCCAGGTACGTCACTTGACTCATGCCCTCGATTCAGCTGAGGCCAAGAAGTGAACCTTTTCCAGACCATCGACCTTAGCAAGAACCCCAAAACTGCGTATTTCCCTCTTTCAGTCTCTCTTGCTCGCCTGTCTCCTTCAACGTTAGTCTTTGCCTCTGCTGGTACCAAAAACTTCATTCAAGTCTTTGCTCAAGACAGCAATGGTAATTTTACGGATGCTGCCACGCTGAAAGGCCACGAGGACTGGATAAGATCGCTCAACTTCACACATGAAAGTCCTTCGGAGACATCAGATTTGCTGCTTGCATCGGCCAGTCAGGACAAATTCATCCGTCTCTGGCGGTTTCGCGCTGGAGAAACGCTGCCGGAAGTCAGCCGCGCAGCCGACAATCCTGCGCTGGGAGCGTTGGGGAAGAGTTTGCACAACAAAGCCCACCATCTGGATGATGCTGATGGAGCTCCTTACACCCTCACCTTTGAGGCCCTTCTGGTAGGCCACGAAGACTGGATTTACTCGGCCCAATGGAGACACTCGCAAGCTTCGACGTCCAATGATGGAACACCCGAACACATTCTACAGCTTCTTACCGCATCTGCGGATAATTCACTCGCCATCTGGTCACCAGACCCGCTTTCAGGTATTTGGGTGAGCACGGCGCGGCTGGGTGAAATTTCTGCAACAAAGGGTGCAACAACAGCCACGGGATCGACCGGCGGCTTCTGGATTGGATTATGGTCTCCCGACGGCAAGTCTGTGACATCTCTTGGGCGGACTGGATCGTGGCGTCTTTGGAGTTACCACGTGGAAGAAGACAGGTGGACGACTCGGGTCGCCATCTCGGGTCACGTCCGCGCAGTCAAAAACCTCTCCTGGAGCCCTGACGGATCATATCTGCTTTCCACATCATCAGATCAGACCACGAGACAGTGGGCACAATGGAAGCGAAACGAGGGCCAGCCCATGACATCTTACCACGAGTTCTCACGGCCCCAAATCCATGGCTACGACCTGAATTGCCTTGCGACACTTTCACCACTCCAATTCGTCTCAGGAGCTGATGAGAAGCTCCTCCGTGTGTTTGACCAACCTGCCTCAGTTGCCGAACTTCTCGAAAATCTCTGCGGCATCACTCCCCAGAGTGAGAAAACAGCACTTCCAGATGCTGCCAATATTCCTGTGCTTGGACTCAGCAACAAGGCTATCGATGCTACGGCAGGAGATCCCGGAGCTACAAATGGGGAGACAGAAGCTGCCGAAGAACCGGCTGAGAAGTCTACCAACGCCTTTTATCTTACCCATCCTCCGCTCGAGGAACATCTGAGTCGACATTTGCTCTGGCCCGAACACGAGAAGCTCTACGGGCACGGCTATGAGATCAATTGCATTGCTGCAACACACGATGGGGCTCTGGTTGCCACGACTTGCCGCGCCACATCCGTCGACCACGCAGCAATCCGCCTCTACGAAACTGCTACTTGGCGGCAGGTGGCGCTGAAGGAGTTGAGCAAAACGACGAGCGAGCCGACCATGAAGCTACACTCCCTGACGGTCACAGGCCTTGCGTTCTCGCCAGGCGACAGCAGGTATCTTGTCAGTGTCGGCCGCGACCGCGTGTTTGGTCTGTGGGAGAGAGATGAGGACAAGTCCAAAGGGTACAAGCTCTTGCTATCGCAAGACAAGGCTCATTCGCGCATGCTTTTGGGCGTTTCTTGGGCGCCGCTGGTGAAGGGCAACAAGGTCTTTGCTACTGCAGGACGTGATTCAAAGATCAGGCTCTGGAGGCTCGCGGACATTGACAGAAAGACCACAACATCAAATATTGCGATGCTACCGGCTGCAGCCCCCGTCACCGCCCTCTCATTCTGCCCTGTGGTCTGTGGCCCAGAAAAGCAAGTCTTGTTAGCCTATGGCACAGAGAAGGGCGGTATCAGCCTGGTTATGTTGAAATTGGAGGAGCTGTCGAAGGGAGAAGTTGATGTTGGGTCGCTAACGACCGAAAGCCTGGCGGAAGCTCTGTTTCCAAGCGATGCGGTCACTTCGCTGGCTTGGAGGCCGAATGGCAGGGATGATGGGAAGTTGGAACTGGCAGTGAGCAGCGACGACGGAAGCGTGAGGATTTTCGGAGTAAGCTTCTAGCTTTTCCTGTGGAGGCGAACCACATGTGAAAGGCAAGTCCAAGTCAACCATTCAAGGAGAGCAGATCGTGGTCGAGGGCATTCCCTTGTATTTACAGCAGACAGAAGCAAAATAGCCGTTTCAATCGAGCAGCCGCAACGGATCCTACGACAACCTGAAGCTGACCTTGAACTGATCTGAGTTGCAGCAACATGTCAGTCTTGGAGACCAAGTTGACCGCTGTACGAACTTATTCTCGCAATCCTCACAAATGACACCACCGAGGGTGTCGGAAATAACTCCTGGTAGTACGACCGCGTCTAGGGTGCATTCTTCTGCCAATACAACACGTTTGTGGTCTGGGAACTGTCATCGCTACCAAATTTGTACCAAAGGAGCATTCGTCACTGCTCTACTCACCGCAGCACCCTCGCCGTCGAAACCTCCTCAAGCCTGTCAGTGCCACTTGAACGCTGAACCTGGGTGATCTTCTCGCAATCTCGGCCCCTTCCCATCGGCGAGGTAATTCTCCCTTGTCGTTGTAGCCGGATAGTCCTCCCAGAATACGCCTCGCTTTCGCAGCTGGGTCCAGAGCCACTTGATGAGATCTTCAAAGTCACCTGGATTGATGGCGTACGGGATGTTGAAGCCGTCAATACCGGCCTCGTCCACCCAATTCTGCATAATGTTCGCCACAGTTTGCGGCGACCCGATCGCTTTTGGATGCGGACCACCGAGCGCCAGCTCTGTTGCGACACGCTTCTTTGTCCACTTGACCCCGTCGCTTCCGGGGACAGCTGCACTCCAGGAACTGACAACAGATTGAATCGCCGGTGGTCCTGTGAAGTGAAAGTCCTCATCGTCCGAGAAGGTGCCAAAATCGGTGCCTGTCCAACCTGCAGCCAGTGCCAACGAGCCCTCAAGATCAGCGTACGACAGGTACTCTTCGTACTTGGCCCGCGCTTTTTCGTCCGTCTCGTCGACAATGACCAGCATCCCGACAATGAGCTTGAGGGTTTGTGGGTCGCGACCATGCTCCAGTGCACGTGCTCGAATGTCTTCGGTCGACTTGCGCACGATATGCGGCTCCATGCCGGCGATGAACATGCACTCTGCGTGCTTACTTGCCAAAGCTTTTCCCGCTGGGCTTGTTCCTGCTTGGAAAATCAATGGCGAACGTTGGATCAAAGGTTTGTTGGTAAAAGGGCCTGCGACTTTGAAATACTTTCCTTCATGGTTGATACGACGCACTCGGCCCGGGTCCGCGAAAATCCCCTTGTTTGCGTCTTTAACCACCGCGTCGTCTTTCCAGGAACTCTTCCAGAGCTTGAAAACCACCTCGAGGTACTCTTCGGCAATCGCGTAGCGCTCGTCATGCGGAATCTGGGTGTCGAGATTGAGGTTTCGCGCGGCACTTTCAAGATAGCTGGTGACATTGTTCCACGCAATCCGGCCTTTTATTAAGTGGTTAAGGGTCGAGTATTTTCGCGCTAATAGGAACGGTGGCTCATATGTTATCGACGCAGAATTACGGATAAGTAGGTACGTCCGTATACGTAATTAGTCATGTAATAAGGGGAAGATATTATCTTATTCTCTATAACTATCTACTTATATAACTACTTTATATAACTAGAATTAGGTAATTATAAACGTATCTTATTAGTTCTCTACTAATATTACTACTACTATACCTTAGGAGATATTAAAGATATTATATTAAGTATATATAGTAGAGTTATCTTAGTATAATTTACCCTTCTAGAATAGAACGATTCTAAAGCCTAAGAGATATAAGAATACTATAAAATAAAGTTATAGTCTAGCTAAACTAGGAAACGCCTTATTAATACTAAAGGAGGATCCCCTAGGCTCCTTAATTATCTCTTATAAGATCTATAAAGCTAACCTTACCTATACCCTTATCCTCTTATTTAATACCCTTAAAGTAGCTAACTACTACCTAGTATCTAGTCTAGATATAGGGCTAATAGATAAGAATATAGCTTATATAGGCTCCCTTAAGAAGAAGTATCTTATTATTAGGATTTAAGAGATTACTATAGTTAATCTTACCTAGATAGTTATTATAGTATAGTTCCTCCTAGATAGGGTTAAAAACTAATAAGGCGTATAGATATAAGATAATAAGATTATTAAATAAGCTAGCTTAGTAGATACTACTTCTAAGTACTTATATATAGTTTAGGTTCTTATTATAGTAAATAGACTTATATAGGATAAAGGCTAAGTTAAAAGTATAGCTAGCCTTATAGTTAAGTTTTATAAAGGTAGGGAGAACTAGGGAGAGGATATTATATATCTACTTTAATTATATAGGGTCCTAATAGGCGCTATATAGTTAGATATAGTATTTTCTAGTAATAGAAGTAAAGGTAGCCTAGATAGCTACTCTATATTAAAGTATTTAGTACTTAAGAGGTCTAAAGATAAGGTTATTAAGGTTATTAAAGAGGCTATTACTCTAGTAAGAGGATATTATTAGTTTAAAAGAAAGGAAAGAAATAAGTATAGATAGTCTTAATAAGTAAGAGATAGTATATTTAATAAGAGGGTTATTAAATTATTAGTTATATAGTTACGCGTTAGTATTATTAGGTTTAGTATTATTCCTATATAATAGGATAATGCTAACGTATTATAAGTAGTAGACTACTACTCCTAAAACTCTATTCTAGCTAGTATAAGTCTAGCTTATTAGATAAAGGCTTTATAGACTACTCTATTAAGTTATTTAGTTAGGCTATTAGCTAGTATCTCTTTAGTTAGATACTACTAAAACTAAATAGAGCTATTCTAGTATACTTAGTATAGCTAATATTAATAGATATCTACGTACTAAAGAGATATCTTTAGTTTAGGAAGACCTTTAGTAATAATCCTAAGCGTTTATTAGTTATTATACTAAAGAATTAGTAATAAGTCTAGGTATAAGTAGAGATTCTTAAAGAATTACTTCTACTAAACTATCTTAGTCCTAGTATAAGAGAGAGATAATAGTTTAGCTTTAGTAGTAGACTTTATAATAGTAGTTTAGCGCGTAGCCTTCTAGTCTACTAGGCTACTAAATAGCATAAAGATCTATCCTTTAGACGACTTATAAGTAGCTATATTATTACTAAATAAAGCGTCTAAAGCTCTAAAGAACTCCCTATATAGGGCGCTAAGTACTACTCTATTTAGTTATCTATATCTATACTATAGGCTAAGTATCTTAGTATTAAGTAGGTACTATAGGACGTAATTAGTAGTCTTTAGATAAGCCTTTATAGGGTTTATAAAGGTATCTAGCTAGCTAAGATATAGTAAAGGTGACGTCTAAACGTATAGTAATAGCTATAAAGTTAATTAAGCTAATATAGCCTTAAAACGCCTTAATCTCTTTAAGCGTAGTAATATAGTCCTTAGGTATAGAGAGGTCTAATTCTACTAGGAGTAGTAATTATAGAGGCTTAGTATTAAGTTTAATTACGTACTAGGTAGCTATCTTCTTAATATATACTTCTTAGTCTACCTAAAGGACCTACTTAGCCCTATTCCTAGTAATCTTCATGCCTAAGAACTAGTAGATAGGGGCTCTACTAGTAATCTTAATCTCCCTCTTAAGTTTAGATTTAATAGCTACTATATATACTATGTCTTTATAAAAGTAAACTATATAGAAGTTATCTATATAGAAGAATACGTATATAAGACTATTAGTAAAGAGATACTTAATTTCTAGTACTTATTTAAAGCTAAGCTTCCTTAGGATACTTATAAAGTAGGTTTACTAGAGAAGAAGAGCCTCTTTAAGACTATATAACGCTTAGTAAATTCTTAATACTATATAGCCTAGGCGTTTAATTCCTTCTAGAGGCTAGGTATATAGTATATATAGGAGTCTAGTATTTAAAAAGGCGTTAATAACGTCCTATTAGTTATACTCTATATTAAACACTATAATAATAGCTATTAAGGTATAAAAGATTTATATAGTAAGGGTAGATACGTATATCTTATACTTTATACTTTATAAGTCTCCTCTTATATAAAGGCGAGTCTTATAATACTCTAGGAATAGGTCTACGTTTAGCTTATATTTAAATACCTAAGTAAGGGGTATTATTATAGTATCTAGTAGCTTCTTAACCTATTTAAACGTCCTAGTATCTATTACCTTCTAAAACTCCTTATTAATAGCGTCTATAAAGAGATCTTTATATAGATAGTATAGTATTTACTTATATCTATATAGCTCTAGAGGAAGATCGTTATAATAGAGTACTACTTACGTTATAATTTACGTAGCTAGGGTAAGGGTAATAGCTAAGGTAAGTAAGGGGTAGAAGCTTTAGTTTAAGAGATTAACTAGATAGATTATTAGCTTATTATTAAGTTACTTTACTAGATACTTAGGTTCGCCCTTAGCTAAGCGTTTAACGCTAATAATAGGTAGGAATATACTATCTATATTTAGTATAAGAGACTAATCTTAGCGTATTAGTACGTCTATATTAGGCGTATATAAAGGGATCTTATTAGTAATACGTAGTTCTTCTACGTTATTAGTAAGATTTAGCCTCTATATTACGGGATCTATAAGAGTTAATAGGAGATTTAATAAGTCTAAAACGCCTTATAGTATAGCTAGAACGTCTTAAATAGGAAAGATTAAGTTATATTAGAAGTTATTCTAGTTAATAGAGCCCTAATCTTCCTAAAATAGCTTATTTAATAGGAGCTTTTAAGGGTTATAATAGGGCTCCTACTAGTTAAGAACTTTCTCTTATATATTAAAGAGTCCTAAGGCTAAAAGTAGCTTATAGAATTAGTCTAGTAGGTAAGGATTAAGTATATTTAGTATATTAATAGTCTATTAGTCCTCTAGGTAGCCTAGGTAATATTATTAGTATTTATTAAAGAGGACGTTCCTAGTCCTTACTACCTTATTTAATAATAGGATCTAGATTTACGTAATTATTATTAAATTCTAGCTAACTAAGTATCTAATATTAGTATATAACTCTAGCTTATAAGTCTTATCTAGTTAGTTCTTCCCTATCCTATAGATATATACCTTATAGCTAAATAGCCTAATATAAGTAAGATTTAGCTTATAGCTAGTAGTAAGCTTAAATAGGGTTTTCTACTTAAGTTACTATATTAGGGAGCGATTAACTAGATATACTACTATAGTATAAACTTCTAGCTAAAGGTTCTCTAGTAGATTAGTATATAAATATAGAGAATATACTACCTAAATAATTACCCCCCTAGCTTTCTTAGCTAGATCTTATACTAAAGTATATAGCGCTATTAGCTTAATCTTAGTTTTATTATTAAGAACTATTAACTAGAACTCTAGTCTAGCCTTTAGCTTATTATCTATCCTTAAGATATAGATATCTTATCTAAGGGTATAGATAAATACTACTAGCTTATTCTATATCTTTAGCTAGTATTTAGTATTATTTATAGGATATAAGCTTATAAAGTATACTCTAGTCTCTAAGTTATATATATAGAATAAGTATAGGTCTCCGTTATATATAGGTATAAAGTATATAACGTCTACTACTATCTCTCCCTATAGGGTAGAGAGATAGACTATAGTATACTAGTTATTTATTATAGAACTCTTAGATCTTATATATACGTTATACTTATTTATATATAGTATATTCTTAGATAATAATATAATAGCTACTCCCTCTATATTATACTCTAGGTATTTAATTTACTTATAGCTAATATAGCTAAGGAGGGTATACTAGGCTAGAGATAGAAGAGACCTTATTAGGTTTATACTATAGTAGGTAATAGCTAGAGTAAATAGTATAGTTTTATAAGCTTACTATTATTACTAGTCTTAGAGGGTTATAGTTTAAAGATCTTAAATAATAGAGGTATAAGCTTATTACTTCTATACTTTAAGAACCTAGTCTACTAGAAGAGGATTTCCTTATTTATTAGCTAGCTAGTTAAGTATCTAAGGTATTTACTAGGCTAGAGTATTAATTAGAAAGTATAGAATATATCCTTATAGCTAAGAGAGTTAAAGTAATAGATCTCTATTATAGAGTATTACGTTATCCTATAAATACTAAATAAAGCTAGCCTTTTTAAGGCGTCCTTTAGATATAATATTAACGTAAAAGCCTAGAATATATACTATATTATAGAGGTTTAGGTTATATAGGTAGCCCTTAGTATCCTTTATATAAAGTTTAACTCTTCTATATATAACTACTCTAATTATTCTATTTCTAACGTTAATATTATTATTTAACGGAAGTCTTATTAGTTTAAAGCTTACGTAAGAGTAGTAGTTAATAATATAAAGATCTAAGCCTATATCTAAGATCTATCCCTTATCTAGTACTATTTATACTAAGTAGTTTTATAGGTTTTAGCTAGAGATAGTAATATATATATTCCCTTTATATAGTTTTATAGTTATAGATTTATTATTATCTAATAGTTTAAGGATCTTAGTATTATTAAACTACTTAGAAATAGCTCTCTAGTAAGACTTAGCCTTAAGTTAGTCTATATAGTATAATAGTTAAGCCTTCTCCTCCTTTAAGTAGTTATTTAGTAGCTTATATTTAGCTAGGTTAATAATATTATAGGCTATATATATAGGGTACTACTTATTATCTATCTTCCTAGTTAAGTCTCTATAGAGATAGCCTTTAGATAATATAGTAGAACCTTTTATTATTATCTAGTCTATATTACTTAAAACGTCTTAGAGGACTATAGTATTACTACTATAGCTACTTATACTAAAGTCTTATCTATATACTAAAAAGGTATTAATAGTAGTAGAAAGATTAAGGTAAGCTAATAGGAGTTTCTTTATCTAGAGAGTAGATATAGCCTACTTATTAGACTTATAGATAGCTTATATAAAGTACTTAACTATTCTATCTACTTTAGGAAGCTTTAAATTCTCTATATATTATTAGAGATACTCCTATTTACTTACCTAATTTATAGGGTCTTATATTCTTAATCTCTTCTAAAGCTATCTTAACTTCTTTAAGAGTATCTTCTCCCTATAGTTACTTATTAGCGTAAACCTATTCTTTAGGGTGCTTATTCTTTCCTTAATTATAGGTTTTCTATAAGCTAAGTATTTAGTAGTTAGGGAGTAGGTATCTATAATCTTATTAAGAGTAAGGTACTTCTTAGTAGTAAAGTCCTTATATAGTAGGAGGAGTAGGGCTTATTATTTATAGGTTTTAAGGTCCTTTTTATTAGTAAGAACTAGTCCTTTAAGGAGTAGCTCTTAAGGCTCTACTTTAGGGAAGAGGGTAATAAGGCTAGTATATTTAAGTAGATTATATTAATTAAGGAGAGAGATAGTCTAGTTAAGCTATCTATCCTAGTCTTTAGCTATATTAAGAATAATAGTAGTATTAGTAGCTATAGTAATTTTACTAAGGTATAATACCTAGAAAGTTCTTAAAACTACCTAATCTAGAAAGGTATAAGTCTTTATAGGGTAGAGTACCCTAATATTAAAAACTCTATATTTCCTATAGGATTATCCTAATTAGGTATAGTACTAAGCTTTAATATATAGCTAGAGGGAGCCTACTTAAGTTATATAGCTCTAATTAGTTAACTAGGTATATATTAGTAATTCTAGGCTTATAATAATTATAGATAAGTAGATACGTCCGTATATATAATTAGTTATATAATAAGGAGAAGATATTATCTTATTCTCTATAACTATCTACTTATATAACTACTTTATATAACTAGAATTAGGTAAGGTTAGGGTTAGGGTTAGGGTTAGGGTTAGGGTTAGGGTTAGGGTTAGGGTTAGGGTTAGGGTTAGGGTTAGGGTTAGGGTTAGGGTTAGGGTTAGGGTTAGGGTTAGGGTTAGGGTTAGGGTTAGGGTTAGGGTTAGGGTTAGGGTTAGGGTTAGGGTTAGGGTTAGGGTTAGGGTTAGTTAG